>NC_064433.1:98512522-98837239 GCF_023343835.1 Lagopus muta
TACTTCCTTTAAGAAATGGATATGCACCTCAGCTAGTGCTACTGTTTAAATTTCCCTAGTATGATATTCCTAGATTATTATTATTAATATATATATATATTTGCAAATTATTCTACAATCAGTATTACAAGCAGGGACTGAAATCTGAAAATAAAAAACATCTAGTTATTTCAGATGTTAATCTTAAAGACTTCTCCAGAGCATTACATAGTAAAAGACTGGTAACATGGGACACATGATCAAGGAGCTAAATTTGCATCTTTCAGTTCCAAAATCTGGGCCCTCTTCTTCTTGATCTTCCACATGGTCTAGTTAGTTTCTCCTCCAAGTTTCCTTACTTATGCTTGAAAATATTTTTATATTTGGTTCAAAATATGCTAACATTACTGATAATTAATAAATCTGATCCTATATGTATGGGAACTGCTGAGTCACAGCCTGAACCTCTGATTGATCACCTGAGGGGAGCAATGAGTCAGCCAGAGGAGCACAGGTGAAGGCAATTCACCTGTGCTGCTGGAAGGGGTGGAGCCAGGCTGCACCACTCCTAGACCTATTTAAGAGCTGGCTACCACTGGGGATGGATCTCTTCTGGAGATTCACTCTGCTGGGGTTTTGCGAGCCTAGGATACAGGTAAGCTTTCTTTTTCTTTTTTTTTGTTATCATATTTTGTTTTGCTTAAGTCTCTTGTTTATTTTGTAGTTATAACATCTTAATATTCATTGATTGTACACCTATAACAGGTCTACTAAAAAAAAACAAAATGAAACAAAAGCAGCTATTGATAACACTATTCTTATCTTTCTTATGTGAAGGTGCATCCTGATGAGTTTGTCATGTTGCTTTCCTTTCAGACATACATTATAATGACATTGTAAGGCTTAGATTGATTTAGAATAATAACTGATTTACTCATCAATATGAAAAATCTGAGAAAAAAAAATCATTATGGCTTAAATAACAAGTTTAATTTCATTTGTTAGATAGTCTTTGTTTCTCTAAGTACCATTAATCACTTCTCCTGAAATAAAAATCAATATATTTCAGTGAGGTTTCCAAGCCCATCTTTTAAAAAAACTGATTGCTTTCTTTCATTAAAGTAATGAAGTCAAGTTCTTCTGGATCATCTAATCTGCATTTTTATTGAATAAACTGTTTTCTCCATCTTCTTCTGACTTTCTATGTTGCATACGTTCATACCCTGGTCTTCCATCACAAAGATCACCTGAAGCAGTAGCTTTTGGGTATTATGCATCTGTCAGTCAAGGAAGTCTCATCAAAGTACTTGCTTATCAGTCAAGGTGCTAAAAAAATATTAGTCTGTAGGCAGATATCAGATCCTTCAATGGAGTTACATAGTTATGAACCATTTGCTGATCAGATTAGTTTCATTTATTCATTTTCTTCAGTTACCGTAATTGTTATTTCTAAGAAGCAAAGGAACAGTATACAGTGAATATTTCTCCTCCACAGACAGAATTCTGTCTTTGTATTAATTGGATCACAGATTATGAACGAGTTTTGATGAGGTTAGGGGCTTGGCCAAATGTATGTGATGTATGATCAGCTCAACATGGAGTACAGTGCTGATCTTTTCTGGTAACAAAATGGGTGATGATTTGAAACTTTGAATATTTCTCTACCAACTTAACTTTTAATCGAAGTATCTTTAAGATTGTTTATGGCTTTGTTCAACATCCTGTTCTGTTGGTGTTTGTGAGTCTGAAAAATTACCTAGTGGCTGAAAAACCAATATTGTTTCAAGCAGATAGTAGCGAAAGTGATAGTTTATACACACCATTAAGCCAGACACTAGTTTTTTTTCATGTTTTAGCCACAGTTGTGTACATAGGATTCCTTAAGAAACTGATGAATTGGATTATTACTACAGTACTGCGCGGTAACAGGAATTTTTGCAGACACTGTCAAAAACTTTTCTTACTATAACTAGCTCTCTGAAAAAGCTGTATTTTGAAGGACTGCAAGTCTACTGGTATTCTTTGAGGTGCTGAAAACCTGCTAAAAGAATGAGTGCGTTGTATTAAAATACAATTTCTGACAATACACAGATTATGGACCAGATATTTTCCATGAGGATGTAAAAAAAAAAAAAAATACACCATGAAAAATATTGCTTTTAATTATTTCACATTAAATCTGCATTTCATGCTCAGCTGTGCTGCTGGTGGAATCCTCTGTCTTCATTAGAAGGAGTTAATGTTGAATCTTCTTGAAATATTAAAAGTTCTAAATAGGTATTTTGGGGAAAAAAATCTTTAGGAGAGCTCTGGTAACTGTGGCATGAAAAGTTGCTAAGTTTTTGGTACTCACACACAGCTTCTTTGAAATATTCAGAAATGTTACCATTTTAAGAATACTCTGATGCGTCGGGTTGCTGGCAGACACAAAGCCCATTATAAAGAACAGTCACTGAGTGAAAATTGGATTCACAGTTTTCACACAGGAAATCTCATTGCCAGTGTTATGCCTGAACCATGTGATCCAGCTAATCACTCTGCTAGATTTTTCAGATGCAGAGATTTGTTCACAAACTGTAAAAAAAAAAAAAAAAAAAAAAGACACTGTGTCTCAGAGACACAGTGCTGAACTAGATTGCCTTACATTTAATCCTGCATGGCAGTTACTGTTTTATTGTTATTTTGAAGTCTTGCATGGCATAAAATTGTGTGCTTTTCTCTGTGCACAGCATTGAGTTTCATACAGAATCAACACAGACAAAATCAGCTCAACTTGTCCCTGAATATTCAATAGATGTAAGAAAATAAAAAATGGATTTCCAACTAAATATTGGGTTTTTCATGCCTGTGTTTTCAAAACTACTCATCATCAGGCTATATCTCTCTGGGGATTTACAAACTGTGAAAGGCAGTATGGTTTTTAAAAGGAGGATATATCATAGAATCACCAAGGTTGGAAAAGACCTGAAAGATCGTCCAGTCCAACTGTTCACCTATCACCAATAGCTCCCACTAAACCATGTCCCTCAACACAACATCCAGCCTTTCCTTGAACACCCCCAGGGTCATACACATGCTTGTATTTTTCACTACTGAAAATAATTCAGATTTCTCATAATGCTTAAAAGGAATGTTCTTCTGATCCCTTTGTTTTATTCAGTGAAATAATACATGAATGTGTACCTTTTGGAAGAAGCTTGAAGCTGTTTGTTAGAGGGCTGTTTCCTTTTCAGCTTGGATGTGCAAGAATATGGAGGTGTTTAGTACGTGGCTTATGTATCTCACTATAACTAATGTGGCTTTTTAGTACACAAAAAAGATGTTTCTCTTCAGTTTATGTCATTAACAGAAGCCCTCAGAACTCCTGTTAGCTTTATCTGCAGATTTTCATTTGTGGTGTTTTTAAGAAGTACTAAATTCACTCCACTTTCCCTTCTTATGTAGCAATAACTGCAAGTTAACTACACTAAATCATGTGGGTGACTTGGACATCTCAGAGGTTTTTTCTTCTCCAGATGCTTTCTTCAGGGTGACAGCAGATAGATATTTATCTTTTCCCAGCAAGATGTTGTATCAGAAATTCCCCCTCACTTCAATCACACATTTTGGGCACTCTAGGTCAGATTCTGCTCCCTCACAGTTAAAACTCAATCTCAGTCACAGCAGATCAAGGCCTTTCTATGCAGTTCTCAACTTGGGAATGGCAAATGCTTCTCTTGAAGAGGGAAAAACTGTGTGCTTCAGTCATTGAGAGAGCTGTTTAGTGGATTGGGACTGTGGTTCCGCACAGTGATGTTGAAGTCAGGATTCCCAGTCCTATCTGCCTTCAAGTAACTGCCACCAAGCCTTCTCTTTGTCTTCCCTACAGAAAAATACAATTTTCTGTGACCTTTTTGAATGAAATGCAAGCCTTGAACGCTAGTTTCTAATGTCTGTGGAATGCACAGTGTCTCATTCTGTGCTATGTCTGTAGACCTAGGAAAGTCTAAGTGTATCATGGAGCCTCAAGCTAACTAACTAATTAAAATATTTGTAATACTTCATGTGCAAAGTTCACATATTAAATTGTTAGCATATAGAGACTCTAGTCTTGGAACTACATCCAGACAGAGAAAGCCCTTGTTTCCAGACAGGACAGGTTTTGGCCAATCTTCATAGAAGGGCAGGAGGCCACTTGTAGGGTCAGGATCTCAGCAAGCTTGGCAGCTCTTTTCTCCTACCATCCATCTTGCAAAGTTTGATAATTTTGTTAATGCTTTAGCTGTTGGATGTGAATGTGAAATAAATCCTTTTTTCATCCTCTTTTTAATTTTATAGCCTTAGCAGTTACAGATGACTTTTTCAGAGACTAATTGTAATTTTTGACTCTTGGATGTTTTAAAGGTGTTTCTGAAGGCAAGAATATGCAAGATTCAGAAGTAAGATTCAGTCACTTTTTATTTCACAGATCTAATCTTTTTTTGCAAATATTCTTATGATTTTTTTACTGTGAAATCTGAGAAATAGGTTCATGCAAAATCACTCTAAATTTAAACAATTTTAATGCAAATACTGAAGGTGATTGTCTTTTGAACCTTTTTTCTTTATTCCGTATTATAATCTCTTCATAGGAAAATGTCAAATGAACCAAAAATTTTCAGTCAAACAGAATATGTGAGAATTTCAGAAGAAATGTGTCCTCAGTTTAACTCTATTGAGCTCCAAAATTACTTTTAACAAAGGTCAAGTGAATAAGAATAGGATAGTGTAAAGTATTTCTTTCTCAAATACCTCCAAACAGTTTTATATCAGGAATTACAGGAGCTGTGAACTACAAGCCTCATCTTGGAACAGTGGATCTATAACTATTGCAGCTTTGGCATTTTCTCAGAATGAATAACTGGATGAGATACTAGTTTGCTTCATGTTTTAAAATATCTTAAAGTATGTTGTTTGTCCAAAGGCTTAGTTTTAAGTTGCTTTCCCTGGAACGTTTAAGGGAAAATTCATCTGAATGTACCAGTGTATTCAGATGAATGTATCAACTGCTGGTTGCAGTTTGAACTGTTATCTTCAGCAAATAATTTTTATTACTGTATCTTTAATGTTTGAAGAGTTATTTGCTTAATTTTCTTAGTACATAGCAAAAGTGAATACTGGAATGTAACTAAGCAAATAATTGGAAAAAATAATCTGGTGGAAGGATGATGAGGAAGGATTTGATAAAAATAAGTTAAAATACTTTCCATTTCTTTTTTCTACAACTGCTTTTGGGAACTCTGGAAGCCATAATGGATTAAAAGAGTTAAATTATTGATTTTTGTGTGCCATTTCTATCTTAAGACAAGAGTACAGTCTAAAATTTTGTATTCTATTAACTTACAATTTTAAAACAACAAAAAGTTGTTAGCAAGAATATCTAATTCTTCAATACACACCACACTGTATAAAATTATATTAAAAGGAAGTTACTTACATTACAAAGTGAAGCATGAAAGATAGAAAATTGCATATGTGCAGGTCTGAATTTGTTATCTCTGTATTTTTCTGAAGACATAATGTGGAGAAGCCTGCTAGAAAATGATACTTCAGAACATACTCATGTATGCCTTAGTCTCCTTGAGACTCAGCGATTGTAATGTGTTCTTCACATTTTTAAAAGTAAACATAATAGAAGCCTTTAGAAATATTGCAAGATGTTGCCTGTGCATTTAATGGTGCACTTCACATAGTAAAAGAAAAAATATGACATTAGAAATTCCCTGGCTTCTCAATTGCTTGTTTGTGTTGCCCTGCAAAATTCTGAATCCTGTTTGGGTTTTGTTTGCCCATTGTGATACTTTGGTAAATGAGATCAGCTCTTAGGCTTGAGCTTTGTCAGTCTGGTCTCACAGGATCTATGGTACAATTCCTGCTGTGCACTGCAAATGGGCATCAAACTAAATTCCGGAACACCCATCTAGTAGAAAAGGGCTTATTCACATTAATGATGACACCAGATATACAGCTTTGTGAGGTTTTTATGGGTATATTTCTATTCAATAAGAACCATAATGTTTTTTTTTTTTTTAAAAAAAATAAATACTTACAGCCAATATTTCATGTTTATTTAATGATGTACTTCCTAGGAAGAAGTGGGAAGGGGAGAATGGAGGCAGTGTTAAGAGTAGGTGGATGAAAATGAATGTGGCCAGTAAATTGAGGGAGATGATCCTCCTCCTCTACTTTGCCCTGATGGAGTCACATCTGGAGTACTGTGTACAGTTCTGGACTCCCTGGTTCAAGAAAGGCAGGGATCTCCTAGAAAGAGTCCAGCCAAGAGCAACAAAGATGATTACAGGACAGGAGCATCTCCTGTATGAGGAAAGGTTGTGAGACCTGGGACTGTTCAGACTTCAGAAAAGAAGGCTGAGAGGGGATCTCATCACTTTTTCTAAGTAACTAATGTGTGGGAGCCACATTGGTGGAGGGTGGCTGTTTTCAGTGGTGAGATACACAACAGAACAAGGGGCAACGGACAAAAACTGCAACACAAGAAGTTCCGTGCTAACACAAGGAAGAACTTCTTTACTGTCAGAGTGATGGAGCACTGGAACCGGCTGCCCAGAGAGGTTGTGGAGTCTCCTTCTCTGGAAATATTCAAGACCCGTCTGGATGCCTGTGTGATCTGCTGTAGGGAGCCTGCTTTACCAGTGGGGTTGTACTCCAACACCTTCTTCCAACCCCTGCAATTCTGTGATTTGGCAAACTGAAACTGAAAAATGTGCTATAAGGTATATAATACCAAGATTTAAAGAAAGATACAGAACGTATACTTTGCTTTGCTATTTTCATTTCTGAGGCTTTTTTGGTTTTGAACTACTCAGGTTTATTTTATAATTCTGTATGCCTTTCTTTCACAACCCTTCTGGTGGTTCATGGATTCTTACTTATGTATATACTTATATATGGACTTCTGGTACGTGCATAGGTCACTCTGAAAGTAATGCCTCCTATTTATTTCCATGGAATCTATGACAGATACATAAACTACAATGGCACTATTTGATAGAGCAAATTCACAGCCACAAAACACTATTTTTCAACACAGTCTCTACTAGTGGCTCTGCGTTTTCACCAGTGATGAACAAGCCTGCATGCTGCACTTGTAAAAACCTGCATGGCCTTCTGGAATCTGGCTTGTCTTTCATGTCACTTGTCACCACTGCTGAAATGCACCACTAATCACCTCACTGTGCTCACATCCACTGTTTAGTCTCCAGAAATGCTCAGCAAACATTGATGAATGTCAGTGGGTACAACTTTTCCACATGGAGCAATTCAGTGATGCATTTTTGCTTCACATGTGCTTCCATGTCAGAAACCATTTTGTCAGACTGCCCTTGGCTGTAGTCTGTCACATGGTAACAAAATGTAATGGAATATTGGTGGAGAAGGTTCAACCTCTACTGCCATATTACTAGCATCTGCCTCTGATGTAATGAGACAACATAATAAAATCAGAGGCATTACTTTCGGCGCAGCATGTATGTAACAGGTATCATACAAAGGAAGAAAACAAAATTTTTTTAAAAATATGTATATATGAGGAGAGGCTGGAGAGTGCTTTAGTGCACCCACTATGGCAGAACAGTTTCCTAGGACATGCTTTCTTTAGAGGCTTTCAGTTTTTCTCCCCAAACCGGTGTCTCTTCAGTTGGTTGTTTTGCTTTGGAGCCACTTCCTCAATTGTAACTCCCAATATCTGCTGTGTGCTGTGTCATGCCCATTGAATGTGCAGTTACCAGACTTATTGGGAGTGACACTGTGTAATTAAGTACATGCTGAAATTTTAAGGATAATACTATGCAAATATTTCTATGCACAACACATTAAAAGATAGTTACATTTTATACACATCCATTAATATTTTTCCTTGAATATCAAGTACTGCTTCCCACCTGCTATCTCTCCCATGTTTTCACTTGCTCTGACGGTTAAATGTCATAAACCTGTCATAACGCTGTGACTAGTCTTTGGTTCATAAAACCTGGAACATTTTGCATTTATATTGTGCTCAGCATTTTAAAAGCTGATTACACATTTCAAACTGTACCAAAAAGCCATATTTTTGTTCTGTTTTTCCTCTTATGAAGCAGAGTCTGAATTGTTCTTGTTGGGTTTCTAGTAGAAAGCATTGCTGTGTTTTGCCTTTAACAACTATAGAAACAAAAGGCCTTTATTGTCACATACTAAGCCAATCTTGCACCAAACAGATGTGGCACTTCTACTTTCAGTGCTACATTTACACATGCTATGGTGTTGCACACTTTGGAAAGTGCATAGCAAGTCTAGGTGCATTGGTGGTGGTGGTATCTGCTTATGAGCCACCTCAGCCACCATTTTAACAGCACTGTTAAATTTTAACAGTGGATTTCTTCCTCCTTGGAATTTTGTCAGTGACTTAGTTTAGACTTCTGTAATTGCTTTCAATACACTGTAGCTCTACTGTTTCTTATTGGGGGGGGGGGGGGGGGAAGAAAAATTAAACATACTTTGGCCATATGCTCTTGCCCCCAACCCCTTCCAGTCTGACAGAAATACATGCTGCTTGTTTATTTTAGTTTGTGAACGTTTTCAGTTCTTAACACCTGGATTTTAATGTCAGATTTCTGTATTTGACGGCTAAACAAAAGATGAATTGCCAAAGTCTGTAGTCATAGCCCCTCTTCAATATTGGTAGCATTTGAACTGCCAAAATGTTATGTGTGAGGCTGGTTATTAATGCCATGATTTCTCTTACCCCATCCAAAATTCAGACAGTTGAAATAAAAACTTTTTAGAAGAATGTATATTGCAGGTTGGTTTCTTCTTGCTGCTAGTTACATGGTATGGAGGCTTGATAATTTCACTGTCGGGAAGCAACTATCTACTGAGATCGGATATTGGGGAAAAACTTCTTCTAAGAAAGCGTGGTCAGGAGCTGGCACAGGCTGCCCAGGGAAATGCTGGAGGCACTGTCCCTGGAGGTGTTCAAGAACCCGATAGATGTGGCACTGAGGGTCATGGTTAGTGGGTATGGAGTGATGGCTGCACTAGATGATCTTAGTGGCCTTTTCCAACCTTAATCATTCCATGATTCTGTGATTCTATTTCATTTGAAGGACTAAGGATTTGAAAACTTGCTGCTGTTACAATTCTAGCTTTGCCCTTTTGGAGAGCAGTAACAGGAATGTTGAGATCTCTATGAGTATTTCTTAGCTGCAAGTGATAGGAAAGCTATATGAAGACCCAAATACATAGCATGCTTCACCAAACAGTACTCTTCTCTCCAGTCATCCTTCACAAGGCCTAAGCAAGAATTTCACAAAGCAAAGCAAGAAATTTCAAGAATTTGAAAAATTCGTAGGTTTGTGTTGTGAAAGACAATGTGTTCTTTATATTCTGAATTCTTTATATTCTGTTGGTACAGGAACTGGGACTCTAGGCAACAATTCATGTCATTAACTTAGCAAAACCGTATGAAAACTGTTATAGCCAAAAAGCACAATATTGACAGAAAGTGTCAAATTGAGAAATCTGCTCACACAGAAGGTCAGAGTCATTACTTGGAAATTTAGTAAATTAACCAGTGGACAAGACTGTAAGTCTGTACTAATGATGCAGATAGTTATAATGACAATGTTATGAAAAAAAAAAATGATTACCAACATCATAGTCAGGTATTTTAACTTGAGTAATATCCACATACAAATTTTAAATGACTTAATTTTATCTCCAATCTGAACAAAATATATTCTATGGAACACTGCAATTTTTTGTTAGTTTTTCTATCCAATTTTTTGTTTTAGATGTAACTTCAATGTTGTGGCCATTTTTCTAATAGAAAAAAATCACAAGCTACACTGAAAATGATATCCTAGATAGAACCAAATATAAAGTATAAAGCTATACATTATATAATGGTTAAAATTTTTGCATTTATGTAAAAAAAAATAGAATTATACTTGTCAGATTGAGGTAAAATATTGCTTTATACAATAGAAAGTTTTCATCTGATACCTTCGTTCAGCAAGAAACAAATATTTTTGTTTATATGTATGATTTATATATGTACTGAGGTTTTCATTTTTGTTCTTCAGTTAGGAAATAGGACTGATATCAGAAGTAAAAAAAAAGATAGAAATCTTGATACTTAAGTACATTAGATATTTTGAAGGGAGCATATAAAAAAAAAGAGATAGGAAGTGTTTAGATTAGATTAGATTCCAACCGTAAAAGGTAAATAAGAAAGTTGCTGGGTATTATCCAAATAAACCCACTTGGTGATGAAAAGTTATGAAATATAGATGATATAAATCAGAGTAATTCTTTTTGCACTCAGCATTTTAGCAGGAACATGGAGATTAATTAAACCTTATATTAAAATAAGCAGTAGGTATCTATGTGGTTAAGTATTTGAATGGCAATTATATATTCCTAAAAGTCGTACAATATTATCAGTGTAATAGACTTGATTATACAGAGTAAAAGGATTCATGTTAACCATGCTGTCATTTAAATACTACATCATAGATTTGCTCCTGGGAAATAAGCTCCCTCAAAGCACAGAAATCCAAATTGGGAGAGAAGATAAAAATGAACAATGAAAATACTTTATTCCATGTAGGTTATTATACTGCTCTTATCATCACAATATCTGATTACTTTCCAGTGGTGCATTAAGCAATAGGATTAGCATCTGCTGCTCAGCAGTCTGCTTTTGCATGGTGATTCTTGTAGGCTTGGGGGAGGAGGAGTAGAGAAGCTGTGAAAACTTTCTTAAATACTAACAAATTCTGCATGTGGAAATGTAAAATTAAATATGCAGAAGGAAAAAGCAATAATAATGAACTGTTATCCAATTAGGTGCAAGAGAACAGTTTTGTACATCTTGACTGGCACTGCAAACTTCTGGAAGGCTGCTAAAGTGGTTGCCTTTCTTTTGATCCATGAATGTTGATATTGATTACAAGAGCAGTTCAGAAATGTCTAAGATGATTAAAAGATGTAAGAACCTATAAAAATAGTATTTTTGACTAATGGATTTTAATCAACCTCGCATTTCTTTTAGAAAGGAAAAAAACCTTCAAAATATACTGCCTTAATAATAAGTTTGTTTTCTGAGGAGGAGGAGTTTCAGAAAGCGCCCTGCTTTGGTTGGTATAGCACTGCTCTGCACAGCAAGGAATGCTGGTAGCTGGGCAGTTGGCTGCCTTGCATTCAAGTGGCACAGTGCCAAACAGAAACTGCATGCACAATACACCAACACACTCAAAGTATTACAGGGATAATAGGCAAATCCTGTTTGCTAAAAAAGCTAAAAATTAAAGCGGTGCTCATTCACTGCAGGGAAAAAGCAAGAAGCTTAAAAGGTATAAACAGACAGAGGCCTGAGAGGCATCTAATAGCGATCAGATGCAAATTAGAAGACTACAGAGTAATCAGATATCAAAAAAGATTTGGAGATATACTTTCTACCAAACATAAAGGGAATTTTCTGATATTTCAAACACCTTTGCAATTCTGATGTATTTTCCTGTTTGTTTCTGTAGGTAGCTCCAAGAAAATTCTGCTTTTAGATCTTACACTATTTCTAAGAACACTGAAATGAGTAATACATTTCTGAAGAAAATAATACAAAATATGTATTTTAAAATGTCTATTCACATTACATTTTAAAGAAATGTCCAACTGAATGCTGAAATGAATACTTCTTCATTGATATCACACTCTAAAATTTATTGATTCTTTTATTTAAATCTGTTTCTAGACTAATTAGTGGGAACATAATCTCTTTTCCTTGTGTTTATTTTGTGTTAGAGGTGATTTTGTAGATATTACAATTGCCTTTCTCATGGCTATTACACATTTCTAAGTTATATAGAATCACAGAGTCAATCATAGGATGGTTTGGGTTGGAAGGATCCTCAAGGATCATGAAACTCCAACCTCCCTGCTGCATGCAGGACCACTAACCTCTTATCTAATACTAGAAAAGTCTGCCCAGGGCCCCATCCAACCTGGCCTTGAACACCTCCAGGAACAGGGCATCCGCAACCAATCTGGACAAAGAAGGAAATGCAAGTTTTGTAACTTTTTCTTTTAAGCTTTCTTTCATAAAATTGTGAGATTAAAACTTCTTACATTTGAACTTAAACCCAGATATCTTACATCAGACGGCTTTTCTTTACCTAAGTGAGTTTACAGTAATTATCTAGTTGTCATGAAACCTGGGAAGGCAATGCTATATCTTTTGTTAGATATAGCAGGTATTATTTAGTGCTTTGAATGAAATAAGTTATTTAACAGTAGAAATAAACAAATTGGTTACTTTTAGAGGAAAAGTATTGATGGCCTAGCACGCATCAGGAGCATAATCGCCTTTACTGAAGAGCTGAACTCTAGTTTGCAACAACTTATTGATTGTCCTTCCTCTCCAGCAGAAGTATGTATTCTGTTAGTAGTAGTTTCTTACAGTACTACGGAGACAATTCCATAAGGAAAAAAAGCAGGGATTACTGATCAGCTAAATGACTCATTCTTTGATAAAGGCCATGGATCCATACTAGCTCTCTGTCATGGCCTCTACTTCAGAAACCTGATTCCAATGAGTGCTTGATGAGACACTGTACAAGGGGGTTAAAGTTCTGTTATACACTGTGTTCAGGAAATGTAACACCTGCTATGTTGACAAGGTTTTCTTTGGCTACATATGTATGAGTACACACACACTGTGGTATTTGCAGAGTAGCTCAGGATGGACTACACACCTGTAGAGTAAGAGCTACTGTTTGTAAGTATTTCCTTCTTATTAAATGTAATTAGAAATTTAGGACACATCTCACTAACTCAAAAAGTGCAAACTTTTGGGGAGGAATTGTTTCCAGAATGAAAACCACAAGAGGAGGTTTGAAAGAAACAGTGCTGTGGTAGAGAGGTTTGTTTGGTAAACATGTTTATTTCCTATGATAAATTTTGTTTACAGATATTTGTGATCAGAATTTACTTTATCACTGACAATGTATACAAAATTTAAAAAAAAAAAAAAAAAAAAAAAAAATTATTAAGTCTACGGCATTCTATGGCCAGAACAAGAAAGCTGGCTGATGCCACTGAAAGCAGAGGGAAATGGATAAATAGGGAAATGAATAAATAAATTCAGGAGAAGAACAGTGACAGAAGTAACTTTGTCAGCTAGGAGGTTCCTCACATATATAGAAGTCACTTGGCTATTTATTTGAAACTGCTACAAGTTGTCAGTCAATACCAGCATAAGGTACTGATCAGCAGTGGAAGGTGACATATTGATGAATGTTTGATTTCATATTAATGTTGTATGCTGTTGTTTTGGTCTTCTTTAAAGACCTCAGGAAAGAATGGGAGTTCTACTGCATTAGTGTTTTATATCTGTAAAAATAAAAATAGCATCTGCCATAGGTGACTTTCATTTTAAGGTTCCCATAAACTTCTGCGTGTGTGATTACATTGTCATGGATGATTCCCCTAATTTCAGTGAGAAGGCTAATTGTGTTAAAGATGAATACAAGTGAAAGAGTTTGCATGATAAAGGCCTAGATACCTTATGTAGATCAGTTCCTCTCTCAGAGTATGGAAATGGTTCATCATTGGATATACTAAGTTATGGGCGTGCTTACTGCACTCTTTGTGCCCAACATTACATGCTATAGAATGTATACTGTAAAAATTCAGGCAGGAAATTGACGTTCTTTCTGAAAGTTTCTTTGCCTGAAATCCCAAACCCATGGCTGTTATTAATCCCCTGAGGACAGAACAAGATTCTGTTTGCAGAACTTAACTGCATTTTAACTAAGGGACTGTTTTCTAAATGTTTCATTCTGCTTCTCTGCTCGATAGAAGCCATCCAGAAATGCATTCCAGAAATCTGGTTGCTATGTTTCATGCTCTGCAAGCATTGGTTACCATAGTGTTTTAGAAAAATACCTTTTCAGGAAGGAGATACGTAATCAAATATAGTCCACTGAAGTTGAGCTGAATGAACCATCTGTTAACAAATTGAAAGCAATGTATTTGTAGATGAAGTGTTTCGCACCCTTTAATTTCCTGTTACAATCGGAGAAACATAAAAAAGTGGGCATGAGAATATCTTCAGAAGCATCCCTTTATGTAGCCTGAAGCTGCCTACACTTTGAATATACCTGGTTATGAATGTCTTCTGGCAGTATAATCAACTGTCCCTCTTCAACAACAAAATCTTTCCAGAAGGCAAACCAGACAGTTTGTCCTACCTAGACTGAACATTTCTGCAGGTACACTACCTCTAAGCCACCAGAAGCATTAACGCCTCCTAGTTATTAAGCTAGGATGTGCCCAATACTGATCAAAGTGCTGTATATTCATACTGGGCCACACTTGTTTAAAATAAAGGCCGCTTTACATGTTGTTGTTTTAATAATGAATGCAAATTCTGGTCTTTGATCCCAAAGAACGGGGCATTATACAAATTGAGAGTAAAATCAGTGTCCTTAAGACTATAAAGTCAATGTAACCATCTGCAAATAGTTCAGAGTTCCAGGAAGATATTGAGACAGGATTGAAATACTCTTGTCACAATTTTAAATAACAAATAAAGATTTTCTGCTTGCTACTAGGAAAGATAAAAACACCTTCTAGGTACATGACCTGTGATGGTTCTTTGAAATCTCTTTAGTGTTGTTCAGGCATTCAGTAAAAAGAATTTCAAGCCAGTAAATAATGGACTAAGCTATCTGCTTTTGTTTAGTGGTATATTTCAAGTTGTCCAGTAGTCATTCTGTTCTTATTTATGTTTTACCCTTTGTCCAAGTCGGCAGCTTTGTCTGTCAGGTATAAACTAAAGCCATTCCTTAAGCACAAGAGTATTTTCAGCTACGCTGAGGTCATACTGGCTGCGGTACACTTTCTATCTCCCATCAAGAAAGCAATTTGAAGATAACATGAATTTCACCATCATTCATATATTGAATGGCCCAGCAGATATATATAATGTTATGAAATTCAGTGAGTTGAGAGGTCACAAATTCATATATCACAACTAAATCAATGTAGTGCTGAATTTATTTTATAAGTACACACAATGTTTGGTATTTATTTTCTATCCAGCAGCTCAGGATTTTTTGAGAAAATGCACTTCATTGCTTTGCCAAGTAAAACATTCAGGGCAATAATTGCTTCTTTTTAGCAAAATTTTAACTGGGGTATTTTCTCTGATAAAGGTAAATAATGACCAAGTACCAAGGATCTGGTACCAAAGATACTTAACTGATTGTAGGAATTCTCATATCATCGCTAACTTCACTGTCCTGGAAAGCTGTGAACAGTGTCATGGAAAGAAGCCTGGTTGTACATGGGAGTACTACCAAACTGTGTAGGACAAGAACTAAAGAAATGCTCTTATGTGACTGTACAATTTGAATTTCGCATAGAACAGAATTATAATCTGATGAAGATTTTGAGTTACAAGTGTCTAAATGTGTCTAAATGTGCTCTAAATGTTCTGAAAAGCAAGCTAATGTGAGTAGCAATTCTCTACCGAGAACATGAATTTTCCATTATTCCTCTGAGTTATCACTTTCAAACAACACAATATCTCTTTTATCATGACACCAACAAGGAATAGTGTGTGTTTTTGTTTGTTTGATTTTGTCAGAAAATGCTGATTCATTGAAAACAAAGCTGCTTACATTTGCACCATTTCTGTTTGGGAGAAGTGCACTGTAGAAGACTCTTCCTGGATATTTTCAACAAACATAGTGTGTTAGTTTTTGTTTGTTTGTTTGTTTGTTTTTAATTTTAAATAACTTTTCAGGCCTGTAACCTACTTTTAATGTATAAATAGTTCCTCCCTCCACAATCCAATAACCTGTAGATTATACATGTGTAGTGGAAACAGGAGTTAAGATCCAGAGTCCTCTCTCCTCTGCCTTTGATCACTCATATCTTGCTCAATCTTCCGGGAAGGATCCCATGCCTTTGATCTCTGCTTCTTTCTCAGTGCTGTTCAGGTTATCTGAGGATGTTTATAGTTTTGAAATGTAGGCTTTACTCACAAAATTATGAGAATCCAAACTAAAAAAAAATTAAAGCATAGCCATTTATACTAAAAAATATCAAAGAAGACATAATCTAGGATGAATATTTAAAACATTTTAAGATATGAAGAGTTAACTGCTCCAATATAGAAATTTTAAAATCTAGATGGGATGGGTGGTACAATTGAAGTGAGATTATTTTGCAGAATCTAAAATTGGCAGTAGGGAAATTGAAAACTGGGACAGGGGAAGCTGTTTTCTGTCTAGGTTTGATCAATTTTGCTTCAAAATTAACTGATCCTTTAGGTTGCTAAATCAAAAACACTTCTTCCATTGGGCTGTAATGCTCATGTTCTTTCTTTCGGCCTTAGAATTATGACCTATCCATATTTTTTGACTAACAGAACTCAACCTGCTAAGAATGTAACCCAGAAAAGTGCATGCACATCCCCCATATTTTTGTAATTAAATTACCAAAAAGATATGTGGTGATTTCAGATATGTACACATACAGGACTGCCTGCAAAACATTTTGATATTTGGGAAAATGCTGTCCAGATTTGTAAGAACATAAGTACCTAAGGATTCATGTATCTTCCTTCCTGAAAGAACTAAGAATGTTTTAAAAATACTTATTTTCTGTCTTTGCTCAAGAGCACTGCACTGTGTCATTTTGAGATGTAACACTATATTCAGTTATAAAGGTGAAGGGAGGAATGATACTCTATTGAAGACTATTTTTGGCATGAGACAGCTAAGTGAAATGCTCCTCTTAAAAAACATTGCATAAGACTTCAGTGAAAACTCTTAAGCAAACAGGATTGTGTAGGAAAATGTAAGAATAACACAAAAACTGTGTATTGTTGATTGTTGACTCAGTGGTACGAAAAATGTCCTTGCAGCATCCTTCTTTTCCTGATTCATATTCTGGTCAAGAATGAGTTCTAGAAAAACAAGTGGTCCTGAAGAACTCTTGCTATGCAGCCCGTTGCACAGTTAGGAACAAGAAATCATCTGTGCTTTCATCTGAGTTAAGTCCATGTGCTGCCACATCCGTGAAGTCTGAAGTTTGTAATGGGTTTGCTGTTGTGAAAATGTTCCCCAGTAATTTGGCATGCAACTGAGCTTAGTGCTGCAGCAGTTTTCGAAGGAGGTGTACAGGTAGGTTTTTCGTGTGGACAGGTCTAGGCACTCAGTCTGCTGCTAAATCAGAAATTAGTAGAACTTCTCTGCCTTGAATTCTGCCTGTGCTTGTGTTTGTCTTGAAGAGGTAGTAGTGAAAGAAATCGACGCGAAGATTTATTAATCAGAAGTTGAAGTGATGTGAAGAATTATTCGTTGTCTATGCTCATGGCCACCTAGTTTCCTTTGTTTGCAT
The DNA here is from genome assembly GCF_023343835.1 of Lagopus muta. Lineage (NCBI taxonomy): Eukaryota > Metazoa > Chordata > Aves > Galliformes > Phasianidae > Lagopus > Lagopus muta. The sequence goes on from NC_064433.1 coordinate 98,529,929, forward strand.
TCCTCCTCCTTTAGTGATGCTTTCCAAGAACTAGATAAAGGTATTTTCATATTTTAGTTTTTAGAGGTAGTGGTCAAGGTGGTGCAAACTGTGTAGATCGTGTACAGAGATCATCTATTTCAGTGTAGCACTTAAGATTCAATGTAGTGTAGTTGAGACTGAGCAATGTCAAATATTTCATCTTGTATTAACGATAGGTGATTTGTGAAAATAAGTCTTTGGTATCTTTGTCTCTAGAACTGCAGAAAAAAACCAAACATCTAACTGCCATGCTGGTCATGCATTTAGAAGAGTGATAGGCAACAAATTTTTAAATTTAGGAAGTATAGGTGCTTCAGATCCCATTAATGTTGATAATACTGAGCCATATTTGCACTTAGACCTGTAAAGAGAACATAAAAAGAGTTTTTGAATGTCTGACACTTGGTGCATATGAGGGAATTAAATGAGGTACCTTTTGATCTGCGCATTTCTAATGATTCTAGAGTAACTGGTGAAATAAATGGAGGATGAAACATGTTGAAGGAAATGTGTACAGCAAAGCTCTTCCTATCATCACATATTTATTTGGCTTGGTAGATTATACTGCCACAGCCTTTTTATCTGCCTGAGGTACTGTCTTGTTGCTTGTGGAGAAAATGCTACACCTCTCTGTGCATGAATGATCACCTCCAAGGGTGAAAAATGGGGAACAGTCTGATTTTTGCTTTGGCCTCAATGTGATCTTGTCTCAGTGCCAGCCTTACTCCAGCAATGTAGCCATGTTGCTTATTCTACCACAGCAGCACTTCATCTTGATCCACAGAAAGCTTGCTCCTGTTTGCAATGGTACTGCAAAATACTTATTGTAAAAGGCTCGTTTGAATTTTTTGTAGGTGTTTCAATTCATTATATTTGCATTTTTTGTTCTTTATGAATATCTGCACTTTTAAGGGAATAACTGACCTTCTCAAGAAATCTGTGAAGAAGGTTTTTTCCACTGTGAACAAGAATGTTTGCTGTGCATTATTCAGTTTCTGTTGCTATCAGTTGTAAAATATTCTCTTTTCCAGCAGCAAAACAGAAAGAAGTTTGTTAAGTTCAGGTGTCCTGATGTAGAGCCAAAGTGACAAAACCTACAATTTATAAATTTATAAATAAATAGATTACAAATGACACTGTGACAAGTTTAGAGGAAAAAGAGCCTAAATGCAAGAATTTCAGGAACAGGAAAATTATAGTTAAATTTATGATGACTGACATCTTTGGCTCTTACTGTGGAGCATCTTGCTTTAATCTCTTAATTTGGTCATGTTAACCTTAAGGCAGAAAAAATGGGAAGGCAAAATGCCATTTGAACATAACATGAAAGTAGCTAGCAGATGATAAATTTTTATTTGCATGCATTTTGAAAATAATTTTTATATACTAGGGCCTTTGGAAATGCTCTTTGTAAACCAAGGCCTTTCTAATGTGAATTGTTATAGCATGCAATACAGTACATTAAAGTTAAGAAGAAATGTGTAATATATCCATTACTTTCATTTCCTCTTCACTTTTGTTGTTCTCAACTTGTAGTAATAACAGCAGTGTACTTAATTTTTTTGTGTGTTTAAGAATGAACTCATGAAAGAGTAAGCATTGCCTACTTCACTTGTTCCAGTTGGAATATTAGAAAAAAAATATTCTCAGAAAGAGTAGTGAGGCACTGAAACAGATTGCCCAGGGAGGTGGTCGAGCTACTGTCCCTGGAGCTGTTCAAGAAAAGGGTAGATGTGGCACTGAGAGATGTGGTTAGTGGGCATGGTAGTGATGAGCTGATAGCTGGGCTAAGTGATCTTAGTGGTCTTTTCCAACTTTTATAATTTTGTTTCTGTGATTCTCTCTGAGGGTGCCACCCTGTTTTTCCTGATCTCCACTCCCCTTTTTTTCTCATCTCCCATGGGATGCCATTGCCCAGAGAAGACTGTTTTTGTCCTTTCCATACATCTGCATATTAAGCTGGGATGGCTGGGATGCCAGTTGTCCCATGGCAGCTCAGTACACATACAAAAACCCTCAAGGTGTTCCATTCTCTTTGCCATTCTTTTCCTGCCTGCTGGGGAAAAACCAGTTGCTCTGCTCTGTCCTACTCCAACCGCAGAACAAGGCAGACTGCTCTGGCAAATACGTCTGTTTGCTTCCCTTTGTGTCATCCTTGCATTAGTTCACAGGCAAAGCACTCTGTGATCCATCCACATCTATAATTTGCCGAGCACATATGCAAGTGATTTTTTTAACAGCATTTTAACATCCTGTTTTGGAATACTTGCTTTTTAGGCGGGAGTGCTCCATTGTGGAGCGCTAGCTACATGTTGAAGTGTTTTTCCACACTGCAGTGACTGCAGATTTCCATGCCTGTCACCCCTCAAACACTGCTGAGCATTATTTCTGGTGGTAAGAGTGGCAAGCATCCTTCAGAAATCTGAAATATGAGCTGTTTCCTTGTTCTTTTAAATACCATCACTGATAATGATAAGGATAAATTTGAATAGATTATGTATTCATTCTGGTTCAGTTGGAGATTTCTACTCAGTTCTAAAGGAACCCTTCCTGTCACCTTGGTTTAAGGCCAAGCAGGTTTGGAGGTTACACATTTTTGAGTGCAACTTCTGAGGCCTGTTTGAAGACAATTAATTATTTTGGTCTAAACAATTTTATGAACAATAATAAAATATGATATGGAGCAAGATCAGCTTTATTCCCCTGTGCCCTGCTAGAAGAAAAAAAATCTTGTTTGGTTTGTTGACTCAAATAAATCAGTAAGAAAACCATCAGGTGGAGGAAGCCTTCTCAGGAGCACTGATCTGGCAGGAGAAGTAGGCTGCTTTCCTCCCTTTGTTCCCTAACACTTCCACCCAGTCCACCTTGCCCTTCTCCATCCAGAGACTGCACTGCATGCCCTCCTCCTCCCTGCCATGCCTGCTTTCCACAAAAAGCCACCCAGACAGAGGTGTGGGCAATCTGTGTGGAACTGTAAGAGCCTGCAAGAGCCATTTTCCTCCACTTCAAGGCACCCTATCTCATATGTCTGTCCTTTGATTTGCTCCAGGTAAATACAATGAAATCAGAAAGAAGCACTGAAAAGCAGAAAGGAAGCAGAGCTAGTGACTACTGCCTATGGTATCCTTGGAATGGTTTTTCCTGTCCTCCTGCTGCAGTTTCCAGCCTGTTGTCTTCCATTTTGTTTTTGCCATTCCTTAATTTCTGGTCATAAACTCTTTAGCATGCAACCTCCTCCTCACAGCAGTGCTTGTGCGACTGCCTGCAGATGCTAATGCAGAGCAGCTTCTCCCATGGCTCCATGTTTATTAGTGTGGGGACCATGGAAATTACCTCATTTTTAACATCTCTTTTGCAGTATCTATGAAACTTTGTGATGTAGAAGCACCGAGTGGACCTTTTTAATTTGTTCACAGCACAGCCCCAAGATAAATTCTCCTACATAACTTTTTACGTGCTGGCAGTGTGTGTATTTATTGCTCAATATTTTGCATGGTGTTTTCATTTGGAATTGACATTTTGTGTGACATTTTATACTGGAACAATAGATGGGCAAAATTGAAATTTCAAGTCTGAAATTCCAAGTCTGTTACTAAGAATTAGTAGTAGTCTTAATCTATTTTAAATAACTTGTGTCTTCTTTGCATTCTTGTGTGATTGCATCTTTTCAAGAAAACGAGATTAAATGCATTTTGAAGATGGAAGGGTGCTGAATGGTCTGGACATGCTGGTTTGCAAACTTGTGGAGCAGCTGTCCTACTCACGGGTGACAAGAGGGCTCAGATGAAAGGGTCTGTGCTGCTGGAGACATGACCAGCTTTCTCAGGAGACTGCTTTCAGAAGGATTGCAGCAATATTGCTGCTCCATCGTTACTAGTGGGTATTGCTGCACACGTGTATAATTTGTGCCAGATAAAATCAGGAGGTAATAAAGGGAGGTAAAAAAGAAGAGAAGAAATGAGAGCTCTCTTATGTGTTTTTCTTAAGCAGAAAAAAAAGATCCTGGGGATGGCACATTAACTCAGGAAAAGCACAAGCTGCTTTAAATCACAAAACTTGCATTGCACCAAGTCCTTTAGTTTGGGAACCATTTCATCATGTTATGAAGGAAAGTTGCAGACGAGGCATGTTTACTAGACCTTTAATTGCTACATTTAGTGTAAAGCCTTTTTTTATTTTCCTTTCCCTCCCCTTTTTAACGACAAGAAGCCAGAGTTTGCTGTGCAAATGAAGCAGGCTTTGCGAGAATCAGATTCACTTTGGACGACTCTTCACATTCCTAGTCATCATTACATTAGGCAGCACAATCCCATCTCTGGTTGATGGGCAGCAAAAGTGGGCAGCCTGCCAGGTAGACGTTTCCATGGCTCCCAACCCCCAAAGGTGATGCGTTTTTCAGCTAATTCAATGAAGAGTGGGCTGAACTTTGGGTCTAAACTAGACAATAGCTGCCTTCGCAGTATCAGCAGAATGGTTTATGGGAATGCACTCCACATTTGGCAGAGCATCATGTGACCTTACGGCTGAGATTTTGTGATGGTGCCAACGGAGACTTGGAAAGCAGCACTCGTTCTGACTTTTTTCCTCATTTCTTACATGGCTCAGAAAATGGTGGATCTTAATACTTGACTTTAGCCAGACTCAGCAAGCGATTGAGCTTTGAAGCACAACTTTGCCTTTATTCTGGCTTTTTTGGCACACCACCAGGAGGCTGTCCCTTTCACGCCTGATAAATTCTGCTTCTTATCTCCAAATAGAAAAAAGAAAGAAAGAAAATATAAGCAGAATATTTAGACTTCATAACTGCATTTTTAAACTACGTGTTGTATTTTTTTATTGCTGATCTGTAGTTCAGAACAGCCCTCCTGAGTGTCTGAAGGATAAAAGTGATTTGTTTTTTTTTTCCTTTTTTTTTTTTTTTCCTCCCCGTGTTTAATGAACAGGCGTTTGAACTGGGCAAATGGGGCGACAGCATTGAACATGAGCTCATTGCAGCATAGTGTAGCAAACTGGCACCCTGCCTTTTCACCCCTTTGCTTCGGCAGATTTGTGCAATCCCCATTTATAAAACCGGCACAGGGGCGAGGTGAATTTTCTGGTCTCTCCCCACCTCTCGCACTGTGCAGGCGGTGGCGGCAAGGATTGGTGCAGCTTTTGCGCAGTGCTTTGTGCCTGGAATTCCGAGAAGAGCGAGAGAGAAGACAGGCATCCTGGTCTTCTTCCGAGAAATAACAGGAGCCCTCAGAAGAAGAAACAAATCTGAGTTTGTCCTACATACAAGAGTGCAGAAAAAAAAAAAGTGGCTCTCCTGCTTCCAAAAAAAAACCTGGCATGTTTCACTGCAGAGGCATCAGGATGTGTTAGAGCTTCTTAAAGCAGTGTAGCAAAATGAGCCCAGGAGATTGATTCTTTCAGTAAAAACAAAAGAGAAAGAAGGCAATTTTTTTGTTTGTTTGTTTTGCTATTGCTAATATAGCAAAATTTGGCACTGGGTGAAAACGTACCTTTCATATCAGGTATAGCTTCTTTTCCTTTTTTTCCTTTTTTTTTTTTGTTCCATTTTAAACGTTGTTTTGAAACTGAGTCCTTGTGTATTAATTTTAACATAGCCATTCACACTTTTTTAAAACTAACTTTTTGGGGCTGTGTTTAAGCTAATGCTGCTAAAAATAGGAAGTAAACAAAAATCGAGATTCTGTGGAAATAAGCGCTTAGGCACATTTTATCATAGCTAAGCACTGGAGTTAAGCAAAGATTGTAATGTTACATTTATTCAGTATAAGCTGTGGTTCTTGCTACGAAAGTTGTGGGTATTTCGATCTGGTTGCTAAGGAAAGTAAATTCTTTTTTTATAGTGTGACTCATGCTTTCGGTTTCTAAAGAGAGGAAGAAAAAATTTTGCTAACCGGTAGGAAAGGCTCGCTCTTGTATGGAGTATATTAAATTTATGTTTGAGTTAATTTGTATATGAGTTCCTTACCATTTTGTATATAAATCCACTACAAAGAAATCACTGTAATAAGCCCTGGAATAAAAGGCACATTATTGGGACGTTCATGAAGTAAGCCTGGCTTGCAGCTAGTAACAGTGACTATTTTAAGATGTTCGGTAAAGCGGCATTTGTCCAGGAATAGCTGAAAACAGTATTTAAGATATCCATTCAGAGTGTTTGTGATAACTGCATGTGAAGTTAAAGCAAGTTTGGAGCATATGACGCTTTAACAGTAGACCCTGTTTGTTACAACATTTGTCTGTCTTTTGTAACATATTACTTGGCAGTTAGAGCAGTCTGTAGCAAAATTCAGCTTGACTGACGTATTTTAAAATACTCAGTCAAATCAGTCTTTTATCTGTTTGGGATTCTTTCTTTATTTATTTTTCTGGTCTTTTAAATTTATATTTAAAATACAGAAATCTTCAGCTAGAAATTACTTTGAAACTTGCAATGTCTTTTTCATGAGAAACTCTGACGTATTTATCAATATGTTCATGATAGATGCTTGTCTAATGAAAAGGCTACAAATATATTGTGGCTTCACAAAATAGAATTGCTTTTTAATACTTTGCTTTTTATGCATTAGTGCTTAGATAATAAGTCCAAAGATCTGATGCTAATTTTGCTACCTTATATTTTTGTTGTTCTGCAATGAATTCTGGGAAACTATGGATGGAGATCTTATGTATATGACACATATACCTCCATTCACCCATTTTGTATAAGAAAGCGTTCCTTATATTTATGGTGATACTTTCCTCCCGAGTCATGTTTTTTGGAATAATTCTGTGTCATTACTGTCTATATCTACTGAGAAGCCTATGCTTTCATTTGCTTAAAAGAACTTTTAAAAATTTCTATAGTTCATGATATTGATAGTATTTATTCCCTTAAGTTTTGCAAGATTTCATGATTTAAGCCATAGCCTTTGTGTGCAGTTCCGTACCAAACTATCGTGTTATATTCACCATTTGATAAAAACTCTTCATTTTTTGTGAAAGCATTCCTCTCTTCTGGTATTCCTCTTAAAAATAAAATATTTGTGAGGTGTAATAGGATTAGGAAATGCTAAATGAAATCGTCCGTTTGTCTAAGTGTATGTGTTGACAGCATGTCTTCCCATGGCCCTGAGAGGGGCGTAAGCAGTGTGTCAGTTTTATGTATTAAAGGCATAATTTCTAATTTTTTGTAGTTTTCCTGTTGTTCTGGAAACACTTTCCACAGAACAGTTATTTCAAAATCTTTCTCTCTCATTCATTTTAGTGAAAGAAAAAATTTCAAAAGAAAAAGGAAACTGAAGAAGTTAATTGTACCAGAGCAGAATCCAGCGAAGGTAATACAGTGATCTTAAATAATTTTCCTGTTATAAATTAAAGTTCATGACAATAACATGAAGCAGATTAGCTTTAATAGAATTTCCTTCCTTTCCTTCCTACAAATATCATTTTATAGATACATATAAAACCTTTGCCGTGATTACTTTCTGTTGGGATTATTGCAGTTTGGGTAGCCCTTAAGGTTATTGTTTCCATGAAGCTTTAGAATAGATTGAAAGATCAAAATACAAGTTATTCTCTTGTTATGCCTAGTAAATATGCTTCACAAATACATGTACTGCTATATTTATATTACTAGTATATTTATTGAACAAGTACATTTACTAGTAAATGATTATACTAGATCAAGTGCTTGTGAAATGTGGAATGCCTCTTCTATTTACAAATAAGAAAAAAGAAAAATAGAGAAGCCATTTTATAGCACTTACTAGAATCATTCAGTAAATTAAATATGCAGTCTACATACTTATTTCTGATACTAGGAGAAATGTTGTACTTTGAGGTTTGCCTTACTTATTCTCTCAAGCATCAGCAGAAAATAATTACAAAAATGTCTTTCCTTTTGAATGCTGAAGCGTTGTGTATGATGTGAAAGCAGGTTTAAAACATACTGCTCTAGAACAAAAAGGAGTTGACACTATTTTTAAAATGCACAAGAGTATACTGGAAAATGTAGCATTAAATCAACTAAATTAAAAAATAAAAGGGCCATTTAGTAATGTTCAGCTGTCATTACTGAAGCAGAAATACATGTTACAGTTTGCAAGAAAGTGAAGCATTGGCCTGATTCAAAAACTTTGTTATTGGCAGCGCTCGCTCTCTTAAAAGGAGTTTTACCCGACAAATGATGACAGAATTAGGCCTTCAGTGGAAAACAGTGGAAGTCAGGCATCAAAAACTTATTCAGATACAGATTTCTGTAAGCTGCTAAAATCAGAAGTGACTGTTCTATTGTACCTGTTTTTAAATTTATATCAGCTTCTTATGCCTGCTGTCAGATATTATGCTTTCTGATGCAGTGCTTATAAATGCTTTCCTTTAAAATATGTAAGTTATAATGCCACATCTGTATCTCACCTTTTTACATTACTGATTGTTACTGGTCTTTTTCAGTAGGACATCCTACATTTAGGGACTGATAATTTATATTTCACTTCTTACTGGTCACAAGAAGAAAGCATTTGTTGTAGGAGTTAACCCTGAAGTTTTGCAAGATTGCTTTTCTACTTCGACTGCAATCTTATTATTAGAGAACAGCATTGATGGGAAGATTAGTGAATAAAATATACACATTAACTTCTTTGCTTTGATTAATAGGCATTGTTTAATCAACAAGCTATAGTCAATCAGTACTTAGATACCCTGTAGAATGAAGAAATAACTAAGCAGTCTTTTTAACGTTGTATGAGAGCTGCAATCCAGTGTGCCTCATTGCATTTCAGATTTAGTGGGGTGATGTTTATTTTAAGTTGCAAAACAAAATGTGGGCTCAGGCACAGAATACAAACCCTTATTGTTCACTATTATGCCACATACAATTTTGGATTCTGGACTTGCGGGCTGTGTGCTGTAGTATGATTCAATTCCAGTTGTTGGGATTTGAGAGTTCATGGGTAACACGAAGTGTGCTCAATAGGATATTAATTCCAGCCAAAGTCAAAACAGTGGTGCATCCACCATTTATGCAGTTTTAAGTAGCCTTCTTTACGACTGCAATATTTTTACTCTCAAATACTTGTCCTCACAGTTGCTTTCTATGTTTGTTTGTTTAAAGTCTTCTGTGTCTAACTTTAAAAGGAAAATGCTAATCAGTGATGCCAATTGGCATAAACCCGTAGATCCGATCTTGTGTTGAAACGCACTGCACAAGCTCGCTTCTATGGGTCTGTGTCAGTATGGTGATCTGGCAAAAGTTTATGTAGCATGCACTTCAGTGGAATTTGACAACAGACCCAAGTGAGCATTTCAAACAAAACTATATATTGTTTTTGGAATGCTTCTCTTGTCTATTGCCTCTTCTTCAAATTAATTTAAGTGACTTGTTCTGTCATCTGTAGCTTCAAGTACCTTTGGCTTAATATCTTATTAAAATTTAAAGAGAGATGTGAGGGAATTGTAATGTTTTCAGTGAGGAAGAATAGGGTGTACCATTTGCCATTTTTAATAAATACAACATTACAAGGGATTACGCTAGAAAAAAAGATATTTACATTTACATTTGAATTTTATTGTAAAATAAGACCAAATAGTTGTTTCTTTCAAAAAATAGTTGCATCATTCCTATCAAGTAAGTACATATAAATACATACATAGAAACATACATTATACATACATTATATATTTATATGCCTATAAACATGATAGAAAATAATCTCTACCTAGTTGAAAAATCTGTCTAAGAATATACCTTGTCATCTGAAAAAAGGGGGAATAACTGCAGACTATTTCAACAGCTGAAAGCCTACCCCCATGGGAAATATATAGGCCTGTGGCTGCTGTCACATTTCAAAGAAAGGCTGAAGAAGTGAAGAAGACTTTATGGTCACCGTCGGAAGCTGTGTGCATCCGGGTTGAGGTAGTAGGTTGTATGGTTTAGAGTTACACCCTGGGAGTTAACTGTACAACCTTCTAGCTTTCCTTGGAGCACACTTGAGCCATCGAGGAATTCATCATCACTTTAATCTGATCAGGGAAAGTATGCAAAAAGGTATTGTGTCATGGCTGTACAAAATAATCACTCTGAGGCTTTATTGATGTTGAAATAGTCCTGATTACTTGATTATTTCATTTGCATCCTGTTATGAACAATTCTAACATGTTGTCTTAATGGACTGTGACTATTTACTATAGACACTTAGGAAAGACTGATGATCATTTTAATTTCATTAACAGAAAACCTTAAAATTTTATTTTGATTTATAAATTCATAAATAATATCAAGTATTTAATGCTTTATCCTTTCTCCATAGAAATAGGTTATCTTGCAAAGTTGATTGTTCAATTTTTTTAATGTTCAGATGCACATTATTTTTAAAGGGAAGAGTACAAATATTTATGTCCTTATAACACTTTCCAAAAATATTGCATGCTGCTGATTGGATAGCAAGGGGCAGTATCACAAGTTGGTCTTCATCTTCTTTGGGTTTATGATTTGTTTTCTTTGTACACACGCAACTCAGTGTTACAAAGACACTGCTACGCCGCCTATGTTTTCACTGCTTCCTGATTCATACGCCTCTCAGTCTGATCTCATGCTGAAGTCTCAGCATCTGTGTCCTGACCCAGCTTATCAGCCTATCTGAGTCCTGACTCATGATGCTCCTATTATTTCTGGCCCCTACTGAAATTCTAACACATCTTTGTTAGCTGGCAGGACTTTGAGAAGTCATGTGTCCTATGCGAGCTAATCCAAAGTGCTGGGTACCTCTTCAAGGCAGCACAATGTCCCTATGCTACCCAGTTGTGGCACACCATTTTTAAAGACATGGGGCCAGAATGCACTATCAAAACAGCTATTTTATCCCAGTCAGAACTGAAGATGAAGGTGTGCTTATGGAGTTCTGCTGTTGTGTATGTTTTAAGTTGTACAGTTGTACATTCCCGTTTTGTGTTTTTTTCAGTCTTCTTTATCTTGTGGAAAAAAGGAAAAAAAGCACTAGACTTATACATCTCATAAGCAAGTGCTTATCAAAGAAAGGATAGTGAATCTTTTCACAGTTCTGGCATTCCTAGGAGCAGGTATGAAATGAAAGGGACAAGGATGATGCTGGCTTTTCAGCCATGATTTTTCACGTGAGGCCTTAAAGACGAGTTCAATCCCATCAATGTGATAGAAAGCATTAGCACCACAAAGAGCACCTGGACCAGCCAGTGGCACTCTGTGAAAAACTTATTCTGTCCTCTATAAAAAGAGAAAATCTTCATCATTTTTTATTGGCAATGATAATAGCAATAATTTTGCCTATAAATGATTTAAGATCTTCTGATAATAGGCAGAAGAGTTGAGCCATGCCTCCATGGTGCTGTGGCTGAGGGAGTGATGTTGATGAGGGATGTAGGTACATCAGATCCCTGTGGGCCAAGGAGAGAGTGAAACATGGCTGTCCCGCACAGCACCCTGGGCTGTGATCCTACAGTTCCTAACTTAACAGCAAATAGTTCTTTCTAAAGGGTTTTTTGTAGCACGGCATTTGTTGCTTTACTTTTATTGCATGCAACCAGAACAAAATGTTTGATATTGTCAGCATTCATTTTTTTCCTGCAGCAAGAAAAGTTAAGGATTCTTGTTTTAAGTGGATTCAATGCTTGCTCATATTGTGCTTATTGCTCTCTTTTCAGTTCTGTTCAAAAAATCAGTTACATACAGCTTCTATGTTTGACTGTTTGTACTCCACTGTAAGGCTTGCCTAACCACTCTCCCAGATAACACATAACAAAAGGAGGAGATGAAAATGGATTTAGTCTCTTTTTAATAGTAGTTATTTTCAGTGATTAATGTTTGTAATAGGAAATTGATAAAGGGGATCTGTGTGACAGTTAGAGGATGTACAGTGGATTTTAAGCCTGTCTTATTGTGTAAGGGAAAGAGAAAGAATGTTGAGTGAATCAGAGATACTCCAAGCTACTAGAAAATGCTTAATGAGGCAGCGACTAAATAGGGATATAGTGAGTAGACCTTCATGAACCAAGGATGCTTAACAGGGATCACTCACAACCTGAATAAAAGCTGCAATATCCTCTGTAGATTCAAAAAGACTCTGGTCACCAGCATGTTTTCTTCCCCTTCTATTTTAAAAAATTCTTGTATAGTGTAAGTCCACTGTAATCGTAATTGCTGTTTTCTGCCAACAGAGCAACAAGTGTTCAATCTTTTTTATATTAATTCTTCAATTAGTAGCAAAATATGAGAGATTTTTTATTCTGAGCTGAACCAAATAGAAATGACTGATGCAGAAAATGTGGGACTGTTTCATCTGTCTTTCAAATGCATGGTAAATTTGTAATTCTATCAGGCACAGTTACAGGTTGCTATGCAAATTCTCATAGCAGCAACACTAGCTTTAAACATTTTAATTTTACATTTTAAATATACATTTTAAAATTTTCCTTCTCTGTTTTTTAACTTAGTTTCTTTTTTCTTTTTTCTTTTTTTTTACTATGTAATGTGCAATAGATTGTTTTGGTAAGAGTTATCAAGTTACGAGCAAAAATGAATGGACTGTGAGGTAATTCTGAAGCAGATTAAGGTGGAGAATGAAAAACAAAGGGTAAAAAAAGTCTATTAAGAACAGCTGGATGGAGTTAGGTCTTCTGTGATTTTATTTTAAAGCCATAAAACATATTGTCTGTCTTAGACAAAGTCAGGCATTTTTTACTTTTAACGCACTGTTTGACTATTAGTCAGTTTTGTAGCATTCAGCATTTTATTGCTATGTTGCTTCTGTGGGAAATAAGTGTGCTCTGTAACATGGGTAAACATGAACGTGCTCCAAATCTAGGGCGTTTCTAGCAGTGTTTGCTCCTGTAAATAAGCCGTAACATTGCTGTCCTCACGTGTAGAAGAAATACCCACTAGGAAATCTGAGGACAAATCCTGAGGTACGAGCACAACTCCCATTAGTTTCTTTGGGAGACACAGGTGTTCAGCACTGCATACATTTGGTCCTACAGATCAACTGTCCTAATTACTGCAGATGCACTGACCAACCCAACAGCCTTTTGTGGCCACAATTTCCGTTGTAAAGATTAAGTGTGATCCAAGGCCTTAACCCTGGTTCCGAACACAGAAACTTGCAGCCTGGTAAAAACCCACTTTAATGCCAAATCCTGTTTGTCTTAAGAACTAAGTCACTCCGGAGGGATGGGGAGAATTTGGATTTCCGTCTGCAGCCCAGAATGCCTATATCCAAAGGCATTTTCCAAAGAAAACATAATTAAGGAGACATTTCTGACTTAATAACTGTGGATTGGATGCATTTACAAAGTTTGGGTGTTTTGGATCCAGCTTTTTTTGTGCCCTTCAGGGGAATAAAGCTGCCATTAATCCAGTTGACCAGAGAAGGTAAATCAAGTATTAGAAATTCGGCATTGTCAATATAGTTGATATGGTGTATTTCAGTCTATCATAAAAAATCCAATAGATTTATGTGGTGAAAACCAGAAGTCATTATAAGATTATAAGATTTTTTTTTATTATTTTTTTTTTCCACATCTGATGCACTTTCTGTATTTGGTCTTGTGCTTCATCTAACTTCTTCATCTTCAGATAGGTTGGAGTTCTTTGTATACTTTCAGGAAAATAACGTGGTAAAAAAGCAAACTGAGAAAATGTTTTCATTGCAAATCTGTCCTTTAAAAATGACCAACAGCCCTCAGTAACCTCTAAAACTTGGTCATTGAAACTCTTCAACAAGAGACCTATGATAGGTGGTTTAACTGATAAAGTTGGAGTTGAAGTGCACTTGAAATTTTTTGAATTTTTTGGATGTGGTTTCATATGACATTCATTTATCTATTAAGAGCAGCTTCTGGTATTTTTAATAAAACTAAAATTAAATACGTCTGGCAGGCCCCGTTGCAATGTGAATATCACTTTTAAAGCATAGTTAAATACAATAATGAAAAGCTAATGCTTTTGCATTACATAGCACAGAAGAATTAAATTATTTCAGCTTTGTCTTTTCTCACATAATAAAAATGTTTACATCTGAGTGATCTCTTGGTAAAGTAATTCTGTACAAGGCTTCTAGATATTTCACCTGTATTTTATTGCAAATTATATAATTTATATGGAAATTTCAGGCAAATTTTAACTCTACTTTTCTCCCTCCACCTCTTCTCTCCTCCTAACTCTGGAAGCAGTAAGAGCAAGGCTTGCACTGATGAAATCATTCCAGAAACAGTTATTAAACCTGAATAAAACCTCAAAGATGATGCCTCTCTTTTCTGTCATGACATACTCTTTTGTTCTGTAACACGGGTAAACATGAACATGTTTGGAACTTCCTTTGGACTGAACTGTATCCAGTCTCTTAATTCTCTTCTTGCAAATGTTATTGATATCTTACTTTACAGAAAAAGTAGCCATGGATTCCAGTGCTCACTTCTACCTTTGTTGCACCTCCTTTTAAACAGAGAAAGCTTGCCCCTAAACATTGCAGTAATTTAAGGCTTTCTGACTGAGATGGTTGACTGTCTTGCATAAGACTGATATTGATACACTCCAACCATTGCACCAAAAGCATCATCAAAAGGAAACAGATACAGCATAGCAGAATAATCTTTCTTCTAACAGTCTGAACAGCCTTTGTGTACTGTGTACTTCTGTGGTTGAGTGAAAGATGGGTATGTTTTTCTTTTTTGTATGCAGTTAACTTAATACATTTATTGCCATTGTCTTAGTGTTTTGAGTCCCTTCAACTAAAACTTTCTCTGCATGGTTAAGAGTTATTTATCTGCTTTTATCCATGGTTTATTTGGGAAATGCAGGTCCCTTCATTGTTCTTGTTCTGCCTTCATATACTTTTGATATATACACATTCTTCCACTGGTCCTTTTTTCATTCTTCATTTTCTGCCACCATGATGGCAATGAAAAAGAATGTAGGGCATTGAAGGTATACTGGAAACCCAAGAGAAGAGTGTCATGATTATAAGGTCAGTAGACAGTAAATCTTATTCAAACCAAACCCTCCATGAGTCCTCTCTGTTAATGCCTCTCCAACTTTGTAAAGACAAACTATATAGTAATACTACTTTTGTAGGTTTAGCATAAGACCGTGGGTTTGACTTTGCTCAAGCTCTGTGTGAGTTCAGTCTGGGTTTGGAATCAGAGTCCATGGTAGCCTGTATGGTAACCAGGGCCCAAAGGAAAGACTTACAACTTGATATGCCTCTGCTATTTATGTGTCTAGGGTTGATGATCCATGATGACTGTTCTAAATCACATGAGTCTTCCATTTTTTGAAGGTGTTTCCATCTACAGTCTCACCACCTCTTTAGAAAGCCCAAATAGACGGAATGTACACAGTTGAAAGGAATTTATTCTGCGAGTTTTTTGAACCCTCCCTTTCAGCTGTGTTACTTGAGAGTTTTACATGGAGGAGGTTGTCTGGGATGTAGAGTTTTCATTAAAGAATGACCTATGCTATGCTGAACTAAAGTGTGACCAAATTGCTCAAAAGTGCCCCTATTCACTTCTTGTGCAAAAGACCTTGTACCAAGGTTACCATTCAGAGAGGCAAAGCTGGTTTAAGCAGCAGCCGTTTCTCCAAATCCTTGTGTTTGGGGGCAGCTGCTGAAGATGTAGCTGAGAGGAGATCTTTGTCAACTTGGATACAGGGAACCAGTGAACCAATGCAGATGTTCAGCTCTACACTCAGTAACATGTTCTGCTCTTTTGAGCAAATAATGAGTAATAATTTTGACCTCTGTTCAGGCGAGATTTATCCAGTGTTACATATCTGACCATATAGCTTTCCAATCTCTTCAGCCCTACTGCCAAATATCCTTTTCCAGGTTGTGTATGGTGAAGAACTAAGCTCAAACCACCTAAATTCACATATTGCCTTTATGTCTCTTAACTGTATTTACAGAAAGGCAGTGTCTGAAAACTCTCAGTAGTAATCGGTATATATTGATTATTGCCCACGTAAACCTGAAGACCAAACTGCATACCTGAGTCCCTCTGAGGTAACGCAGCTGGCAGTCTTAGTACAAAATAATATATACAAATATATATATATATTTGTATATATACATAAATATATACAAAAATAAAAATTTATTTTTGTCTTTAGATAGCATGTACTCAGGATGTTACTTGTGAAGTACATGATTCTTGTGGTGATAAAGCGTTCGAGAAGCATTATTATATTGTAAGAAGTATATTGCCCTGCTGAATTTTTCAGCTTCTGCTACAAGAAGAATGTATGGGTATCTCTTTTATTATTTCCATTTTGAAGTAAAAGTATACCAGTGGTCCCTAATGTAAATTTTATTGGTAAGTCCAGGAACTGATCTCATACTTGATGTAACATTTTGACATGTTGCTATGCTTTTCCCAAAATGACTTGGCCATTTAGGAGCCTGCAGCCTGTTGGTTTACAGCATGTGGGTAACAATTAAAAAAGAAATCTCTGATCCAGAGACATCTTAACAGCTTTTTGACCATAGGCTTCTTAATGAGCAGCCACTGCAGATTGTTAAATACGTAAACTTCTTGTTGCTGCGTTTATGTCATGCTTCTGATTATAAGACTCTTGTCAAAACATGCAGTCCCCATACATTCTTAGCCTCATTTATGAGAAAATAGTGCCCTAATTTCTTCCCTGAAACAAGATGATATGAACAACATAGAGACAGTGTCTGACTGGAAAAATTAGTATTTTGTAAAATAAAGAAAAGTTAAAGCAATTTAAAGTGTCATGCTGTGTTCAGATTGAGGCCAACAATGTGGACAGAAAGCAATCTGAACACCTGATGCAGCCACGAAGGTGTAAGCAGCTCCTTCCCTTCTCTTTTCTTTTCTGTAAGGAGCTCCTAATGTGTTTCTGGAAAGTGCAAACAGCCTGGTGCTGGTAAGAAAGGAGTGGAGCGTGGCTCCCAGACAGGTGGGGTTTTTGGCTTTGGAAGTAAACATGTGGTCTGTCTGATGAATGCATTATTTATTAGCTGTGTGGGCTGCTGGATATACCAAAGTGGCTCAGGGCTGTGATTCAAGGCTTCTGTGCAGTGCTGCACGGCTCTTCGGCTTGTCCTAAGCCCCTGTGCTGGCAGCCCATGTAAGGGTGGAAAATGGAGGATGGTTGTGTGACTCCTCAAGCGGATATAGGTTCTCATAAAGGAGAAGTGGCTGTTTGTTATTGTGTAATTTGATTTGACTCTAATTTAATGGCAATCCTTATTAGACAACATGATTTGCAAGGCTGATTTCCATTTCTATTGATTGGGCCTTTATTTATTTGGACTTGTGCTCAGATGCTTCATCAGAGATTTAATGCAAATCTCTGAAAACAGCTTTCTGACGATCTTTTTTTTTTTGACAGAACTTGAACTCAGGTGTTTCAACAATGATTCAATGAGGTTGAGGAAGAAAGAGAGAAAATAAATAAAGGAAATAGCTAAACTTCGCTTTTTAAATAATGAATTGACAGCATTTTCCCTTTTTTTTTTTTTTTTCCAGAGTCTTATTTTCAATATCTGTACAAAGCAAATTAAATCTCATTTATGAAATATTGTAAAACGAAGTTTGAAAGGAATCTAAAAAATCAATTTTGACAGCCTTTAGTTGGCAATGACTAACATCACTTTTAGAAATCTTCTATGATTTTATTCATTAGTAAAAGGAATTTACCAAATACAGAGCTTGTATTACAGAGCTGTCTACCAAAGTCTCCTAGTTACTTTCAAACTGTATGTTTTATTCAAAGCAGAGACATGAAAATTATTTGGTTTTGTAATGTATTGGTTATTTTTTATAAATAAGATTACTTTTTGTATCTTTATCAATGTGTGCTTATAAATTTTAGAAATATATAGTCCAAACCAGATGGCGATAGTCAATAATTAATGGTAATTTTTCATTACCTTTTTCAAATACAAACATTTTGCTCCTGAATTCATTGTTGAAGAAAGTAGCAAGATGTATACGGTGTATAGGTGTGGGAGTAAAGGTGTACTGAGGTTATATTATTATATGTTAAGAAGACGTAAGAGGACAAAGAAAATTAAAGAGGTATGCAGTTAGAAAACATAAGGAATGGGAGTGCAGTGATTACGTTTGTCCTCAGGGAAGGATCTCTGGGCATGTGAGAAGAGGAATTCAGGAAAGTGGAAGAAACAATGGGAATTTGAAAGATATGGGGAAGGGGCATGAGGATGTTGCAACTTCACATTGTTTTACTCCATCCATTTTGATACATTTTGGCAGCTAATAGCTTTTCTATATTTAACCATGGGAGTTAAATTTAAATATTTAGATAGGCAAAATGTCGTATTTGTTAATAAACAGATGGCTCATGGGAATAAGTTTTTCTATTGCATATTCAATTTCTTTTTTTATAAACAAAAATCCCACTGTAAGCCTGAATTAGAGGGGCAGTAAGTCTGAAGAGTAGTAATTGAGGGTAGTATGGATACCAAATGTATTGAAGCTATCTCAAAATTATCCCACATTCTCAAGTATTAGGAACCCACAAATTCCAAAGCTAATGATAAACTTAAAACCAGTGAGGGCGCTCAGATAACCAAAACTCTTCTTAATATTGACACATTTAGTTGATGTATGTAATGATGTCAATTAGTTCAGTATCGTCTAAAGCAACAAACATTTAATGATTATAGTACAGCCATATTATTACTGCCTGGTGTCATCTTGGGGGATGATTTAGCTCATGTGGGGGCCTTCCTTTGCTTCTGCTCTGTTTATTTATATAAATGAGAAATATAAAACACTCCAAAGCTTGATTCAATAAGACAAAGGTAACTACAGCTCTTATATGAGCTGTAATTAATCCTCAGCTTGTTACCACAGAACTTAATTTAGGGAAATTCCTAGTTAGAATCAAGAATGCTAAACATTTGTGTGAATAAGAACAGTATGTGCAGTGGTGCTAGAAGTAGCAATATTTCTGATTCAAACCACGCACCAAAGAGTTGTTGAGGTTACAGAACTTCTTTCCTTTTAAAACTAAGTGCTTTATGAGAGAATGAAGTTACTGGCTGCTGATCACTTCCAGACATAGAATTGTGGTCTATCAGCCCATTCCAGAGTGCAATAGCAGTTCCATATGATACATATTAACAGAATATCTCATTAATTCCCTAAATATCACTAAACTGATCAAGTCATTATAAATTTCCATCACCCTAATGAAAATTTATCTGCTTCAGATTTTTCAGCTCTATGAAAGTATCTGAAGTTTATGGAATATATTAAAACAGCAGCATCTATGTTGAGAGATAACAAGACCTCAACTTAGCTATTTTTGTTACCAAACTCTTTGTATTCACAAGCATCTAAACAGAGTTTGAAGATTTCCATCAAGATTCTTTTTTTTTGCGGAGAAAGTGGGCACCTCTCTTCTATACATGAAAGCTACTTTTGCAATCCCATTAAAAAACAAACAAACAACACAACAGAAAATGTGAATATTTATGCTATGGGCTATCAAATGTTATTACATATTGCTACATGTATTGCCAAAATAAATTTTAAGGCTATAATTCAGTTTACATGATAAGTTAAATATATAAAGAGCAAAACAGACTCTTATTGTGGTCATAAAACAATTATTTCATTGCCTTGATCTTCTTATAAGATATCCTCAAAGCTTTGGTTTTATACAAAGCTTTGTAACACAAAATGAAGTGATATGATATTTGGCTGGGCACTCCCAGAAGTCCTTAAATCTCTTAACATCTTCTGAATAACGTAATCCAGTAAGTGTAAATATGAGTGTTCATTTGAAACTGTACAACAGCATTGGAGTGTTAATCAAGAAAAAATCACAAGGGAAAGGTGAATAATTATAATATTAAAAGCAAATTGTAAATCTCTTTCATAATGTTTGCTGGTGAACTATCTAGACTATTGTCTTTCTGTTAACCATATTATTTGTCAGATAAAGTCTATTATCTAAATATAGCCCAGCTTCATATGCATCAATTCAATAGCATCCACTTTAAAATATTGCTATAATCAGAATGTGGAAGAAAAGTAGCACTTAGCTTCCAGAACTGCAGTTCACACAACTGTGCAAAATTCACTCGGCGCTTAAGTAAGCCTGCTGTGCCTTTAAACAAAATACATTCATGTATGAGGCTTTTCAAATGCATACAACAGGAAGTAGAGAATAGGTGAAAAAATACAAAATGGCATATACTTTCAAACTTCTGTAATCTTCCTTACACTGAAGCCTTTAAAAAAAAAGTTATGGAAAGTTATATTCAGGAAAGCATTCCAATTTATTACTCTGAAAGCAAAAGTCCTTGTGTCTTTCCCCTTTTAAGTAACTCTATTTAATGCCTTTCCATGTACATTTCTAAATAGATGATAAGATGTATCTAGGTGTCTGATACCTTCTTGTGATTTGTGATTTGTCAAAAAGCAGGAGCTCTTAATGATTCAACAATTTGTCTGTGCTTCTGCTAAATGTCCTTATCATCATCAAGTTCAAGAGATGAGCCTTCTTATTGGACAAAGCTGACACTATTCCAAAAGGTGCACGTGGAAGTTTTTTCTTGACACTTATGTTAGAGATTTGTCCTCTGTGCTCTAAATTAAAGCACCATCTCACAGTCAGAAGGCCATCTATCACATTAGAATGTTTTCTTTATCAGTATGATGCTTTCATATTGTATTTTGTAATATGGTAATTATGCAGCTTGCCCCTTCTTGAAATTAATCCATATCATATATTTAATAATAACATACATTTAATGATACAATTGCATTGTCATAAATATTAAAAGCTATATAATATATACATATATCAAGATTGTTGTAATGAAGATGTTTTAAATAAACAGCACCAATTGAAATTCAAGTACTGAGGCTCAATTGATACTGAAAGTACAGCTGACTGTACAAATAACACTAAAATTGGTTTTGTTGATCCTCATTGTCTAAGATGACAGGAATTTGCCATATGAGCGAGGAAGGTTAGCTAGTGACAGAAAAGTTCAAACTTTTTTCTTTACATAATCTGCAGCATTGACTTCTTATTAAAGAAGGTGGAGAGCTGAACATGCCCACAACATGTAACCTTATTCGTTCTTTCTCTTCACCTGCCCCCTGATCTATGGCAAAAAAAAACACAACAGCTGCCAGTTATGGCTCTAAAAAGTCTTAAGTCTGTCTGAAGAAGAGCTTCCCTTGCCACAGGGAGTGAGTAAATGGCCATTAGGCTGTTGTGGGCACTCAGAGCATGCCAGGGCACAGCTGGAGGAACCTGGTGGCAGCATCATGAAGTGCCAGGCACTACTGGAGTTCATGGGCAATCCTCACTAGGACCTAGGCAGACTCAAAGAGATGACCACACTGTGTCAAGGGATGCAGAGCAGTCCAGGATAAAGAGGGCTCAAAATTGGCTTACATTCATTTTACTCCCACTTTCTGCAAGCTGTGAATTGTTTGTTCTGCACCTTACAAATAATAAATTCAAAGTCTTCAAATAAATTCACTAGTCTTCAAAGAGTAGTGTTCCCTTAACTCTTGAAAGTATGTGGCAGAAAGTGAGATACTCTCAAATTGCACCTTTCAGATATGAAATTCAAGAATCCCACAATGGTGGGAATAAAGTTTAGCACATAAGTGGGAAGGGATCAGCTGGGAAATCTACAAGCTATGAATATAGAAGAGATACATTCAGAAGAGTTGCAATCAGAAGTTGTCTAGGCCTGTGGATTTTGATCCTCCTTGGAGGGACTCAGTTGCTTTTCTTGTGTGTTAATACTAAGGTAATTAAAAGGTCTCATTCTCTATATTCTGAGAGGGACAGCATTGCTAATTTCTTTCATTAAGCATAATTACTGTTGGAACAATATGATAAAGAATTTGAATATTTCTTATTTAGATGTTGTCGTTATATTTTTTGGACTGAAGAGCAGAACAGCAGCTAATACTGTGACTAGTTTTTGGAAATCTGTTTTGGATTAGTCCTGTGAAGTATCTTTCTGGGATATTGAAAGAAATAGGGATTAGAAGAAGATATATTTAGACATAGGTGGTAAAATACTAATATAAATATTGTAATTACCAAATCTATTTCTGAAAATGAAATGAATTCCTCAATATTCTAAATATTCTACTAGCTTTTTTTTTTTTTTTTTTTTTTTCCAACAAGCTCTTGCAAAAGAATTAAAAAGCTAATAGAATTTTGTGGTCTTCAAATGCTTTCTCCATAGGAACAGCAGTTAATGAAGCTGAGTAGTCACTGGGCGGTAGGAAAATCCTTGTCATGAGGTAAAAATGGCTAGATGACAAAATCTAAAGTAAAAAATATACAGTCATCTTCTTCTATGTCAAAATCAATACAGTGGTATGCTCCATTGTTCCATGCTTGGAGAGCTGTTACCTGGCAAATGTATTAATGAGTTGGAAAGAAAGTTAGACAGTGAGATGGCAACATCTGTAAATGGCATGATGTACTCAACGTACTCATGATGTTGCTCAAGTCCGATACACAATATGTCTAGAGAGATTGTGGATGCCCTACTCATGGATGCATGCATTCAAGGCCAGGCTGGATGTGGTTCTGGGCAGCCTAGTATAGTGGTTGGCAAGTCTGCCCACAGTGGGGGAGTTGAAACCAGATGATCTTTAAGGTCATTTTCAACCCAGGACATTCTACCATTCTAGAAAAATGAACCTGCAGAACTACAGCAATGGATGACACAATGTCAAATGAAATTCAGTAGTGATGTAGGAAAGCTAGCAAGCACTGAAAGAAGTAATTTGAACTATTTATGAACTATGTTGTGTTCTAAACAAAAACATCAGGGAAAAAGATCAAGGTCATTGTAGAAAATTTGATAAAGTCTATGATCTCTGTTAAGGTTATGGCAGTCTTTCCACTCCCTTCTCTTAAAAGTCATCCAAACAAAACAAATCCGATACAGACAAAGAAGAAAGAACTGCAATGAGGTCTTATCTGTCCAATATTAATCAGCACACAGTTCAGATCACAGAATGTAGTGCAAAATCTCTTATTCTGACCTCTATGGTGGTGAAGAATGATCAAAAGGAGTGAAAAAAAGGAGTGAAAATCTGTTTCCAAATTTGTTGCGTCTTCTTCCAAAGTAAAGCAGTAAGAGAAGATTCAGTGAAAGACAAGAGATGCCAATTTTAAATTTGTGAAAAATGTGCATTTTCTTCATTAAATATCTTGTAGTCACTGCAAGAAAGGTTCAAATTTGCAGGTGCTTTCATTCAGCAGGGCAATTTAGATGCAGACAGCCAAAATGAAATTCAAGTGCATGTAGCATCATCCATTAAGGGGCTAAGAGTCTCATACAGATACATCTGCTGGCCCAGAGATCCAGAGGAGAAAGGTATTTGTGAAGATCTTAGATAATACTTATGTGCTGCTGTTCTCTCCATGGGGCGGGATTTACCCTGTTTGCATTGTTGAAACAGCTGAGGAGTTTCTGTGGGTAGTCCTTGTTCCTTGCTTATATTATAATTATTACTTAGCAAAGTTAAAGTTTATAAAATTACACCTGTAGTTAGCCAGACTCTTCTGCGTCTGCCAGGCACATACTTCTTGTGTCACCCTCGAGATAAAGGGTAAGTGCAATAGTAAATTACATATGGTGTAAGCAAATAAACTACATATTTGTTCAGGAAACATAAGTCTTACCATGAGCAGTCACACAATCACAGCAGTGATCTCTACACAGTGTACTTGCAAATTGAATGTGAGTGGAGAATAATGAAAACATGCAATAAACATATCTTTATATAAGAAACTAATTTAAACATAAGGCATATTACAAAATGTAGAAGAGAACAAGAAATATTTGAAGATTAAGAGGACTATTTAATGACAATAGATCGATTAATGCCTCTGTTCCCTGGACAAACGTGCAGCAGAACTCTCACCATGGTGTTGCTCTTGCTAGCTCTTTTCAAGTCCTGTCAACCCAGGCAAAACTCCATTTTACCACTGAACTGTTGCAGTGCTCTGAGGTCCTTCCTATCTATCGATCCTTACCATTCACATGCTTTCTGACATTATCAAAATTTTGCAGGTAATAGCAAGAAAGTTATGACTTGCATATCTCACTTTAGGCTACTTTTGGTGAAAGCCTCAGTAGTCAAGGCAAAAAAGGAAATATTCTGCTACAGTTTGTATATTGGTTATCTCCATGAATCAAGTTTATGTAGAAAAAATATCTAGTGCAGCCTGTCTGCCCTAAGGCTTAATGATTATACTACTTAGTACTTGACTGTTATATTAAAATAGAAGTGCAAGAGTTTTTGTTAACTGTGATCACTTCTTCGGCATTGCACTTTCCATGTATTTTCTAAATCCTGCTAATGTTGCAGCTTATTTTTCTAACATTTAAAATTAACTTTAAAACATTTTTTATCCAAAATAAAGGCATTCAGAATTTTTTTAATATCTCTCTCTCCTGATTCTCTATGATGTTTACCATGGTAATTAATCGCTTTTTATGGACCTTTCTTTTTTCAAAAACTTTCTCTCAAAGTACTGTTGAACGAATACATAACAGTTCAGTTATCTGCAGTTAAACATTCTGATAACATTCGTATACCCAGGCATGAAGTAAAATAAAATATTTTTTGTGACATTGAGGACCCCAGCAATTAGTTTACTTTGTGTTAATTCCTGATCAGTGTGGGATCTTCCCTGTTTCATTTGTAAAGTGCAAACTGGTTTTATTCCCCAAGCTGGCACTGTGACCACCCACTCTGCTTTTCTGCCTGGACTTCTTTCAGAGATGCTAACAGCATGGTGGCAGTCATTTCTGCCATGATTCATTGAAATTCATTTCAATGCAGACTGCTTATGTACAGACTTAAATTTAAAAAAACAGTTTGATATAGCTATGAAAGACCCTTGTAAAAACTGTTGAATTTCATATATGGTGTGCATATGCTTACTTAAAAATTTACTAATTACAGTCACTTAAAATATTACCAGTTTCAGTCAACTTGATAAATCTTTTATAACATATTGGATGATGATTTTATTTCCATGCATCCTCTGACAATCTTTCTTCTTATTATTTCAACACTGATTTTGTCTTGATGTCAGGACTATTTTAGAGTAACAGTGAGATTCTTTAATCTTATGTTAAGATTTCCTTCTTTTAACCTCCACTAGTTCTTAGTAAAGATATATATATGATGGACCTATATGAATAGGTTTGCACAGAAATATAATTTGCTTGAGATCACTTTAGCTGATTTATTTTGGAGTGAAAAGATGCTCTGTGACAGAAATGTGACAGCTCTATGAAATCTGTTTTGTTCCTTTGTGAAATAAGCTGCAATGTACATAAGTATTGTGGATTTTAACTCCAGTCCTATTCATATCATATGTGAAACTCTTTGAAATCAGATGAAAAATGCTGTACGCATTGTAGAAAATAAGAAAATTAATTTCTTCCCTTCCAGGAGTAGAATACAACTTGTAGGAACTCAGTGTGTAAACATTCCCAGACATGCCATCCTGGACACAAATAATCATTCTGAGGCTCTAGCTGATGAATATAGAGTACCCCCTTCATATTTTATGGTCTTTCCTTACTTCTTTTATGCTTTTTCTTTTTGTTTTGTTTTCTTTTCCTCCAAAGGGATGAAGGTTTTCAAGGGATGCAAAATCATTTCCTTTTCCAAAAATGTATTTTGCTGGTAAATGTTAAGACATGAGATTAATAATGAACAGATTATTGTTTTATTAGTTTTCATTTATACCACTGTTACTCTAGGAATGGGGGAATAATCTACAGTTACTATAGAGAGCTCAAAAAGTAGTTTTCCCTGCATATCTGGGGAAGATGTTTGGTGTGTTTTAGTGCAGCTTACTGGCCATTTAGTGAGGAGTAAATTCATGGTGTTTAAAATTGAATGTTGCTGCTGTGAAGTCACTAGTTAAAGTAGCATCAGAGTGGAGAAGATAATTTTAAACAACTGATACCTGTAAGAGTTGACAGAGGTAGAAGTTACAAACCTGTCCTCTGGTATTATTTGCCTCTTGCTGTTAGTTCCCACTGAATAACATAAAAGCGTGTTGTCTCATTTGCTGAATTTAAAGAATGAAGCCATTGTAATGGCATTGCTTGTCAGGCTGCTTTATGTTTTGAAAAAATTGAATATAATCAAGGCTTGATGTACTCCTTTTGTATGGAAAAAGGTCATGTGACACTTCTCTTAAAGGTAGATTTATTTAGCAAATTAGTCTGTCGCTTCTGTGTTGTATTGAACCACTTTGTAAGGTCTGAGGACTTTCTCAATTCAGTAGATCAGAGCTTGTTTGCAACCCAGGAAGGCTTGGTTTTCCATCTGAGGTCCACAGGAAATGTTCATCATTTATTTTTCAAATAATTATACTTAGAGTGTCTATACCCATACAGAAGTATGTTTCTGTCTAACTAGAAGCAATAACAGAACAAAACAAAAAAACCAGAATCTCACATTTGCTGAATAATGGCTTCATAAAGCCATAGTCATTTATGCATTTTATACAATGTAGGATAGAATCACTTTTAATTATGTTTTATTGCAATCACCTAGAGAAGTGGCTCCCCAAATGTATTTCAAATACCTGATTTCAGCATTAGGAAATTTGTCTTACTTTTCTCTCTTGCAGAATTCTGGGGTTGGGGGTTCCTTGTGCTCCCCCGCAATCTTCACAGACTGACTGTATGAGGTAGCTCATGCATAGATAATATCAGATTCCTTGCAGCAAAGAATTAAAGTTAAAAATTTCACACTGTGGCTAATGCTACTGATACTGTATGAAGTGTTCTCTGAAAGTAATGCCTCCTATTTTATTATGTTGGCCCATGATGTCAAAGGCAGATGTTGGTGGTGTGGCAGTAGAGGTTGAACCTTCCCACCAATACTCCATTATATTTGGTTGCTGTGTGACAGATGGCAGCAGAGGGGTGGTCTGACAAAATGGTTTCTGGCATGGAAGAGCTATGGAGCAAAGGTATACCACTGAATTTCTTTATATAGAAAAAAAATGCACCACACTGACATTTGTTGATGCTTGCTGAACATTTCTGGAGAGCAAACAGTGAATGTGAGCACAGTGAGACAATGGGTGGTGCGTTTCAGCTGTGGTGACAGCATCAGAGGGTCACCTCCACTGGGACACATTGTTACAAGAGTGGCATGCAGGCTCTTGTTCATTGCTGGCAAAAATGCATTGCTAATGGTGGTGAGCATGTTGAAAAAGAGTGTTTTGTAGTTGAGAATTTGCTCTATCAAATAGTGTTATTGTGCTTTTCGTTGCTGTTGTAGTTTCCAAATAAATAGGAGGCATCACTTTTGGAGAGAACTACGTACATAGTATGGAATTTGACCTTTATGAAACAATTGCAAAGTACATTTGAAATCAGTGTAATAATATCCATGGAAAACAGAGAGGAGTTGAGAAACAGGGAAGTTTTACTGAGTATAGAATAACAGCAATGCATTATGCTGTTATCTTATAACCTGCTCTTCCTTCCGTCTATCTTCCATCGGTTCCTTAAATTAGGTTGTTACAACTATGTGCTATTTCATTTTTTCCACCTGGTAGCCTCCTAATCCAGAGCTTCCTTATCCAAAGCAATTGTCTTTCCTCACAGACACTACATATTCTTTTCTTACTGAGATCATCTGTGCTTGTCTTGTCCGTACTCTTACTCTGGCACCCACGTGTAGGCAGGATTGGAGAATTACGCTGATCAAGGAGGGCTGTGCATGAAACCTACTATGGCCATTTTTTAAATGTTAAATAAAGGACTAAAAGCTTTCATTTTACCTATTGCAGGCATATAATCTACTGGCACAGAAGTATATGTTTTAAAATGCACTGCGGCTTTCCCTTCTTCATGGAGAACACAGAAATATTAAGAAGGATTTACTTGGTTTCCTTGGGTGCTGTTCTAAGCTGCAATTTTGGACCCAGGAAATCCAAATTCAAGATTCATACAGCAGGATTTCTAATAGTAGTTAGAGTGGAAACTGTGGCTTTTACTTTCTTTGAGTCTCTCTGATAATTTAGAGGAAAGTGTACTCTTCAAGATATCATTGCAGTCTTACAATCAAAGATTCCTTATGCTTGGATACCTGTGTCTCCTTGGTCAATGCTCAAGGTTATGTACCTTCCAGGATGTACAAGTAATTTGCTTTAAGATAATATTTTGTGTCAAGCTTACTTTAGAAAAAAAAAGGTATGCTATGGGGGCTATTTAAATGTAAATTTAGGATGGACTTGTAAAGATTTGTTTAGAAGTCTTTTCTTTTAATATGTGCAGTAATTTTTTAAGCTGTCTCATTGCATACATTGTTGGTATCTTTCAGCCAGCTGGTGGGTTCCAAGGCAGAGACTATCACATGTGTGCATCACACAGGTTTCTGGTGATATTGTAGATACTAAAATCCCTAGAGAGATATGGTCCTTTTCTGGGCTGTGAAGCTTAGATATAATGACGAGATGTTCTGCTTAGGAATTCAGCACACAACATAGACCTAGCTGTGGATCGTGCTTCTCCACCTTTTTTTTTTTTTTTTTTTTTTTCATAAGTAATAGATGTGATATGTTTCACAATTATATGTTGTGTCTTATGTTGTTGCTCTCAGATTGCACGTGTGAGAACACATCATCTACAAAATGATTTACAAACATGGATGCAGCGTCTGATGGCACTTTATTTGTGAAGGAAAAGGCATATGTTTGCCTTGTGGTGTGTGCTCATACATCAAAATCCAATGAAAAGTGCACATCAGTGATAGGCATGTTACCAAATTTAAAAAAAAAAAAAAGCAAAATGCTATATGCTGCTACATGGAGATACACACAATTTATTGATTCTCTCTGAATGACTTATGGCTATAATGGACATTATGAAAATCCTAAGCCAGTCTATTTTACCTTTGTAAATAATTGACTAAGAACACTGTTCTAAATTGGATAAGTGGAATGAGATACATGCAAAGAGAGAACTGTAGAAGTAATTATATCTATACAGTACGTAGCAGTCTTTTTCACAAAGTTAAAATGAACTTTTTCATAGTGTCTGAAAGACAGAGATAATTTCAGTTTTAATTCCATTTTTGCAACTATCCTTAGCTCTACCATAATTTTCATTTCAGATGTATTGTAATCTCTGAGTTCCCTCTTTGTGTTTTGTATAATGACTGTTAATTGCTTCTATCACATTTATTTGTAGGCTTGATGTATTAGCAGACTGTTGCTAATATCTTATTTACTGTTCTGACCACTTTGAACACTTTCTACATGATTCTTCTAGGAGTACCTAGTCTTTTGTCCTCTGGGTGTATCTTTATTTTGTCTGTCTGCAAAATACATCTTTGCTTTTGATAGTTTTTTTAATTCCATATTATGTGGTTCTACATGGGTGCCTGGGTATATAGTAAGGTCAGTGCACAGGCTGAAGGTGGGGACCCTCAATGTCCTAAAGAGGTGACTTTGAGAGTCTCACACATTTCCTGGCTCCAAACAGGTATAAGGCCACTTATATCTTGCCAAAGTTTGCATTGCCACCTAATGGAGAATTCCGTCCTTTTGCCAGTGGCGTGCATTTTCACCAAGCTCCTGAGCTGGCTCTTAGTTTGTGTACCTGTTTAATGAGCTAGATCAGGGCAATCTGCAATCTGATCTTTTATTTCTCCTGGCTTACTTTTTGCATCAGATTCCTAGTTGGCTTCATGATGCAGCTGTAAGATGCAAGTGTCAGCACAAGCAAGGTAGAGGAGCAAACGACTGAGGCCAGGTGGAAGAGCAGAAAGGACTTCTTCTGACAGGTGCCCCAATGTATGCTGCAGATTAAATGTCCTGGGTTCCAAATCCGGAGAGAGCCAACACGTAGGAAATGCTGCCTTGCACAGGGGCAGGAGTCTGCCAAAAACATGATTGGCAATATCATTCATCTTTAAATGGCAGGAGCTTCTGGCTCCCTGTTCAGTTTCTATTGACAAGATCTATCTTAAATGCGGGAAAGGTATGTGAGGACTGGCAACTTATCTGTAGAAAGTTGCTCATCCCCACCGCAGAGCATTCAGTGGTACAGTTTACAAAAAGGACTCTGGGTAATGTAAACTGGCATAATTAAGCACCTTATGGATGATAAGCATAATTACCCAAGCCCTCAGGTAGAGGCAACCATAACATTTGCCAAACAAAAAATTCGGGTAATTGGAAGATCTGGCTGAGCACATTCAGAAATTTGCATGTCAGATTTAAGAATCTCTGTTTCAGTCCTTCTTGCAGATTTCTTGTTAGATTTCCAAAGGGGAGCTTTGTTCAGCAGGACTTAGGTTTTCAACCAAATGCATAAAAACCAGTGAGGTTTTTGCCTCAGGATCTGCCGTAGAAGTATAATTCATGGATAAATCAGGATATCTTCTGTACTGCCAACTGTGATGCGAAAGATTTATGCAAGGTTCTCTAAGCAACTGAAGTCACCTCACTAAAACAGGTAATGCCTCTGTGCAGAGTCTATTTGAGACTGTGACTCAAAGTCACCCTGATCTAATTTACCTGAAATCCTGAGCATGCAGATAGTGTTACAGTTGGGGTCATAGGTGATGTCTGATTAGTATAATAAATCCTGATCTGTTCAGTAAAAATGGAGGCAAATAACCTTAACAGTAAAGAATCTGAACTAGAAAGGACAGCTGATGGTGAAACAAAAGAACTGTGGTAAATAGATAGTAAATAAATTTTGTACTGTTTAATTGCGCGGTTGATTTTGGTAAAGCTGAAAACGGGAAACATTGCAGAAGCTTAACCACTGGTCAGTTGCAACTTATGTTCTGTCACGTTTAACTCCCGTTTGTGATGTTTTTATTGTTAGGCAAAAGCTAAACCATATTTAAGGATAAATAAACAGCAGACACTGAAGAGAGAGCTTTCTAGAAACGTTGTAATTAAATGCAGACTAAATGCTTTTCATTCTAGAATGTTTACATAAATCTATATATATTAGTATATAGAAATGTACATATAAATTCCTTAAAGTTTGCCCTGGAGTGATGTAGCAATTACCTGATTATGATTTTTACATGTTAGTTTTTGCAGATGATTTATCTGATTTATTTGGCTATTAAAGGCATATTTTCCATCTTTCTTCTTTTTTCTTTTTTAATGCTTTCACAACAGAACACAGATAGCATATGTAACAGTGCATTCCTGTAATTATGAGGGGGGAAGCACAGACAAGAGCAGACAACAAGTAGCAAGAGCTGAAGGTGAGGTAGCTACTCATTTCATCTGCGAGGAGGAGGTGGTGGGGACCAGCATGAAACCCAGGCAGAGATGTGGCCAGAGTGGCAACTAGAAAGGATATTTTTATCAGCGTTGTTTCAAACCAACTCTAACTGTAAGTATCAAAAAAGGAAAAAAAGCCATTGCAGCAGTGAACCCTGACTGAATTAAGGGATACTTCTTAATAATGTGTGGGAAAGGAACTGTGTCTTTGGGGGAAGCAGACGGGGCACTTTCTGAATGTGTCCTGCTCACCTGTTTGAGTGGAATTAGATGTTCAGTGATGCTTCTTGATATGTTTTTGTAATCGAGAGTTCACGGTTATGAATTTGCAAATAAAACAGCATAGGAACTTTCAGCGTTGTTGAAGTACTTTGTTAATGTGGCCTGTGCTGGACATGAAACCCCTCCTTTGTAGACTCATCTGAGTGCCCGTTCCCTCCATTCTTTGTCTGAAAAGCAATCAAAGATACAGATTATATAAGCCTTTAATATTCATTGTTATTTACCTCTGCAAGATTCAGCTGGTTTGCCTTGTGATTGTTTTTCCAAAGGAAATGATGCATTGTAATCAATTTACTCTGTGCAGTTTTAAATGTCAGGGACATTTTTGTTACTTAGAAGACTCATTCAGAAAGGGATGATGCAGACTTTTTGAAATAAGGCTATTTTAAGGATTAACTTCTGAGGTTCAGCATGTCTCAGCACAGTATATGCTTTCTTATTGTTTGCTCTGTGAATTTAAAGTGGAGTGGTGCTTTAGGCAACAGTTAAGATGCAATTGAGGTATATTTTGACATTTTATTTCATTCCATCACTGTTTTTCTGACTGCTTTCTTAAATGCTGTAACTATGATCACTTTTGAGTATTGACACTGTTTGAAAGTTCTCGGGAAACAGTAAATATGTATTTGAGTGTAGAATTCAATTAAAATGTCATAATCATAAAATGTTTAAAAACCAAACTGTTCTTTGCACTAATTTGAAAAACAAAGAAGTTTTTAAGTGGAATTCTATGTAGCTTTTGTAGATACTTAGGCCTCTCTTCACTGTTGGTTGAGTTTATTTAAAGAGCTTTTCTAGTCACCTTTGAACCCAAATGATTTCTCCAGATGTACAGAAGTGAACAATGTAAAAATCTTGCTGCTTCAGCAGAACAGGATCCAGCTGGCAGGGAACTGGATCTGCAAGTCATTGGTTACAGCTGTGTTTCGATTTATGTGATGGTTGAAAAAATAAATTACTGGATTAAATGGCTAGAAAGAGGACTCTTTGTTTAGCCCTTGTGTGGGGACTGAAAGTGTTTATGGTGCTGTTTTCTGCAGAGCCTTTGCGAAGTAAGCCGGACAAATAGACTTATTCAAAACTTCTCCGAAATGTTGCGCATTCAGCTTTATTTCTTTGTAGAAGAAACTGCATGTTTTTGTGTAGCGCTGTCAGCCAGCAACTGTTTTTAAGGTCTCCTTGCCTTTGAGAGTGGCGGTAGCATTTTAGTGATGTCTCTTAGGCATTGCAGTTTATCATGGGAAGTCAGTTTCCTTTACTTAAAGGTTTTTAAATGCAATTCTTGGCATGCACACAAATACTTGTAGGGATGCTGTCAAACTCATAACTTTTTAATAGGTTTAATATTTCAACTTAGTATACCGCTTACCTTTTGCTTTACATAATAATGTTGATGTAACCGTAAATCTGGTGCACAATAATTTACAGAGTAGGCACAGTGAAATCAGAAACTGGTGCCAACCGTTTGGATTATCGTGTGTCTTATTCTAAGGTTTTAATGATGTAGGTGAATAATTTCATCGAGATGATGATTGCGTCTTATTATACAATTCTGCAAAGATTTACATGCTTAATTTTATCGAACCATTCCTCTGATCTTGCTGAGGCTGTATTGTGCATAGAGCTCATTGCAGCTTTGTCGGAGATTTTGCAAGGAAGGGTGTTAATTTTTTGCACCTTCTTTCTGAGGGCACTGTCCTGTGAGATCTGGTGAGCTGCCTTTCTTACTGAAGGTAGCTTGAGTTGAGGGAGTTCAGACGTCAGTTCTCGCTGTGGAGTCCCAGCTCCACCGAAGTCACTGGGCATGTTGCCACTAGCTTCTTTTATGCTACAATTTCACCTCTACAACTGGATTTAAATGCCTTTGTTTATAATAAATATCACAAGACCCACAAGCGATTTCTCTTAAGTAGCGCAACTGCCTGTGAAGTGAGAGGATACCAAATGTGAATAAAAGGTTTGATACCGGACCAACAGTAGTTTTAAAGGCTGCTTGCAGATGCTATGGAAAGATAAATAGTAGCATATAACTTTCAGTCACGACAGACAGCGAGCATATAGTGCATTTTTTAAAGCTTTAGCTGGCTTTCAGTATAATAGATTGCAAAGCCAGGAGCTTTTCAGCACTTATATCTGTTTATTCAGCAATATTTCCTAGCAATTATTTTAGGCTGACCGTTTAGTTTCATTTTACAGCCATAAAGCAGTCAGTAGCTGTAGCTGGGTATCAGTTACATTCTATTTATTAAAACATCTTTAAAAGAGTGTATAAACATGCACAATTCTGGATGTGATTAGATCCTAATTGTTGTTCTGTTGAGATCTCATTACTTTTCTGAAAACATTTTGCACAAAACATTTGCAAAGGATTGCCTTTATAAAATCCTACAAAACGCTGACCAAGGAGAGTTAAATACCAGAACAGGAGTTCTTTTCCAAGTCGAAATGAAATCAGACAAGTTGGCCAAATTCCATCATAAGCCACCCTCAGAAATACCAGAGAGAGGCTTAAAATATTTTACATAGAATATTTCCCCTCCCCCCCACCCCCCTTTTTTTATTGTTGTCCCCAAGCAGCGTTATTACATTGAGAACCATGCGACAGAAAGTCGTGGTGATGCAGAATAAATAACCATAATGTATCAAAAGCAGACAAAGGTGTGATTGATCTGTCTGGAATTGGCAGACTCTTTCGCTGTGTCAGGCTGTTTCTTTGATCAATGAAGGTACAGCCTCTGACCCTTAAAAAAAATCAATGAGATTGATTGAAAGGAGAGAGAGAACTATGAGAATTCAGGACAGCTTTAACCTTCACTGTCTAGAAAATTTAAAATATTCCAGTTTTGCAGGCATCGAGCCTGCTATTTAATATTTTCTCATTAAAATGGTTCTCTTTTCCCCAGTCTTCTTTTGAAACCTCTTAAAACAAGGCTGTCTGAATGTTTGTCAGAAGTGTTTCTCTTCAAACCACACTGTTAATTAAAATAGGAGGGTTTCTGTCTATAGTACAGACTTTTACCTTTAATTAATAGAATAATTTCCTTTTATAAACTCTGACTCTCATTGAACATACATGTAAACAAGAATTGGTGCTCAGGAAAATAGTTCAAATAATTTCAGAGAGAATATCCATCTGAATAGTTACTTGAATTGCCCTATTTACAAGAGCAGGCCCACTGTCAATTGCAACAAAAATATGGAACTTCAGGGAATAAACAAAAGGTTTTGATGAACCTGTTCCATGTAATCTTAAGTTTTTGTCAATTACATATATACTTATATACCTATATTTTAAGGAAATAATGAAAATGCCATATTGAAACATTTTTGAAGGTAGAGTTTTAAAATACTGCTCAGGACCAGACCGAAAATGCAAACGTGTGTGTTTGTTCAAAACCAGTTATATGAACAGTTTTTACTTCATTTTAATATCAAGCTCTTTCTTTTCTTTTAGTGACTTCCTTTGAGTAATAGTGCAGAATATCAGCACTTTTAATACTGCTTGATTAGGCTGGAATTTCAGCCAAGCACTGTTACTAAAAAATAAGGAAAATCTGAATGTGATGTTTGTAAATAAGAAATGAAGAGGTAGATTTCTGTGATGGATCAGGGACGAGATAGATGTGGGATATTTCTGAAGTCTTTATTCCTTTGATGTTCTTACATTTAGGCGAAGGAGGTATCAGGGACAATCAGATACAGCATTCTGCCTCCTACCTTAAACACTACAGTTAAGGAAGCTAAAATGATTTTCAAATGGGTATCTGTTTCATGTGCACTGTGATGAAGAAACTTTTTCTTCTGGCAGAAGAGGGATGGGGGTGTTATCCTCCCTTTGGAGCGCACAGGAAAATAGGAAGATGAGAACTGCAAAATCAGAATACTGTTTGCTACTGCATTTTTCACTTCATCTAGGACACACGGTGATTTTGCTTAGTTCTCGTCATCCCATTCCTTTAAGATTATTATTTGTTATTACTGAGAATCCTTATAATTCGCACAAAATTTATGTTAATCCTGCAAATCACCTTATTCTTGCTGTCTAAGAAACAAAAGGCTCATCCTGAGTTTGGGTGGGTTTTGGCCTCTGACATCTGCATCCAGCCTCACCACTCCTCCTTGTCTGTCCACAAGTAATAATCTAGGAAATACTACTTCATATCTTTTTTTCTTTTTCTGCTGCTCTTGTTCGTTTCTTCAAGTACATAAGCCGCATCCTTACAGTATGGATGTGAATGCTGTCCCCTGGTGGATGATGCTTAAAGTCTGAAGTGCTGCCTGCAAAACGGAGTAGCACCCTTCAGCTAGCAGCTCGATGTGCAGTCTGGTGCATAAAATTCATTTCGCATTACTAAAGGACAGTATTAAGGTTCTTTTGTATCTCATCATGTCAGCTAAACCTTTCCCAGAAACGATGTGAAGCTGAGGTCATTTTTTTCCATCTGCGAGGGGTCAGTTCCTCCAACAAAGCAGTTCCTGGCTGAGGTATAAGCCTGTGAAAGAGCGTTGATGCTCACAGCTGAATCATTTTGGAGACCAATATTTTATATTCCCACTAATGACAACAGCTGGATGGTGAAACAGAGTGATCAGTCTCTGGCAATAGACCGTTCTGGCTCAGCTGGGGCAGCCCCAGTGCAGTGCAGGTGGCACACAGCCCTACACTGGCAGGTACCATTCCCCAGCCTCTGTGGAGAAACACCTATGTGCTGCCTGTGTCTCATACTCACTCCTAGAACTTTCAGGAGCAAAAATCCCTCCCCAAAATACCATTGCTGTGGCACAGGAGCAAGTTCTGCTATCTGGCACTCACAGCAACGCATGGGCTGAGGCTGTGCATTCACTCCCTCCAGCTGAAAGGCAGCTCCATGGTTAAAAAAGGTATTGTTGTGCTTGGAGTCCGAGGCAGTGAGTACAGACAGAGGTGGAACTGTAAATGTAATGGGCTTTCTTTCATTATTAGCATTTGAGTCTATCAGCAGAATAAATCTGAGACCAAAATTCTGTATACTTACCACCTATCTAGCAACACTTAGATTTCTTCTTCCCTCCTAAAAATAGAAAGAGGGATATGTGACAATTGCTACAGCATTTTTATGAACAGCTTTTTGATCTTTTCAGGACTTAATCGGGAATAAAAGATCTTAAATCAGTGAAATGCAATCTTCAGACAGCAATATTTACATGCAAGATTTTAAAGTGGCACTGCTCATATTCAAAGCGGATGGCTCTTTTCTCCATACGATGCGTGTGGATTTACTGTGTTGTGAATACACAAGGTGAATGACTGGGCAATTCTACTTGTTGGAAATTCGGCCACGCATATGAACATGTCTTTACAACTATTTTCACACCTACCCTCAGCTGGAAATGGATTTTCCTAGTGGTTGATTAACAAGGAGCGAGTTGTTCCTAACTAGGTTGAGGGCCATGAAGAGCCGTGTGGCATTGGATTAGTGGAAAGAGTGAACGGCTTCAGATTAATTCAACTAGTCTTCTATTTGTAATCTCCAAGGAAACAGCTGAGTTGAATGTTAATTAAACAGCAGTCTTTGATCCACCCAGCCACTCCCGGAGGCATGATAATAATATATAAGCGCGCACACAGCAAATATATAATAGGTGCATTTAAAGGAGTGCATCTCACCTTGCCATATTCGCACTCGAAACATTATCTGCTGACCAGTTCTTATGTCTTTTAAACAAGGAAAGAGAAAATAAAGAAAAAGGCTAAGTTAAACTTCGATAATCTGGAAGGTAGGGCAGCAGAGTGAGTAGAGCGAGTATGAGCTCTCATTTTGAGGATGTAAAAGGGTTAATGATTAGAAGAGTAGAATCAGGAAAGACCGTAAGCCCAGTTCTATGACAGTGGTAATTGAGCTGATTGATTACGACATCTTGTTTCAGACGACTATTGATTTAATCTAGTCTGCAGTCCCATCGGTCCCAGAGGTGCTCCCAAGTGAGGCTCAGCACTTGAACCTGGGTACTCTTCCCTACTCACAATGTGGATATAAATTTCCAGAATCTGCAGCCATTTATGATTTTCACTCATCTTTATGCTTTTATTCAAATACTTCTAATTTTGGCAGTGTAATGTTCTTAACCACTGAAGGGGTGGAGGCTAGGAAAAGGAGATGGATTTCTTTTCAAAAGAAAAAAAAAAAAAAAAAAAAAAAAAGCAAGACAGAGAACCAGGGCAATGTGTCTAGTATTTGCATCTGTTGTTTCTGATTCGCAGAGCTAGCAAAGGCTGCTGTTGGAGGCAGTCCACAGAGCTGGGCTATCAGTAGGCAGTGTGCTGTACACGCATGTTCAATTATTAAAATAGTAGACTTTTTTTTCTTTCTGATAGTCATAGCGGGGTCATGACATTAATTTATCCAGGGTATTGTGGGTAACTATACAGAAAAAAAAGCATAAAGGGCACAGATGCTGGAGCAGCAAAAAATGGATGGGTCTGAGCAAAAGGAGATTAAGAGGCGATGACCAATCTAATGTACGTATAGCAGTAAGAAGCTGGCATCCGTCACAGACTCTTGATGGCAATAAGTATTTTAAGCCATGCTGTGCATGTGTTAATTTTTTTTTTATACCTCAGTAAATGCTAAGCTGAATGCTGTAATCCTGTATTTTTTTAGTTTCCCAAATCTGATTTCAGTCTCGCTTTTCTTGTCTCATGCTTGGCGCTCTCCTCTCGCTCTCTGCGTCTGCCTATGGGTGTGTGTTTGTCTCCGTCTTTGCCTTTCCCTCAGATCACAAACTTAACTGTTTCCTAATTGTCTACTTTCTTCTGTCCTTTCTCGGAGACATTAATTACCACTACGATGACTGCTCATAATCATGTATGAACCAGGTTCAAAGCAAGCACCCGGTGTGGTGCCTTCCCCTGGGATGGCACGTTGCTTCCTGCAGACCCCCAGCAGTGGGTGGGTGCCCTTGGTGCTGGCTGCCAGAGGGCCACCATGGCGGGGCTGGGGGCTGCCAGCAGTCTGGTGCTGCCCGCCTGGGCCAGCCCAGGGAATTGGCTGGAGCGGGGCCATCACCTGCCCCCCTCTGGTGCATAGCCTCTGTTCTGCGAATCACAGGGCTGTGGTAGGGTCTGGAAAATAATTTACAAATACCGGTGGCATAAATCAGGAAAAGCAGAAAGACTGTCAGTGCCGTAAGTCATTGTAGTACCTTGTCTTAAGAACAAAGGAACAAGGTGGAAATGTACGCAGTAAGTGTGCTCTGTGGATTCTCACAGCCTGTCATACAACCTGTGTCGCAGTTTGCAGCCTCCGTGCTTTGTTTTGGGTTGGATGCTTTATATATACCTCTCGAGTTTGTGTCTGTGGATGTGTTTGATGCACGCGAGCATGCACAGACTGCTGTACCAAGACTGCAAATAACATGCAGATAAATACACGAGTATTTTCTCACGCATTTTCAGTATTTTGTACCGTACCGTGTGTATGCAGTGCCATTGTTCTCTCACAGTGCTCGCTCGGACACATGCAGCTTCTACTTCTTTCTCATTACTATTATTATTATTTTTAATTAAAAAGTCTGAAATAAAAAAAAAAAAAAAAAAAAAGAACAAGAAAAAAGAATTGCTTAGTCCAGTTAAATACCAACCGGAGTCTGGGAACGTACAATTTCAGCACAGTGAATGGTGATTCAGACTCTGGCAGTGTTTTGGCTATGAGACAATTCCTACTTATAAAGAGCACAATGAGGAGGGGAGATAGCATTAATTTTAAGGAAGATTAATATTAGTCTTTTTAATGATCATGGCTCTGTGAAGAAAAGAATCCTTTAGCTGCTGAGAGCTGTTGTGCCCTTCCCACTAGTATTTATTCAAGCAAAGGAAAAAATGAAGAAGGCGTAGAATAAACTAAGTCTGTTCAAGAATTACTGGCATTATTTCTCCTTGCATCACGTGTGAGCTGGATTGCCTGCTATTCCTGAGGCAGAGGATTGAGGATGAAAGTCTGTGTGTCAGAGCCTGTTTTCACAACTGCATTTGGAGATCCGTCTTATTGATTAGGAAAAAAAGGGGGTGGGAATAGGAGTGTGAGGTGAGGGGAGGACCGACCGACTACTGGCTTATTGCAGCTCAAGACATTTTCTTCCGGAAAGATGTCAAACAACTGAGACACAGCAACAGAGGAAGTAGAAAGGTGGAAAAATAAGAAGAGGGACCCTTTGGAAGAAATGAAGGCATTCCTTATGAGAGCCTTGAGGCTTTTTTTTCTTCTAACATCTGACCCACAAGGGCTAGAGTGACAGCGTCATGCAAATGCTGCAGTCCAGCAGGTCTGAGAGAGGGTGGATGCTAGAGAGTGAGTTAATGTTAATGATGAGTGCAGTGAAAATACCAGCCGATACCACCCCCTCCACACACAACTGCTCTGAGTCAGCATCCGCCGCTTTGCCTTGCCTTTTTGTGCGTGCGTGTGTGTGTGTGCATGTGCGCGCGCATGTGGATGTGTGTGTGTGCGAGTGTTGGTGACCGTGTGTGTGTGTGCACGGGAGGTAAAGCCAGTCAGTCAGTGAGAAGCAAAGGTACGTTTGAGAGCAACTAAAATCTGACTGATTTCCATCTTCAGAGCATCAGATGAATTCCCTAAAGAGGATGGGTCTATGCGATGGGGGTGGTATAATTATGTTAATGTCATATTTATAGAGGGGAGAGATTTTTCATTCTAATTATTGATTTGAAAGCTGCGGTCAAAATTGTTTGTTAAATCATGATCAGCTTGCAAGAAAGAAAGAAATGGAATGAAATGCAGGGACTGCTATACATATATATCTCTCATATATATATATATATATATCTTGTTTCGTTTAACTATTTTGTGTCTGAGGCATAACTGATTGAACGCTGCACAGTGACAAAGGAACGGCTCTTATGTAATATTGCATTCTGTCATCTACTGAAATATTTTAAATAAGCCAAAATGTTCTGAAATCTGAGGTAGCCTTCTGGAGGGGAGAGTGAAGGGCAGGGTGGGGGTGGAGGGCACTGGCAAATCTTTTCTTCAGCAGCGCTCTCTGTGCAGCTTTCTTGTAAATGGATGATTCACCTGTTCGACCAGCAGAGATTCTAATTCTTCCCCCCCTTCTTCTCTTTTTTCCTTTTTAAAGCTGAACGGCTTCCCGAAGAGCACTGAGTTTTCTATACCAGATTCTGCTCCAGTGGCTAGGACCTTTATGGCTGCTGTTTCTTTTGCTCTGGGCTCTGATGGAAGAAAAAAAAAAAAAAAAAAACGCCACCGTGGATCCCATCCCTAAAGTAGAAATTTTCTTTTTCCTTCTGCAAACAAGGCTAAAGATCGGAGGAGAATGAATACGAAAGTAATTCGGGATCGTGGTCGTGCCATTAAAAGTGTTCGGCTTCAGAAAGAAATTGTTTGGGAAATCCGATTATTTCTTCTCACAGTATCGACAGTATTTGAAAGTTGTGTGTTCTTTGAGTAATCTGGTGCAAGTGACAACAATCTCCGCATGTCAGTGTTTTCTACAGTTTATGGAGCGAAAGCTCGCTTTGCCATTGAAAGGAAGAAGCTTTTGCTAACAGTCTGTAGAAGGATTAAATGTTGAACGTGGGGAAGAGGCAAAAAGTGAATACACGCCCAGATGTTATCCTTGCATCGAGAGGGGCTCTAAAGTACTCTGTAACCTAGGGCCCACCTGAATAGGAGGACTGAAAGTATAAAGGCGAAATATTGCAATTAGAAACCCCTTCACATGCATTTAATCCTTCTTTAAGGCATTAAAGGAAATAGAATCAAATCGTTACTGTATGAATCTGCTGGAAGAAGCAGGTTTTAACCCATTTTTAGATGCTTCCTTTCGACGCATTGTAATATAGCTACTTGTGAGTCAAAGCAGTGAAGATTTTTGCAGTGCTCTTTCTTTTTGCTTTCAAAAGTTAAGGACTGTAAGGAAAGTCTGTTCAGTCAGCTGATACATTGTCTTGAATGTATGTATGTGTCTTGCCTGCTTATTTGATCTTTTCTGCCCCCTACGTGAAAGTGCCTTGTGTGGGTGGGAGGAGGGGTTGCTGATTGGGGTGGGGGGAGCGGGGGGGTGGTTGCTTTTTGTTTTGGTTTTGGTTTGGTGTTGCTGTGTGTTGTTTTTGTTTGTTGTTTGTTTTGTTTTGTTTTGTTTTGTTTTGTTTTTTACAATAGCAGTGAAAGTTTTACTGACAGCAATTATGACTACTAAGCAATTCAGATTATTGGAAGACGAATTCTACTGGATCATATCAGACTTTTCCTAGTCCCTGAGACCCTAACTTGTGAGGTTTTGTAGCAACAATCACAAGTCAGGCTCTTGGGACCTAGGCGGAGGGGAACCAGCAGCTTTGGACTATGATTGTTTCTCTGCAGAATTTAGAGAGCCAAAGGAGCTTTCTTTGTCTGGAAGGGAAAAAGGAGAATACACCTTTCTTAATATATTGGAAAATATACCAAATGTTAAGCAGCAGACCTGTTCCTAAAAGAAAAAAAGCTGTTATCCTTCGTGCAGCTTTAGCATGCTAGCTTTTTGTGCTTAGAAAACTGGACTAGATGCCATGTAACATTTAGTATTAAAATTTAAACTGAATGCCAGTTCATATCTCAAAAAAGAACCAAGAGAATAACAACAAAAAAATAAAAAACAAACAAACAAAGGGAAAAAAAGAAAAAGCACCAACCCACCAGGTACTAAAATATACCAAAGGTTTTCAACCATAACATTATCATTACACACATTTCTGGTAGATAATTACCACAAAGTGTATTTTCAGCTGCATTGCTACAGCGCTTAATTAACTTTTAAAACATAAAGCACAAATGCTGATGTTTGAGGCCTAGAAAGCATTCATTCTTTTGATTTTTGAGCAATGCTTTCAGTCTACAGGAAAACTGTTGCTTAGCTTTTCCTGTAATAGGGGACAAAGCCAGTTTTATAGTTAGTTGCCATTATTTTTCTTTGTCTAAGTGAGGACAATATCACATTTAAAAATATTGTCTCAGTTTAAATTTTAATCTGATGGAGAACATTAGTGTAAAAATCATACTACAGCGTTAATATCACTTCACTCACAGAATCACATTCTGTGTACCTCTTAAATTTACATGGAGCTGGCAGTACTCTGAGAATCGAACTCAGCCTCAACTCAAAGCCTTTTGCATTTTTTCTCCCACTGCCAACAGCAGACTGTGTTTTAGGTTGTCCCCAATATGCTAAGTACTTCACTGACTTTGCATAGGAAGATTTACAGGGGCATGAGTTGTTCTGCACCGTTCATTGCTCTTAAACTTCTGATCTGTCATGCATACTTAGATTTGTATTTCTTAACATTTTGTAGGTGGGTTAGTTCTAATTCATTTTTCTCTGTTTCCTGTGCCTAAACCAAGATGCTGCAGGACCTTGATACATCAGACTTCACTGAGACAAAGGCTTCATACAGATCAGGCATCCAAACTATTTGTTCATTTCAGAAGTGGTATTTTGGCTGCAGTGTTTTTTTTCCACTTGTGTGGGAGGAATTGTGTTTTACTGTAAGCGTCAATACTTTTGTTAAAATAAATTGTTCTTATCTGTTAGTGTAATACTTTTTCTTGTCCTGTTTTATTAAGAGACAGAAACTATGCGCTGTACATATCTTTCAAGTTGCTCAAGGTATAATTAGTGCTTAAATAGTCATAAAAATATTGTCTTACCAATTATAATGATGATACAGTTCCTGTAAAGATGCAGTTCTTTTCATCATAAACTGCCAATCGCACATACTCAGAACACTCAAAAGAGCTACTTGCAAACATTCAGTCATGGAGGTAATTTCTTTTTATGCAGATGTGTTATTGAACACCACTGACTTCTATTCAGATGATATTAGAGAAGTTGATGTGAATTTGTATGTGAAAAACTAATTCACTCAGGTAGGTGCTGCGCCAAGGAAGCAGTTTGGTAGCAGCTAACATGTGTTATGTATAATACTCATAGTTTTCAGTCCTGAAAAGGGTGCATTTAAGGCACTGCTTAGGTGAATACATTCTGATCGTTCAAGCTACATAATGAGATAGATAAAACTATAATGTGGGTAGGTATATGCATGTTGGTAAACAGTTTAAATTATGCATGTAATTTATCAAAATAAAAATCCTAATATATTTAGTCAGAGATACCGTGCACACATCTGTACCATATGAAAAACTGTGGATTGCATTTATTTTTGAGTCAGCAAAATTTACGTGAATGTTCATAGTTCATATTCGGTATTCGTTTTGGTTTAATATTCTGTGTATAAGGCATGTGAAACTATAGTATGAAATGTCCATTTCTATCAGTGTGAAGATTTCAAGTACTTTTTTCTCTGCAGTGAGAATGAAAATGAAATGAACCATGAGAAACTCCTACCTGTCTTATTTGGAGCTACAGCAAAAGCTGTGAATACACAGTACTGCCTCTGCATCACTGCTTGAGCTGGGATAGCTCTGGTGCCTCCTCTCTGCCCACAGTACTCACTGCTGCCCCTTGCCATAGAGATGAAGAAGTTGGTGCGCTGCCTTCCTTTTTACCTCCTCCCTCTTTTTCCCCAGATTCAACATAGAAAAACCAACCTGTAGTGTACATTAAAATCCTTGTGATGGGGCAGAGATGGATGGAAGGGAGGAAGAAACCGAGCCTTTGATGGGGCAGAATTGCCACCGTGATTACCACAGCATTTCCCCAGCCCACGACTATGTGACAGTGCCTGCAGACACCTCACAAAAAGCTGTCTTATTTACACTTAATCAGTGTATGAAAGCTGTATCTATTAGTGCAAATAAATGGAAACATCACTGGT
The DNA here is from genome assembly GCF_023343835.1 of Lagopus muta. Lineage (NCBI taxonomy): Eukaryota > Metazoa > Chordata > Aves > Galliformes > Phasianidae > Lagopus > Lagopus muta. The sequence goes on from NC_064433.1 coordinate 98,574,364, forward strand.
AGGCTATATGTGCAGAATTTTAATATACTCCCGTTTCTATATGACTTTTTGCTCTTCCAGTACAAAATGCTTCTAAATGCTACTTAATATGTGATTTCAGAGTAATCAGCTTGTGCTACAACAAAAACAAAAAACCAAAACACAAGCTCTTGCAAAGGGGAGAGAGCGTGAGGGGGAGAGAGGGAGAGAGAGAGTGAAAATGATGTGTGGTGCATACAAAAAAGGAATGATATTAACAATTCGATGAATTCCTAGTTGGTAGACCAGACTGAGCCAGACGCATATATTAACGGCTGTCTGCTGCTGATGTGAGCCTGCTCAATGCAGTGGAAATGAAGGATCACCTAGTCTCTGACACCAGCTTATTTGTACGTTTTAATTTTAAAAAGGAAAATCACTGTTTTACATAAACATCTTAACCCCTGCATGATTTTCTTTCTTTTTTCCTCCCTCATATTGTTTGCTAATTTACTGTCAACTTAAAGTGCTGTTTAGCTGCAGCCCAACAAAACATCAGTCAAAAAAGAGAAAGAAGTATTAGCTTCTCTTTTGTCTGCCATGTACAACTGGGTTATTATTATGATAATTGTCTACTTTAATTTTTAGTCTTCATGAGAGATGCAACAATTTTCCAGAACTTCATCTCTCAAGCATTTCAAGTTTTAACAAGATACTGTTTCATTTTAAACCTAAGCCAGAAAAATCCTTTACAGCTCAGGCTAGGGTGATTCGATCAATACTTTTCTTTAACCAGAAAATCTTTAGTGCCTTAATAAAATATTACGTTTATGGGACAGAATTTCTATTCAAACTATATAAACACTAGGAGCCATTAATATAATGTTGAAGACTGTTACATGAGTCAGGGGAATTCCAATCCAAGTTAATTACTGATGGAATTAGAGGAACGAATATTTTACTCAAAGTTGTACAACAAGAGTCTACAATTATCACATTTCAGAGCATTGCTCTACACACTTGATGAAAAATGTCAATGAAATTTAACATAAGATGTTACACATTTCCATGGGTAATGAAAATCAGCACATTCACTATTAGCTAAGACAACATTTTTTTTTTTTTTTTGGTGCGTTAATATGCACTGCAGCAAAAATTTCTGTAGGCAGCAATTGTAGCCATCATTTTGATTTGCCCATATGATGATTATGCTCAATTCTTGACTGGATAGTTAATTTTACCCCAAAATGCAGCCATTTCTGTGCAAGAACCGTCTGTGGTACACAAAAGAAAAAGAAAAAAAATAAAGGAAAAAGAAAGATCCACTGTCTAGGCTAACTAGGTAGTCATTCAGAGATGTGTAACAGAAAAAATATCTGGAATCCTATAAAAATGCCAGCTGGAGCTGTATCACTCACAAAATAGATTTATTTTTTTTTTCTGTTCAAGTATTTTTATCTCATGTAAATAAAATGTTCATCACCTCGTTTTTCCTTCCCTGATACTTACAATAGGTCATCTTCAGAGTTTGTTGAGTGCTACATCATTCTACCCCCCAGCACCATCAGAGTTATTCTTACCTGATGAGTTATATTCCTAATGGCACCTAACTGTATTAATTTTTGTGCTAAGCTATGTTTTGCTTACAGTGCCTGCGTTACAACAGGTGGGTCGACTATGGAATCCTATGAGAGTAAGTGAACATATGATTGTTAAGATCAGCAATGCTGAAATTATTTTATCTTTATAAACATTTTTAATCTAATAAGTAGGATTTAAAATAAATCAGAGAATCATCCAGTTGATTATACAATAAAGTTTATCTGGTTGGCTTTTGGGATTGCTATCGTTACTCCTGTTCTTGCTTATTTAGGAATTAAGGATTACTTAGTAATTGCACGGTAAACTAGATAAGAAAATGATCACTTGAATAACACAGAGGAAAAGACAGATAATATTCTGTACTTTTCTTCTACTTTTGAGTTGTTATGAGCAGGTTCTGATTTTCTGCTAGGGACACATATTTATTTAAGTGGCCGTGCAATCCTGCAAGATTGTACTGAGCGGTTTAAGGCTGGTAATTTGGGCAATGGTTTTGGGGACATTTTCTTGCACCACCCCCACCCCCAGCCTCTTTTCTTGGATGTGTGCGTGTTGTGCATGGGAAGGTATGAAGGAAAAACAGCTATTCAGCAGAGACATGTACCACCCCTTTAATTAAGCTTTTCCTGGACTGTAAAAACACTGGCAATGTGTAAATTCCATTTGGCGGGTTGTTGCTTTTTTTGTTTTGTTTTATTTTGTGTTTGTTTTTTTTTTTTCTTGCATTTATTTATTTTTACAGAATCCGAAGTATTATATTAAGAAACCTTAGTGATGAAATACAAATGAAAATAGTTCCACTAGTAAGTCACTGGGTACTGAAAGGGTTGGCTAGCATCGGCACAGAGCCAATTGGAAGATTTTTTTTTCATTTAATTCCTTTCACCTAGTAGGCTCCTTAAGCATTAGGCAGAACCCAGTATGTGGCTAAGTTATTGCTCTACTGTTCATCACACAAAAAGCACAGTCTTAGCATTTGTAGATTTTCTTCTGGGAGGTTTCTAATCTAGACAGCATTTGCGTTTGGGGATTACACCACAGTCTGTTCCCCACCACCTCCCCCTCTAACATGTAGCCCTTTCAACTTCTTCAAAGAAGTGGCGAAAAGTAGGTTCTTTTATTAATAGCAGAAAACAAACCGACTGCTGGACTTCCGTGGCAGAGCTCACATAATGCGCCAGGGTGGGAACTGTAACAAAGAATGCTTGAATGCACTAAACGTATAGTGAAACCCCATTTACATTCACTGATGGAGCTTAAAGTACAATAAACGAGAAGTTTAAAGTAGAAATAAGCAGGACCATGAAAAGAGTTCAGTGAAGGTAGATACTTCTTGAAAAGTTTAGCACAGGATTTAATTTCCAGCTCAAGCCTTTCCTAGCAGAATGCATTTCTTCATAATGCTTCCCTTTTCAGAAAGCACCTCCATCAGATGAAGGTAAATCAGATGAAGAGAGTATCTTCAATGCATAAATAAGTAAATTCTTTTTATCCGATTTATATACTGATTTTCACACCAGTGAGACAGTTAGCAGTGGAACGGTCTTCATGGTTCACTGTCTATTCTGCACTTTCTACAAAATGCCTTTGATGTGAAGGAAACAACTTTGTGCATAGAAATAAGTTTGCTTGTGGGATCCTCCTGTGATTTCTAAGTCTCTCTCCTTCTAAATTTTATGTGTACACGGTAGAATTGGATGAGCTAATTGTTTTTCTGCCAGAGGTTATTCTGTGAGATAGAACTGCAATATTCCTAGTTACAGGCCATTACACTGGGCAGCTGCCCCCTCTCACCTTCTCATCCTCCATAATGACCATCTCTTTGTTTTAGTCCTTCTACGGCTGTAGTATAAGGTCCTACAGGATGCTAGCTCCCTTCTTCCAGGAATTTGAATCAGCTAGGCTTCCACTTCTTGTCATTATGTGTCTCCGTGGTAGTTCTTCACCTTGAAAATTAAACGCATTTAAATTGTCCCTGTAAGTTTTAACAGAATCTGTGTCCCCTCCCTCAGCCCTGTTAAGAAAAGTATAGTTGTCAGGGATAATATATTTGCTTAATAGTTACCGTCCTCCACATGAACTTCTTAATCATTGTCTTCCCAAGAATGGCAGGATAGCTCCAGTATCCACACGGCTGAACAGAGGATGATTTGTAAAACAGGTTTAATAGCAGTAATGTGGGGGTGAGGAGACGTGAATTGACTTTCTGCACCTTTCTCCAGCACAGGTAGCTTCTGCTTGTGATGTGATTAAGTATTTGCCACGGAACAATTATTTGCCACTAGCATTTAGCTGGGTTAACATTTTCAACAATCTTGGGGATCCTGCTCCACTCTGGGCAGAGAGCAGACATGCAGCCCTGTGCTCTACAAATCCTTGATGTGGGCTGCCCGTGCTGGCCATGGACCCTGAGCTGACGGGAAGGCAGGCAGTGGATCACCCTCTGTATCTGTGCAGGCCCAGAGTGGTGCTGGCCTCAGCAATGATGCAGCCTGCCCTGCAAAATGGCCGGGGCAGCCATTTTGTGGCTGGATTTACAGCTTTTCCCTGAGGGTGGAGGGTTCATCTCTCTGTTAGGAAGATTTCTCACAAGGCTGAAGATTCACAGCACTTACAGTAATGTATTTATATACACACTAGAGTATTCAGTAACTTAGACTGACTGTTACTTTATAGATAAACCTGGGAGGAACTGCTCCTCTAGTGTTTATTATGTCAGCATATTATTTTGGATATTAATTCTTTCAAACGTGCCTCATACTGAAATAGAGGAATACGGTCGAGATATTACTGTTTTAGGAGTCATTGGAGGATCCGATTCTGAAAAAAAAATGGACAAACGTTTAAAGGCAAGACTGCTTACCAACGTGGTGCTGGAAGCCTCTCGCACTGACTCACAGGGTTAGGGGTTCTTGTGGGTGTTGCCGGTATCTTGGTATTGCACTTTGGTAGGTTTTTATGAGTTAATAAATTCCGAAGACTGCAGTTTGGCTTTCTAAAATTTGGTAATCATTCCTTAAATGCTAGTGGGAAATCAAAATTACTACATGCAATAACTAAAACTTTTTTAAAACCCTTCAAATGTTTTCCAAACTGCTGCCTACGTGTTCTTCTTCCCTACACCAATGGCCAAAGATTCCGAGTCACTTTCTGGCACCAGCAAGAACGCAGTCAATTCTCTTAAGCTTCATTTCAGAGAGCAAACCTTTCCTTTTTTTTTTTTTTTTTTCCAAACACTGCCTGTGCAAACCCAGGGCCATTTTGCATGGGGATTGCTGCTAATAGGGAGCACAGCAGTGAGCACAGGGGTTCCTGAACTTTCATTAGAGTTCTGAGGCTGCAGTATAATGCAAATAACAATAGAGAAATGGTCAGTGATCAGTGCATTATTTTTTCCTTTGGGTGTTTGCACTAACTATGCCTGGGAAGGCAAGGGTGCACATTTTAACAAATTATGAGATCTCGTATCCTAATGTTCATTTAATTTTTATTGAGACTTAACATAGTTTGGCATCCACATTTACTTATTTTGTTGATTAATATCTTTGAATGATTTTCTGCAATGGCAAGTAGCAAAATGAATGTAGTAGCTCAAGATTACCAAGATAAGAATTTTTCTGAAATGTTTATAGACTGTATGGTAGAAATCATGTTCTGTATGATTTGGCTGTACCCAAAAAAGGCCTGCATCTGACAATCCAGCTCAGATTATGAAATGGCAGCAGACTTTAACATCCGCAGGTGTCTTTTTAGTGGACTTGCAGACTCTCCTGCCACGTGGCAGAACTTGTGCCTGAATGCCATCCTATAATCTGTCCCATCTACCGTTTACTCAAGTATAAAACATAGTACTGCACAAGGTTTGCACCTTACATTCACTATGCAAAGAAGACAACCAGACAGCTCCTATTTCTTTCCTTCCCTCTTTTTTTTTTAACCTTATCTCCTCCACTGCATCTCCCACACATAGTAGAAATATCATGTCTGCTGCCAAGGCAAACTCGATCATCTAGTCTGACTTCCTCCATAAAACATGCACAACCAAAATTCACCAAGCAACTCCCACATCAACACCAACAATTTCTATTTGGTTTGCATGTATATTTTAGGATTCAGAATTACAAAGAATCTATAACCTCCTGAGGAATAGTGTCCTATTAATCTATTAGTTTGTTATTAAAAAAATTATGCTTCCAGCTACTGATTTTTTTTCGTGATAATTTAAATGGTCATTTGCTATCAATCACCTCTTAGCTTTTTCATTGTTAAGCTAATGAGATTGTCTTCAGTTCCTTACTGGAAGATACATTTTTGGAAAGATTGAATAATGTTGCTTTTTTTTTTTTTTTTTTTTTGTAAACTCTTCTCAGTTTGTCAGTGTCCTCTGCAAGTACTAGTAGCAGGACCAGATATCCAATGTCAGGAATGGTATAATTTGGTCCGCTAGAAATTCCTCTTTTCTTTTAGCTGTCTTTCTTACCCATATACTGTATTTTCTCTTTCATTCCACTATATTGAGACTGCAACTGTAGCTGAAGATAAAGAGAGAAGTAGATTTGAAAAAGGCTTGTCTGACCTACTTGAAGGTACATCATTCCAATTGAAATTAGTAGGAGTTTAGCATCTTAACTATTGGTACTTCTGTTATGTTTATGCAAGCTGATTTTGATACCAATGAGAGAACTAACAGAATTAGCTCAGCAGTGTTTACTCAAGTAACAGCCAAGTAACTTTTAACTTCCAGTGTTTTACTTATTGAATAAATTGTGTTTAATTTCAAAAGGAAATTACAAGAAGTGTACTATTCTTGCTATCTGAAAACTTCCTTGGTTTAAGCATTTTCTTTCTTCTAGTATACTTGAATTACAGAAATAGATTATACAGATGGATTAAAACATATCCATGTGCTGAAAGCAGGCAGTCAGTCTTACATTTCACAGGTATTCATCCAAATAGCTAAGATACAGTTAGCTAGAGGATTATTTTTAATGTGTTTCTCCCAAGTCCTGTAGCCTACTCCCTTTACGATGCTTATTTGTCTGATCTCAGTAAATCTTCAAGCCTATCTGCTTTATCATTTCTCTATCAAGGATTTGGGGAGGAGAAGTGTGGGAAGGCTGATTCTAAGATAAGCAACGCAAGTTGGTTAAGAAAAAGAAATGGCTGTCATCTGTAGCCTTTCCAGACATAGCAGTACAGTCCCAGACAGTCACCTGAGTATTATCACTTTGTCTCTACTATAAATCACAGTCTGGTAATGGCCAAGGCTGACACCTTGACATTTTCAAGAAAAGTAAAAGACCTGATTTGAATGGAAATCAATTTCATTTCACAAATCTTAGGATACTACTCCAGTCCTTGTCTTGTTCTTTTTTTTTTGTGTCTTATTCAGAATTTCTGTGATCTTGATAAAGGATTAGTTGTGTTTTACAGTTACTTTCATTTCCAGCATACAGTTTAATACTACTGAAATATGTGTGTGTAAGCAATGCATCATAGGACCAGGTTCCATGTAGGCGTGGGAAAGTAACTTGCTTTTCTGACAGCCTGTTGAAGGTGATGGGCACAGCTCCTTTGGATGATGGTGCAACCTGAAATATCTTACCCTTTTACCACCTCCTACTTCCAGTAGGTAGCCTACATTCGATGGAAAGAAAGGAATGTCTCAGAGCGTGTGGAAACAAGCTGAACATGAGACAGCAGCGTGCCCTGGCAGCCCAAAAGGCTAACCGTACCTGGAGTGCATCAGGCCCAGCACTGCCAGCAGGGAGAGGGAAGGGATTGTCCTGCTCTGCTAAGCACTGTGTGGCCTCACATTGAGCACTCCATGCAGCTTTGGGCACTGCAGTGTTAGAAGGACACAGAACTACTAAAAAGTATCCAAAGAAGGGTAACGAAGGTGGTGAAGGGTGGTGAAGGGCAAAGACATGTGAGGACAGGCTGAAGTGCCAAGGCTGGCTCAGCACAGAGCAGAGGAGCGGAAGGGAGGTCTGATGGCAGCTGCAGCTCCTCGCAGGGAGCAGAGGGGCGGCGCTGAGCTCTGTGGTGTGACAGCGACAGGGCCTGAAGGAACACCGTGGAGCTCTGTCAGGGGAGGGCTAAGTTGGGGCTAGGAAAAGATTCTCCACTTGAGAGTGGTTGGGCCCTGGAATGGGCTCCACAGGACAGTGGTCAGAGCACCAAGTCTTTCACTTTCCCGTCCCTTTCCCCTTTCCCTTCCTGTTTCCCTCTCCTTCTCCTTTCCCTTCTCCTTTCTCCATTCTCCTTTCTCCTTTTTCCTAAATCTGTAAACACACTGTTGTGGCAAAATATCTGCAATCAAGGAGGAAGGGGAATAAGTATTGCAACTGTAATAATTCCAGTACTGTTGCACGAACAAATACAAGTAAATATTATCCAAAACCTGCCTCCCTTGAAATGTCTGATACAAAGCACAACAGGTCTTACAGAGTAAGGCTGTTTTTGGGAGCAACTCCCTTGTGTCCTGGATAGGTATTGTGCAATCGCTGTCCTGACTCAAGGCTTTGAGTCGCCACCAGACCTTCAGTGCCTGAAGGTCCAGTAATGACCCTGAAGTTGTCTTTCCAATTGTTGAACAAGGAGATACCATGCTTTGCAAAATTTCTGTTTCCTCATTCAGAGAAACAAAACCATCTGGAGGACATTTCGGTAATAAAAAAAGGGAGGGAGGGAAGGGGGAAGGTGGCAAGATGTAATGCACGTATGATAAACTAAGCCAAATTAGCAAGCTGTGCTCAAATTTACTAACAGATTCAATCCCGCGTGAAGTTGAAAAAGGAAAATGTCCTTAGCATACAAAGGTGGTCATACCATGCTTAAGCCCCTCAAACAGAATAGCATGAAATATGTAGCCGTGTCAATAGCAACAGGTATGAAATCAAAGGTAAGGATTTTTCACTTCTTCTGTCTTTCTTGCCTGCTGTACAATACTACTGAAAATCTGATAAGAACCTCATTAAACCCATGCATGTATAACACAGACCTAGTGCATCAAATGACTTTCAAAGACCATAGGTATGTGATGTCTAGACACTGTCCATTGGCTTTATCTCAGCATATCTTAAGGAGCAGCAAAACAGAGGGTGCTGGTGTGGAAAGAAATGTTAACAATCTAGCAAATTGCTAGCATCTTTGCCCAGAATCTTTTCACTGACAATAGCTGCCAGCACATTCCTGGGTAAAAGGATAAGATTGGGACGGGTATAGTGATACTGCTCTGTTGTGTTTTCCTGTCCACTGCAGACTGTAATCCAGTAACTAATAAATGGTAGCAACCTATTTAAGCACCCTTGGCAGACTTTTTTTGTTTCTTCTATGCATTTGTTGCATTACTTTTGTTGCAAAGAGTCTTTTGTTACCGTAATAATGCTATCTGTTCTTGGTTACAAATATTTCCATGATATCTACATCTACAGATCCATTTGTGACTGAAGGGGACTGAGAAAATGTTGGGAGTCTATGTAAGTAGTTTGCATGGACTTCTTCTTGTAAGGCATTACCCTTCTATTCAACCTGCATTATTTTTCTCAATTTGTTTTCTCCAAGTGATTTTTTGACAGATAGAATTTGTAATGTGCTGTTATCTGACAGATTACCCTGTTTTTTGTTTGTTTATTTTGTTTTTAATTATAAACATAGTTTATTGGCAAATTTTTCCAGTGACACACTGTTCTGTACAGTGGAGAGATTTTAAGGTGAAAAAGATAGGAACTACAAGATTTGCTGCTGTGGTATTCTCAAGGCAGTTTTTATTGGTACAAAGAAAGACAGAAACATCCTGCAGCCATTTAGATTCCATAAAGAAATGCTGTGGCCTTGTGACGTTCCAGAGAATTTTTGTCATTGGCTTCAGTTGCTAAGATGTCTTGAAAAGTAAACATTTTTAAGAGTGGTTACCATTCTTACAAAGCACTTAAACTATTTCCATTCCTCCAAAGCCTCATACCATGAACTTGATCTTTTCTTACTTTCATATCTCCAAATTGCAGAGAGAACAGTGTAATGCACACTGGCAGGTGTTGTCAGGACATCGTACCTACAGAGGCACAGATTTCAACAACAAAATGAAAAGTTTGCATTGATGCCTGAATCAAACCTGAATACTAGCTCTGAAAAAGGATTTTAGCAGACTGAAAATTTCTGTTTAGGTCTAGGCAAAGAAATACAATATTTAGTTCAGGATCTAAAAACTGCAACAAAGATAGTAACAAATCACGCAACCTCCCCGTGTGTCATTTAAAGCAATTCAAAACTATCTAGGCTATATGACATAACTATTATATTCTTAATGGGCCAAAAGTTTAAATATTCTTTGTTTAGCTCAAACAGAAATTTTAGCTTTTGATACAGCAGCTTGATTGGATGATTCACAATTTGTAAATTGTGCGCTTGTACTCAAGACTATCTGAAGTAATCAATACTCCCCATTTTTAAGACAGTCACAAAATTCTTGTTTCAAAATCAAAATTCAATATCTATCGGTAACTGCTTATTTGGGAAGGATTAGATCAAGTAAAGCTACTTTCCTGTGTAATTCTAGTTCATTAGGACAACTATAGCACAGTCAAAGAGGCCTGTTAAATTTGTTCACATGCTTCTGCAGCATTTGTCTTTGACCTAACAGCATAGTCAAAATTTAAATTTAGTTGTTGTGAGCACAGTGCTGACCAATCTAAGTAAGAAAATACAGTTCATTCTGTATAAAAATCATTCAGCTCACCCAGGACAAAATAGACCACTTCTCTATTGCTGTCTCCTTTGCTTAGTCATTTAAACTGCCCATCACATGGGTGGCACTTTTCTCCCATTTGTCACTAGGGCATATAACTACGCAGGGCAGTTGGAAAGCTGCTTACAGCTTTCCAGTCCACTCAGAAAACAAAGAATATTTTGGTTGAGGTTTCTCTTGTGTGCTGTGCACATTTCCAAGGGGGCTGTGCTGTGAGTGGATAGAGCAACACCAGGCCCAAGCTACCAGCCCTCTGGAGGGCCGTTGGGCTTGGGGCTGCCAATATCCTCACAAATGACTCTTCATGTCACGTGTTAAAAGGAATATAGCTTCCTTGTCCTAATAATAATGACTGTTAAAGTACTAGACGCATTATTGGAAGGTTTCTCATTCTCTTTGCCTTAGGTCATCCTATTGATCTTCTCCGAAAGGCCCCAGGTCTGTAGGTTCTGTGCAACATAAGTGCCAGCCTCAAATAGGTGTCTGAGGCACAGCAGGGCATCTCAGACAGCACTAGGTAACTACAAGTGGGAAACCTGCATTATGTCCTATCCATTTAGACTCCCACGGACCTTGCAAACTGAGTACTTTGTTCAGAAAAATGCATCTCTCTTAAAATATTCCTGTGTGACTATCACAACCCACTTTATTTTTGGAATTTGTATTCTCAGAGGAAGTTGAGTGAAAACACAGTGTAGTGAAATCTGTCAATGGATGTTTGCATGTAACTCAGATTTAAGTAAGATAGAGTTTTATACATGAATGTAAAACCAGAATTTAACCACTGCCACATTTTCTTTTTTCTTTTTTATTTATTTTTTTTAACATTGAAGTTGGAAGATAAACTGTTTAACCAGTGTCTGTCTCTAATGTTTCTATCAGTACAAAATAGTGCTCTCTTTTTCTTTAGCAGTCTTTTCCTGCTGTTTTCTGCAACTAAAAGATTTGTTCGGATTTCAGCTGTGTAACACACTTGCTATGTCAGTGCTATACTTCACCCCTTTCATGGCTGTGATGAGCAGCTCAAAGTGTGCAATCCATGGATTTGTTAGGAAAAAACATGTCGCTAACATCATAGAGGAGGATGGTTTCTTCTTTTTCCAGAAAAATCTCCATTTATTATTATGGATATATCCAAAGTACAGCTAATAGAGATGGCTCCACTATGCAGTGGGAGCACAAACCTGAACCAGAACTCTGCTTTGAGCCTATCTTTTCTCAGCAGGTCAGTGTAATTGAGATGGACAAAGCAGTTCTGTTTTTGGTAGTACTCTTTTAGACTGCCTGCAGTCTCAGGGGGAAACAAATGCATCCAAGTGGCTAATTCAGATTTTTGCTCCTTATTCCATGTATGAAAGAGGAGTATTTTTGTTTTGCTTCTTTAAATGGAAGCAGAATTTCCATTCTGTACATATTTCCTTTTGCCAATAGTTTGCCCTTTCTTTTGCTTTGTTCATGTCTCTAAATTTCCTCTGAGATTGTTCTTTGTAGGAAAGGTTCAGGGGCATTGTTAGCAAATTTCTCTCAAAAATGAGTTATCAGTTTCCTGAGTTTACTCTGTGAGCACTGAAAATCAGTGCATTAACGCCAATTTCCAGCAGCCACTGAAGACTCTTAAAAATCCTTTACACAGTTTGAAGAAACTCAGCACATTCTGACTGGTTGAAAAGCACATTGCTAGCATTTCAGAAATACAGATCTCAACTGAAGAGAAGCACAATGTCATTTATATTTTTAGCGATGCCAAATTCATGAACAGCACAAACAAACTCAGGCCCTCTGACTTTAGCAGACTTCAGTTACCCTGTGTCAGGCTGGCTCATTGAAAATGGTGCTGTGATCCCACTTAGATTCACATTACTGTTAACAAAACCTTTGCGTGTATAGAAGGGTCGTGCTCAAATTCACTGCAGGTGCCACACACCTCTACCAGCTGAATCTAACTACTCCTTGGGCTAGATGCTGATAGTTAGCGTTTACAAGATCAGGATGCTAGTCTTAAACAATACAGAGATATGGAAAGACCAACAGAATGTGTTGCATGTGGTGAGTTTTGTGATTGTAGGTTTGTGCTCTTTGGGTGGTATTTTCTTGTTTGTTTTTGTATCTTTAAAAAAACAGCCAGAATACCAATAACTTACTACTGAATGAATTTTGCTTCTTTTCATTACCTACACAGTACTGCGCAGCTGTCATTGATACATAACCCACTTCAGAAGGCACCATACCTGGATGCATATTACTTATTCAGACAGCGTTATTACTGGAATGAGAGCTTTTTCAGAAGAAGGACTGCTAAATCTGAACTTCACTTTACCCAGTCAGAAAAAAAAAAAGGAAAAAGCTTACACACAGTAAAAATATGAATAATATTTTTTAATCACATTTGGATTGGAAATAATTTTGCTATCCAAATCCCCTCAAATACTATTATTTTTGAGAAATCTCATAAAATTAGTAAGACATCAGCAAGAACATTTTGACTCTGCATATCACGGCTATGTGAGAGTCGGAAACCATGCAGTCGCCAGCTTCTGGGGGCCAAGTCTCACTGTTAGCAAGCTGCTCTGGGTAGCATGGAGAGCTCTGGCAGCAAGCTGAGGACACCTCTTAGCAGTGCAGGCCAAAAAAAAATGCTTGATTTGTTTTGAATTGTAGTCTCTAACCATGATGCTTCATTTAAAATCTTAGTCTTTAACAGGCACACACATAATCAGACGCACGTTCTCCCATGAAATTACAATGGATCTTTTTGATACCAAATCCATATCTCTGCAAAAATGATCGTGGTTCCATGGTCCTCACAGATGGGTGCTCTACTACATGGTCTCTGACTTGTCTCCTACAAGGGACCATTCTGGGGAGTTTTGCTGAGACCTGTAAACTCATGTCACTCATAGCTGCAAGTCATTCAGACATTGCCATCTACAAAGTGAGAGTTTTAATGATGTGCTCTGCTAAACTTTTCCCTCATGTATAATTGCTTGTGGCGGAAGGAGAGGGAGGAGGGGAAGGTGATGGTGAAAACTGAGGGCTTGATTGGCATGAAGTGATTTCGGACTAGCGGGAAGCAGTTGCCTCTGCTCTCCTGCCCCCACATACTTGTAAGTCTGTGTGTGTTGAGAGGGGGAAGAAGCTGATATTGTTCCCTCTAAAATTAATTCTCAGTTAGCCAGTGACTCCTGGTTTTTAGCTCAGAGCACACTGTAATTGCATTTTTCATTTCAGTAATTATAGAGGATATTAAAGTGGATAGACAGTTGTAGCAATCCGGCTCTTTAGACATATCCACTTGTCTAAGATCAAATGGCTACAGCATATTTAGGGTTACAGTCTCCTTCTTTTCCTTCTTGTTCTCTACTGCAGTGGATTTTTTTTCAGTGTTACCATGGCAACACTATATCTGGCTGCCAGCTCTGTCGTAAGTTATTGAACTGAGACTGGCTTTTGGTTTAGCAGATAATTAGGTTCTGTCTCACAGGTTCATTTTCCTGTGACTGGGACGTGAATATGACCTACAGCTGGCCTCAATTTCAGTGTCACAGACAAAACTTTAACCCTTCCCAGTCTTGTCACTGCTGTAGAGCTGCTGTTGGTGGCTATGGCTGGCATTTCCCACAGTCCTGAACACAGCACACCCCAGTGAGCCCTCAGGGCTCGCTGCCCAGGTTCGACTGAGCCCAGCGAGGCAGGAGATGGCTGAGTGCATAAGGGAGGCAGAGTGGGCAGTGCCACATGAGTATGGGCTGCCCATGCGTAGATTTGTTGGCAAGGTAAGTTCACCACTTGATTAGTGACCCTTTAAATAACAGAACCACAAATGGTGGTGTCGGCATTTTTTGCTTCACTCAGGAAGACAGAATATTTACATAGGGTCTGTTTTAGTACCCAGGGCTCCATCCTCAGCCGTACCTGTGGTGAGAGGGCAAGGCTCTGAGGAAGGAGCACCCATTCTGAATTAACCTCAGTGCTGTTCCTTTTCTCTTCCCTTCCACCACAAGCCTCCCGTCCCTAGGTGGGTAGGAGCGCAGCATCTCCTGGGCTCAGCCGCTCACTGGTGTTGCGAGGCAAGGAGGAGGAAGATCCGCCATTTTCTTCAGCACGGTTCTCAGTCCTCCTCTTTTCCAGTGTTCGTACTCAGTGTAACATGATCTTACAGGCATATAAGCCTCTTCTGTCTATGGAAAAGCCTGCAAGAAAAAATATCGATTGGAGGAAAGTTCCATGAGATTTTGCTAGCAGATATTTCCATAACATGTCCATGGGAGGAGGCAAAGTTTTTCAAACTCAGAGTAAGGCAGGTTTCTCTCCCACAGCCAGCAGATCCCAGAGGGCTTTTCTGAGAAGTACAAGACTGCTGGTGTAGGAGTCATGCAGCCATTTCTCTGGGGCGATGGCTTCTCTCTGGCTATCTGGCAACGCACACTGCAGTGCCTCTGAGACCTGCCCCATCTGTGTTTCCTATTGACACTTTTCTTTCTGGGGAGTCTCACAGCAAAAAAAAAAAAAGGCTAGCTGCAAAAATTGATGGACTTCCACTGCTATCCATCATGGGGCTGCCGCATCAAAGCCATTCGCTGCAAGCACACTGATGGAGATCCCAGCAGAGTGTACATCTCAACTTCTATCCCCTCCCCACCCAATATTTGTGGCCATGCCTTTTGGCTGGGAGGTCAGAGTGCTCAGACAGGGCATCCATGCTGCCCCATGGGACTTATCCTCCTGAGCTAATCTTTCAGCCTGCGGTTGTTAATAAAAAACAGTGCGTTTAAAACCTGCCTATTATACAGGACAAAGCAAACAGTATTTCCTATAGCAGAGACAGTGACTCCTCACTGAAGATAACACTGAAAGCTGCAGGTTTAGCATATGTGTTTAACTGAAATGATCAAAAAAGACCCTCAAGGTATTTCTTGATTAGCATATTTAGTGTGGATTAGGACTCCTTGCAAAGATAGTGCAGAAGTTTTGCTGAAGGGTTAAACTGGGAGTGGGAGTAGGCTGGAGGGAAATGTCCCCCTTGAATTGCAGACGAGAGATGTGAAGCTCCACGTGCCGGCTGGCTGATAAATTATCCAACTGCCGCCTGCTAATGAGCATTGCCACGGCTGGGACCCTGCGGCTCAGAGCCGGGAAGCTGGTAGTACTGCACCCGTAGCACGTTGCAAAGCATCAGGGTCTGTTAATGCACAAAAAAGAGGCAAATGCACCACCGAGCCACTGAAAAGGAATATTTTCCAGTATAAAAAGAATCATAGGCATATATAATTCCATTATATATAACCACATGAAAATAAATCAGAATGTATTTCTTTGTGTAAGCAATTTTTTATTATTTTTTTTTTAGGTTGTTTTTTTTTTTTCCCCCCTTTTTGCAGCTCTTATACTAATAAGCAGATTAAGTAGTTTCAATTTTTGCTTAGAGTTAGTTTCAATGTCTGGCCCTCATATCTGGCATAGTCCTGTAATGTTTCATCTATGATCAGAGTTTAAAGCCAAATAAAACACTGTTTTCATTGGAACCACTAGAGAAATCAAACAAATATTGCCAGTGGGATTAAGTTTTATAAAATATAGATAAGCAATCTGAATGTTTGGCCTAAAGCAACCTGACATTGTCCTGACAACATTTGCAAATGAGGGCATGCAAACCATCTCGCAAGCAAAAAACACAGGAAAATTGCTTTGTTGCCATTTTGCAATTTCCAGCTGGAGCAGGCATTCTTATGCCAAGAAACCTTTGGTGGAGGTAACCAAGCCCACTGCCCAGCACAACATAGCTTGTTTGCCACAACTGGCTGGAAATCAAATTATTCCACAGGATGCAGACCTGGGAAGTCCTCCTCAGCCCCTGAAGACCTTCCATAGCTGATGCTCTCCAATGTGAAAGACAAAGCTTTGCAAGATCCAGCCTTCTCTCTGGTGCTGAGATCAGTGATATTGTTGGTTCTGTTTATTCCCAGGGAAATCTCTAAAAATCAGACAACACAAGAAGTTCATTCTAGGAGGAGTAAATTACAGCACTTTTGCATTCTGACAATCAGTAAATGCCTTATAAATTTATCTTGAATGTGAGACTTCCTTTACTGTTTAAAACATTTTTTTTTTCACTTTACAGTATTTCTGCAGAACGAAAGATAAATGGAAACAAGCAAGAAAACACTCAAATTCTGTTTGTTACATTCCTTCATATGTCTGTTTTAACTGATAGTCTTTCAGCACAAGGAGGCTGGAAATGGTGGGAGCCTTTCCACCTTCTAAATTTATATAGCATGATTAAATGTCACTACTCTTTGATAAGATCTGCCTCTGTACATTGCTGTTGTGGTGAATATTGGCTACTCAATGTATTTACATGGTATCATGTGTTGGTTATGTACCTTGACTGGGAATACTTCCTTAAGTATTCTTCATCCTTTTGATTAGTTACTACTCTTTATCCTTTGTTTGAATAACTTTGAATAGTACTTTCAGAGGAGCAAAACTACAAGTTTCATAATTTTAATGCATCATTGTGATGGCAAAGTCAAAAGTACATCAGATACCTGGATCAAAACATCAGGTCTCCAGAGCAGACTAGCAGTAGTACAAAATATGCTGGTTTAAAATTGGAAACTACTTTTTTTCTTTTTTTCCCTTTGTTTCTTTTATTGTGTTTTTTGTTTTGTTTTGTTTTGTTTTTTTTCCTGCTTGGATTACCAGAAAAAATGTGATAAAAGGTTGTCATAAAATTAAAGAAATCTCCTGAAGATAATGGTAAATTATGATATAATATATGTATGTAATGTATGGATAGAGAAGAAAAGAAAATACTGGTAGACTGTTTGGTAGGGTTACATTGTAAACATATGCCAAGAATGAAAATAGGAGAGTGATCTTAGTATAAACCTGATAGGAAAAGATGATAATACTTCAAAAACTAGCTAGGATTCCAACGTTTTAAGAAAAAAAAAAAAAAAGAAAAAAAAAAAGCTCTTTTTTTTTCCAAAATCAAAATGTCGTTTCCATTCAATTTTCCATTCAATAGTTGATAATATGCCATAGAGGAATCCAGTTAGATGGTACATCAGCAAACCCAACTGCAGCCAGTTGTCTATAAAATGATGGATGGTATTTTTAAAGTTTCATTTTTTGAAACCTCTATTTTCATTATTATTGTTTTAATAGAAAATCTGCATAAAATAGACGTCATGTTGTCTCAACTCTTCAGAAGGGAAGTGATTTTTCATTGTAAAAGAAACAAAATGGTGATAAAAGTTACAACAAAACTAATAATAACATTTTAAATATTTGCTTTCTCTAACAGCATCCTAACTGTCTCTAACAGTGTCCCAGTGGGACACAAAGCTTTTCTTCTTTAGCACTGTCCAACCCAGGTAAATCATGGCTGCTCCCAGGGTCAGACTTGGCAGAGTAAGAGGAAATGGGTGCTTCCCATCAGCTGTTTCTTGCAAACCAGTTGAGGTGGAGTGACATTCACCTTTGCAAGTGCAGAAATGCCTTTGCATCTCCTGAACACTTTGGGTTTGGACAAACATCACCATGGATATCTTTTGGGGCAGTAGCTCAAATATCGTATTTTCTAGGTAGCTGTAGCTGAGCTTTGACAGACATGCTTGGCCAGGGCAGCACTTCCCCTCAGCAAGGAGGTTCTTTTTAATCTTTAAAATGTACACATTATTTTTAAAAGCATGGTGGTGGAGCTCTGTTATTTATTGAACACTAAATTACAGTCTGTATGGTTGCCGCCTTGATCACTCATATCTAATCATTCCTACTAGCTCTGTGGGTGTGACCTTTTCTAAAATAATTTCCATGTTGTAATAGCAATAAGATACTTTAGGCAGTGCATTTCTGGGACTCATTGCACTTCTCAGGTGAGTGAAGCCACTCATTCTTCATCCTCATGCTTCACAACACATCTGAGGCATGAAATTATTCCCTTTCAGTGTGATGCCTTCTCCCAGTCTTATTGCTTAAATGATTTTTAAGGATTAGTGTGTTAAAAGCATTGTGAAAAATTCATAAGAAAAAAAAGGAAGATAATATTTTGCATTAAAGTTATCGACCTGATCCACATTTTTGTGATTTTATTCCAATCATGAGAGTCTGATCTAATATACTTCCGCAGCAAAAATATGGAGGGCACAATATTTTCCTTGAGAGTGCGCTGTATACAAAAATCACATCATTTATAGCAGAAGGTATCAGAATTGATGAGTTTATACATTTACAAAATTCATTTCTCTGTCTGTTGTTGGGTATTGCCAGCTGTGTCCTATATGCAGGTACCATTCTTTGTTCCCAGGATTTTAGGTATTCAGCTGTGATTTCTCTCTAAATTGTTTCAGCATATCTTGATTGATTTGCAGACAGAATACAAATTCTCTTGAGACAAATGTATCATTACCATTTTAAATTGTAATCTTTTTCAGATGTTGTTATTTTTTCCATTAACATTTGAGAACAAAAGGATGAAGTTTTAACGTTCGTTGCAATGCTGACAAGCTGCAATAGCCACCCTTGTTTTGTTTTGTTGTTCTACATAAGCAGCTAGTTGGAATATGAGTATACTGCTTTTTATTTCATGTTCTCTACAAAATGATGTGTACGCCATCACATGCACATAGCTTCTATGCATTTATTGTAACATCAGCAAGGATTGCAAAAGGCTGTATTTTAGCGAAAGAAATAGCTCTTCTTTTGAAGTCTGAACCAAAACTCTCTAAGACCAATATTTGGGAAAAAGGGCAGTTTAGTAATTCACTTATTAGCTAAGTACTTATTTATGAAGCTCTGGCAAACATTTCTCTCAAGGTTGGAGTTGTATACATATCTGCAAGCCCTGATGAATCAAAATTTTAGCTGCTTCACTTTCTCCCTCAGTGAAAAACTTCACAGGATGCAAGAAAATATTAGAGTTATTAATAAAAATAAAAGACCTCTTTGATACCAAGGCTGTATCACCAACCCAAGAGTTTCTCAGTTTGAAATAACGTACATATGTAATCAAACATTTATCAGTAATACCTTACAGCAACAAATGCAGCAAAAAATGATCTTCTGCTCTCATATAATCCATTGTTCATACACACATAGCAAACCCATGTGATAGGTTCATATAAATGTAAGTTTATATACATGTTTGTTACGTATATAAATGTATAATGTACATAGAGTTTGTTTAAAAAGTATTTTTTTCCTAAAAAGTATGTGATTCCTCTGTATTTATTCTATTAATACCCTCTGCACTCAGTCTAAGAACACTTTTACATATCAGGTAGAATCGCAAAAATGAGGTGAGAAAATATAATTGTTTTTTCTATGTCACTAAAAGATTGTTTTCATTGAAATCAATATGCATCTCCCCTTCTACCTTTCCTCACTTTATGAGATGTATATATTTCTATACCTTGTACTTTATCTATGTTATAACCAAGACATGGGTGCTCATTTGCTCATGACATTTCTCTCCACAAGAGTGGTGAAAAATACAGCCTCCACCATCAGTAGACTGGTCTCTCTCCTACAACAAGTGAGAGCAAGCATCCCAGAAAAGGCAAGCTAACACACGTTATACACATAATAACTGATATGCACACTTCAGTTTATGTGGATAGCATGATAACAACAACTTGTAGAATTAAGTCATTAAGTACAAAAGAACTGGTGAAGTTCCCTTTGAAATTTAGTCTCCAAGTATTTGCTTTGTGCTTCGTTTCTGGGAGCTGCACTAAAAGGTTTGTGATGGTTTGTATGAGACAACTGCTGGTGTCACTTCTGTCCCCTTGGGCAAATACATAGGCTTTTACCAGTACTGAAGGGACGGCGAAATAAATGGAGTACAAGGGAATAGCTTCTCAGGAAACAGGAGAGTCATAAGATTCAGCCAGGAAGGACTAGTGTGGCATCTGAAGTGTCATTTTTGGAATAATTTTTGGACAAACATATAGATATGTTGTATCTGTAGGAATCTGAGGTAGGCTGAGAACAGCAGACTTGCTGAATTTCAAGCAAATTGTACTGTCGTATCTTTTCAGAAATTGAAATTTCATCTTTTTAACTCCTTGTTTTTGAAAAGTAATGCCTCTTGCTTATGGTTCGTAAAGAGAATAGAGTTGTTATCAGAAAACATTCTCCATCTGATACACTCAGCTTGAATTATCAGGAATATCAGGACAGTAATGAGAAATTTCACAAGCTTTCTGGCTGCACTCTGCAGATCTTAATGGTTTGGATAGCTTGAAAAAGACTTTCATCTTCTAGGTTCAAGCTGAATGGAAATTCTGAATGCTATGGAGATGAACTCCTTGCCTCGTACTGCTTTGAATATCCCCAGTATTTAATGTGCTGTGGGCTGCAGTGTTATAAAGCAAAGACAATCAGAGATAGCTGAATGGCTAGATTCTTTACTCACCTGGGAGGGGTTTGGGACAGATATACATGTGTTTCACATCTGTTCATTTCTGGAATTTTCAAACAGTGGTCTTTGGCTTGTTCTTTGCCCATTCATATTGTACCTATTTAAACTCCAGATGCGAACAAGAAAAATTAATTCCTTCCTATCCCATCTTTTAATACTGTCAGATGAATATGAATCTCAGCTCTCTGGAATACATTACCAATTTTTATTTTGTTTAATGATCGTTAATATGTACATAATTGTGAATGTATGCATATTTTTGTTTCAGGCTTCTCACAGCATATTACATCTCCTGGGATGTGAATTTTCTGCATATTGTTTTATAATGAATAAATGTTGTTTTAAATTTTCTTTCTGGCTATTTGTATAATATACTACCCCCTTTGTAATTCCTAGCTAGGAAATAACAGTATAATTTTATTTGGAATGACAAATATTTTGATTAAAAAAAAAATGTTTAGCTAAGTATTTTTAAATTATTCTCGGTTTGTTTTTTGTTTCCCTGTAATACCAGATATTACCTTTGATTAATAACAATCATATATATAGGCTTTGTTCATCTTATCTGGGTGTCAGCAGTAATTGGAATCCATATCCATATCCTACCTTGCAATCATGCTGCAAAAGGCCAATAAATTCCCGCTGAGTGTGTTACTTGTTAAATTTAGTGCATTACATTCAGGGTAATGAATAAAAGCAGTGGGCCGTTACTGTCTGGTTGGCAGAGGAGGAGCAGGAACAGCCAGACTCCCCTGAGGCCCCAAGCAGGCTTGAAACTTTGACAGGCAGAATCAAGGGACTCCCTAAGCATCACAGTTCAGTTTGTCTTCCTTAATTTCCTTTTCTACCAAGATTTTAGAGGAAATCTTCTGCAGGAATACAAAATACATTCTGCTTGTATACCAGTATTCTCTTGTGCAGATTCCCTTCTTGGCAAGTCTGTTTAATGTAATATATCTTTGTTAAGCATAAGTTTGACTTCAAGAAATACATTTACGTGTATCTTATGTAGATGTATATATGGTTTAAGGTAGTTATGTATATATAAAATGTGCACAGAAAAGTATACTTATAACCAGCCTGTATTAACGCTTGTCTGAATTGCTGACCGACAGGAAAACTCATTCAGATTTTCCTTTTGGATGTTTCAGTTTTTATTTGTCTGACACAGAAAGAGCTGTACATCCCTAACTATGTTGAGAAATGTTCTGTACTTCAGTCCTAGATCTGGAACTGGTAATTTTCTGACTTTCCATTCCTTCTGACCTGCAAATTTATCATGCTAAATTGATGAAAAATTAGTAAATATTGTTATGGAATAAATAAAGTAATGGAACATAATGGAGTCCCGGTGCAAGCATACACAAAATCATTTTGATGAGACTTAGATTTTGATGAGACTAGTGGGAAGATTGTTGCTCCTGCGATATCTTTTGTGGATTTTTCTGTGCCACTGGACTTCTGAAAACTCTTGAGAGGGCATATTATTGCACTGTCTTGTCTTGAACAGGAGACTGGTTTCAGCCCTTTCCATGTCCATGCATGGAACAAGTCAGGAGCCAAGAGAGCCTTATGTACCCATGTGTGGTAGTGCAAGAGGGAATTGGAGTCCTAGGGACACATCAGCCCATCTACAATAAGAAAGATGCTTTGGAGATGTTCCCTCTCATCTACCATACCAGTTCCCTATTCCCTTGAGAATTCCTTGAGAAGAAGTCTAGAATGATAATATTCTGCCTTGGTATGTATGATTTTTGGCAAGACTTTGACTTTTTCTGAAGCTGCACCCCTGTCAGGTACACCTGTCAGAGCCAAAGACTCTCAGCAAATCTCCTGAACTGGAAATATATAATAGCAAATGAATTAGGCAAACATGTTTCACCAATATCCCAAATAACTCATGTTTTATTTTCAAGTAAACTAAAGTCTAACAAACAGAACAATATTATGAGGAGATTTTATCTTTATTGATATCAGAGGCAAAGATTTTACTTATTTCAGGATATTTTCAGTGTGGAATTGCTCCACTGAGTCTTCCTCTTACTCTACAAGAGCTAGGGCGTGTTTTCAAAACTGCAAAGCTATCATGGCCTCTCTGGAGGCCAAAAAAAAAAAAAACAACACTACAAAATGTAGGTATTCAAATTGATCCCTCAACTCAAAGTGGTGGAATTTTCTACATACTTGCATTTTCATCGGTAAAGCTATTTATGATCTGCTTCTAAATATCTTGACAGTTTTGAAGAAGTAGCTGACTTGGCCAACTTTAGGAACTATAAGGTGTGTGTTCCTGTATCTGTATCCCCTGCAAATCCTGTTTTGTTGTACACAGAATACCTAAGTAAGAAGACTTCCATAAAGCAAGGGCAGAAGGTAGGGTGTCGGGGGAGAACTGGTCTGACAGCGAAAATGGATAATACCTTGATCACATTGCACAATTGTTTGGGAAGAGCATGGGGCACCAGGTAATATGGAAGGAAACTTCAGGCAAAACTGCAGCCATTTGGGATGTTTGGTTAACATGCTATGTGATTCTATTTCACCTCTTACAGGAGTTTGATTTTTTGTATATAATTCTTTTAAATATAATTGTTGTTATTTAATTTTCACAGCTTTACTAATATTGTAATTTAATATTTGCTGAAATAAATTGTTTCACAGTGGGAAATTTTTAATAAATGAGATAATCTGATGGCATAAGATAAACCATTTAGGCCTTCAATGTTGCCCAGTGACAGGGCAAGAGAGCACAAACTGGAGCACACAGAACATAAGGAAAAATTCTTTACTGGACAACGCTGCCCAGAGAAGTTGTGGAGTCTCCTTGTCTGAGGATATTCAAAACCCACCTGGACACTTTCCTGTGAAACCTACTGTAGGGAACTGTTTTAGCAGAGCTCTGGACGAAGATGATCTCCAGAAGTCCCTTCCAATTCTGACAATTCTGTAATTCTGTGATTCAGCCTCTATACTTACATGTAGTATGTATTATTGTGTTTCTTTCTGTCAAGGTTTTTAATAGTCCTGGTTTAAATCAGATTTGTTTGTTATATGAAAGGACAGATAGTGGATAACTGTACTCTGAGATTGGACTGTATATAACTGCCTGCATTTGACAGTTCAAAACCACAAAAGGTTTCTGTCACAAGAGGGAAGAACAAGATGTTCATAGTACATCAGCTCAGATTGATGGAGTTTAGTGTAAACCTTTCCCAGTGTGAAAAGCAGTATTTTATTCTAGAAAATGGTAATGTCTGGATACAAGTGACCTCATACAATATGAAATATTTATTGTAATTTGATGTTTTAAATAAGAACGTGGCTCACGCTGCTGCGAGGAAAACCCCTTTCTGAACTTGTCCTGTTTCTTATCCTACCCTTACAACATATCCTGGTTCTGTCTGGCAATCACGCTGAAAATTAAAATGACAAATCAACGTTTCTAAAACTCAAACACACGAGCACACGGAGCATACACATAGAGTTTTAAGTTCAATTCTTTGGGAGGGTTGTTCTGGCTTCTAAAGCGGTCCTGGGGGAAACCTTCTAAGTAGTTCACATTTCATTAGGGAATTCAAAAAGATCCTTGATTGTTTCCTTGTTGTACCAAAAAACACTGCTGATCAGTTCAAGTTCTCTAATGAAATCCTTCTGAATGTCATAGGAAGGTGGCTAGGTGCTTAATTCTGAATAAATTCTAATGTCTGAAAGCTCCAGTCCCTGATCTCAGGTCAGGCAGTGGTTTTGCAATGTGCCAAGCATTGACATTTGTTGTTGATGGATTTTTGTTTCACCTTCTCATGTTTAGCATTCCTTTGAGCTGGAACATTTAGTTTAAGGCTGTCTGGGTGCCATGGATAGAATCGTCTTTAATCTTCTTACCATCAGAAATTCTGCAGGAGCAGATCCAGGTGCAGTAGTTGTTGACTGACTAGAAGAGTTTTATATCAAGCCGTTAATTTTTGCTGAAGGATTGTGGGTTTTGCTTTTCTTTTAATCGGTGCTATTTCATGCACTTTACATCTCTACCTTTTTTCCATTTCTCTAGGGGTAAAATTAATTATGACAACAATGTTGAACATAAAAGTTCTCTGTAAACACTTTGATTGTTTTAAAGGCCCACTATCTGACATGAGGACTTCATGTTTCTCAACTATTTACTTTATTTCTGGACAGTGTGTGCCAGTGAGGTCTATATAAGTACAGCCAAACCAATATATCTGGAGAAGTAATCAGCCACAGTACTGTATTTGTGTTCTTTCCAAAAAATGAAGAAGTCTGTTGCTTCTATACTGCCAAGATCTGGCAGGTCGCTTTAAGGAGATTAATGGCCCTGGTGATTGTTGTTATTGGTGCCTTTTTTTTCCTTTCCTACCCCTAATCTGTTACATTACAAATGCTTATTTACTCAGTGGACTGAATTTGCTTTAAGAAGAAAAGTAGCATATGTCATGTTTTCGTCCAACTACGTATATGTCTATAACTTTATCTTCTTCAGGTACTGGGGTAATACAGTCCTCCAAAGTACACAGGGGATCAAAATCAGCCATCCTTTCTGAGGCTGGCTATCAGTCATATGAAGGTTATTTCAGTTCTGCCAATATGGTAATGTGTTTGCTGGAAGTTGCTTCATTTGCCATTGATGAAGGTGAAGCTGAAGTTGTTGGCAAGTCCCATATGTTAGTTCTCCATCTCTGACTTGCTTTGATCAAATGACATTGCTGCCAGAATGACATCAGACTCTTATCATCTTTTCTTCTTAATTTGGTTGTTGGTTACCAGCTCTACTTTAAATACTCTATCTGGAGTATTTTCTCCTTATATAATCGGAGCATAATGTGGGAAAGAATAGATGAAGTCATATTATCTGAAACCTAGTTGAAAAAACATCCAGTGACCTGTGTTCTGTTTCTTGTTAAAATCTAACATGAACAAATATGCACTGAGCCAGTAGATAGGTCTGTGCAAGTAGAAGCTATTTTTCTTCTATTTCAGTATGCTTGTTTGCACAGCTTCTTAATGTGGTGGTAAAAGGCTTTGGTCCTCTGGAAGTTTTTGTGTAAACATAGTTCCTAGGCCACATGAATATGTATCTGTGAGTACAGCTGAATATTTTAAAGAGCGGTGTGCCAAAACAGGTAAAGATACAACGTCTATGTTATTTTAAATGAAAATATTATTTTCTGGGTGCTTTTTCACCAAGGTTGACATGCTCATATGATTAAAAAGCAGTTTTCAGAACTTCACATAATAGCTCCCCAAAGCAGATTCTTATCCAAGGATCTGTTCACGACTTTATCTTGAAATTCATACAAAACTAGCTACATTTTCTTTTTTATTATTAGTATTTCTAAATCTAGCTTTATCTTCTATTTTCTTTATTTGTTCTGTACCAGGGCCTTAACAAGAGCATTAATAGATCCTAACTAGCCTAACTAGCTCCACCTGAGACCCAGACCCCAAGCTATGGGTCCACCAGTTATATATGACCACATACCAAGAAAGCTTGATTTTAGTCCTACAGGATAGTTAGTTGACTGAAATAAGTACAGCCATAGGAACATGCCTACCTGGGTGTTTTAGGATAAATCACTGCCGGAGAAGGAGGGGAAGGTAAGGAAGAGTCATAGCACTTCTGACCCCGCAACCAACCACTAGCATCATTTCTAATATAGTGCAGCCTGTCCTTGCTCTGTGCTGTGTTCCATGCTTTATTCAGTTGCTTTCCAAAAGTGCTACAGGTAGGTGGTCCTTATTATTATTTTGCTGTTTATGTAAGCCACCATTTTATTTATGTTGCAAAGGATATCTATCAAGTAACTCTCTCACTGTTCAGGAAACTTATTTTTGGTGCTGATGGTCCATCAAATGGATGCTAATAGAAGCATTACCTTCCCTAGAGGGAGCTGAAGATAGCCATGTGTGGAGTTCTTTAGGAAGGGAAACTTGACTAAAACCAGTTCACAAATCTGGACTTTAGAAAGTGGTTTTTCTCTGCAGATGCTTAATTTAAGGTTCCTAGAAATGCCTTTTACTCTAATGTGCTTGTGTACTAATCTTTGAGTCTTCAATTAGGGAGGAAAAAAGGAAAAGAAAAAAAAAATCCCACCCTATTTAGCGTTTTTTCTGCTTTTTTTTTTTGTTGTTGTTTGTTTGTTTGTTTGTTTAGTGGAATTTCAGGACAGTGTAGGAAATTTGTAGTGGCTCATTCAATTTTAATAGCTTGGGTTTGTTTTGTTTTGTTGGAGATGTATTTTTTTCCCCTTAAATATGGCCTTTGAGGTTTTTTACAGAATTAGTAAAAGAATTACTTACTTCATTTATAAATATCAAACTGAAGTCTTAAGACAATGTAAAACAGAAGGCATAACAAAGGGAGTACAAATAAATAAGGGATATAGTTTAATAACTGGGAAAACTGATGTTATCTTAAGAGAAGTTACATTCTTCTTTGACAAGTTTAAATAGAATCTAGTGTAGGTATGGACTTTTTGACCCTTTTTAAGCTAATTAGTTTTGCAGATGAAAATGATATTGACAAAAGTTAGGAAAGGCTTTTCAGTAATGGATCTTCTATATTGTCACAGCCTGTGATGTCAGAAGAGATGGAAATCCTCCCCCTAAAGGAGCAACATTTTAAAGAACTGATTAACTCTGACCAAGTGAAGGAAAATGTCAAGGAGGAGGCTTGAGAAAATCTGTGTTAGGAAGAACACCTGAACACATCTGTGAATATGAATTCAGTCTGTGGCTGATCTAAAGATCTGACGAAGGCTTTGCTGGACTGGAAAACTTCCAGTGCTGGACAACTAACAAAAAAAAAAGTACAAATATTGCCTTAGTAAGACACATAACATCATAATTGTTGCTATTAATGATTCTTCTTTCAGCTGCCAAGAAGGAGAGAAAATGAGTATGAAAATGAGCGTTTTTAATGCCTATCTTGAAAAGAAGTTGAATGTTTGAGTACCAACAGGAAAGGAACAGAACCAGTCTTTCTGGACAGCATAAATATGAAATAAATAATGACCAAAAGCTAGGGAAGTTGTGTAAGAGACTCTTCTTATGTAGGTGAACTCATTTTAGATCAGGTCTCCTCTTAGGTTTCCTTTCAAAGCAAGGATGCAAGTCCTGAAGGAGGAGTAAATGTGATAAAGAATTTCATTTCCCTTTGGCAATCTAGGCATCATCCTTATGTATAGTTAGTGGTATTATAATTAGTAAGTATTGTGTGTCAGCAGTATCTCTGGCAAAATGCTACAAGCAAATGCACATCAGTATAAATCTAGATGGAATATGTGCTTACTGTTTATTTATTCTATCCATCGCTACAGTGATGGTGTACAGATATAATGGAAAGTATAATTTCTCTAACATAATTGTATGGACTAAGTTTGAAGCAAAAGAACAGGTTTAATTTGGAAAATGAAGGCAACGTTGATATCAAATTTTGATCTGTAATGTCAAAATTTGCTTATAAAAGGAAGTACTGTGATAAAGTTGGCTAAACTTGGGACAGATGTTTGGCTTAAATGTTTTTCTTCTGGACTTAAATGAGGGGAACAGGGTTTAACTGAAAATGAGTATTTGAACAAGAAACTTGGAAAAACTCTAAGAACACTGTAATACTTCTTCAATAACGGAAGAGGTGCTGAGTTTTATAATTATTTGATCATTACTGTGGTTGATCTATATTAACTTCTTAAACTCTGCTTGTCTTTGGTATGGAAATCTGTGAGTGTGGCTGCCCACCAATTTCAAATGCAGAAGTCATGCCTCAAGAAATACTAAATAATTGTGTCAAATACCTGGCAGAAATAATCTGTCCTAGATAATTTTATTATCTCGACACTTCAGATCATCGTATCTTAATCTCAGCTACTGATTTAGATATATTATACTTCAAATTCAACTGAAAGTATCAAATATTTAGAAGGATGCTACAAAGATTGATGCATCTCAAATTTACATTTTAGCTGCTTTTTACTACCAAATATCCTCAGTACATCACTGCAAGTGTAGCTGAAATCTGTGCTCTTATAAGGTGAGGATATATTTTATTCCAATATTATCTAGAAACACTATAATTTGGAGACCCAAATGATCTACTGAGCAATTACTGACTATACAGACAGAGCAGTCTGCTCATTTAGTGAAAGCTTACTTCCTTTATCCAGCTTCTGAAAAGCATTAAAGCTCATTTAAGTCTGTATGGAATTCTTTCATGAAGCTCCTAAGGTACATGGTCATTTGGAAGAGCACTCCATTCATGAGACAATATCTGAAGTTTTGTTCTATACCATGTTTGAGAATCCTGCTGTATTAGGAGAGTATGGATCATTGTGACCCTTATTCAAATGTAGAATTCTCCTTAAAGTAACACTTGTGATGAAGTGGGAAGCAGGAAAGGCTTGCTTTAAACTTTTAGCGTTGATGCTGAAGTGAAAATCAACATCAACATTTTAGCTGAAAGCCATTCAGATGGCAAGAGATTTTAAAGATTGGCCAATATAGCCCAGTCTCTACAACATTGTACTAAGAAAAATCAAGAGTAGAAAAAAGAGTAGTAAAGTAGAAAAATCAAGTAGTCTTTATTCCAAAGACTATTTCTCCGAATAAACTGCATTCTTTGCAGAAACCAAATCAGGAGACAAATACCCATTTCCTGAGTTAGATAAGAAATGGAAAAGAGTATAATTGACTGTCACAGGGGCCTCTTTACAAAATAGGTTGGATAAGTTAATGAAAATAATTGGTCATGAGTGTGTGTGCTTGGTGAATGGAAGTGCAAAATTAAGCACGTTTAAAAGATATGATCAGGTGGCTATACTGGAGGGCAATAATGGAGAATTGAACAGAATAAAAAGAGGAAAGTGGGAAAGAAAAAATAGAAGTGGCATTTACCTGCTGATTCTTACAGCAAACCCAAGAGCAGTGCAGAGATGCAAAATTGATGGTATATACAGAAAAGGAAAATTAGTAAAGAATAAATAAGTCTGGATACACATACAAGCTAGCTGTTTGCATTTACAGATGGATACCATGTCTCCGGTATATAGTTGCTTCATATCCCACTGGTTTGCAGTCTAAAATACTCAATGCCTTATACAGGCCATATGTCAGCAGAAGACTCTTCTCTTTGAAGTACATTAGAAACACTAGAGTGTGGAAGTGGGTCTGGCTGCATCATCTGTTAGTCAGGTGCTTAAAGAATGCATTCATTACTGACTTCAACTTAGCAACACTCTAGCAAATGGGTTTTACAAATGTTATAGCTTAATTATAATAGCTTT
This sequence comes from Lagopus muta, assembly GCF_023343835.1. Classification (NCBI taxonomy): domain Eukaryota; kingdom Metazoa; phylum Chordata; class Aves; order Galliformes; family Phasianidae; genus Lagopus; species Lagopus muta. Next base: position 98,604,389 of record NC_064433.1, read on the forward strand.
GACAAATTCCTTAGAGGAAGACCACCTCCCAGCATGTGTTGTGCCTTTCTGAAGTTCATGAGTAAAGCTTCCTCTTCAAATTTCAAGCTTTAATTTCCTGTTTCACTAGCTACTTCACATTTTCACAGGAATACAAATGGATGTGGTATTCAAGTCAAGAGGATGCAACAGTTATGAATAAAATAAGTCAACAGTAAAGGAAAATTAAAGAAAATGTGGATCAGCTGCTGAATGAGATGATGCCCTGGTAACAGCAGACACTGGGGTGGCAGAGTTACTGAATGTCATCTTTTCTTTAGTTTTTACTGTTAAGAATTCCAGACCCTGGAATTTAGAGAGTCTGGAGAAAGGAAGATTTGCCCTCTGTCAGAAATCTTCTAGTCAAACTTCACACATATAAACCCATGGGCTCCAATGGGATGCATCCACAAGTGCTGAGGGAGCTGGCAGAAGTGGTTACTAAACTGCCCTCTGTTGTCTTTGAAAGGTCATGGAGAATAGAAGCCTGAGGACTAGGGGAGAGGCAGTGTTCCTTCAGTCTTCAAAAAAAGCAGGGAGGAGCTGGAAAATGATAGGCCAGTCAGCCTCACCTCCATTCCTGGAAATGTGATGTAGCAGTTTATTCTGGATTCCATCTCCAAGCAAGTGGAAGGAAAGAAAGTTATCAAGAATACTCAACATGTATTCACCAAGTGGAAATAGTGCCTGACCAATCTGGTAGCTTTTTACCAGGCTGAATAGATGAAGAGAAAGAAGTGGATGTAGTTCCTTAATTTCAGGAAGGTTAGGTAAGCATAGAAAGTGTGAGACAGATGAGTGGGCAGTGAAGTGGATTGAGAACTAGCTGACTGGCAGAGCTGTGAGTTGTGATCAGCAGCATGGAGTCCAGTTGGAGGCCTGTAACAAGCTATGTTTCCCAGAGCTTGGTACTGGGTCTGGTCTTGTTCAACATCTCCATCAATGACATGAACAAAGGGATAGAGCGCATCCTCAGCATGTTTGCTGATAATACAAAGCTGGGAAGAGCTGCTGACACATCAGAAGGCAGTGTTGTCTTTCAATGAGGCCAAGACAGGCTGGAGAGTTGGGTAGAGAGGAACCTGATGAGGTTCAACAAGAGCAAGTGCAGAGTCCAACTCATGGGAAGGAATAGCTGCATGTATTTGTACAGGTTAGGGGCTCACCTGCTGGAGACGAGCTCTGAAGAGAAGGACCTGGGTGTCCTGGTGGATGAGAGGCTGACCATGACCTAAGCAGTGTACCCTTGTGGCCAAGAAGACAATTGGAATCCTGAGTACATTAAAAAGAATATGGTGAGCAGGTCAAGGGAGATCCTCCTATCCCTGTACTCTGCCCTAGTGAGGTCATATCTGAAGTATTGTGTCTGGTTCTGGGCTCCCCAGGTCAAGACAAATTGTAGCATCACAGAATATCTTGAGTTGGACAGGATGTATAAGGATCTTCAAGTCCAACTCCAAAAGTAAAACAGAGAACCTCTCCAGCAGAGGGCTACGAAGATGATTAAGGAGCTGGAATATCTCCCTTATGAGGAAAGAATGAGAGATCTGGGACTGTTCAGCCTGGAGAAGAGGAAACTGAGTGGGGATTTAATCAATACTTGTAAATATATCATGGGTGGTAGTCAAATGGATGGGGCTGTTCAATGGTGCTCAGTGGCAAAACAAGGGACAATAAGCACAAAGTGGAACACATGAAGTTATGTCTGAACACGAGAAAAAAATTCTTTACTTTGAGGGTGACAAAGCTCTGGAACAGGTTGTGCAGAGAGGTTATGGAGTCTCCTTCTCTGGAGATATTCAAAACCTGCCTGGACACTTTCCGGTGAGAAAGTGTAAGGAATCTGTTTGGGGTGAACAAAATCATTGTAAGAGATCCCTTCCAACACGTAAAATTCTGTGATTCCATGGAATATTTTGACTGAGTTATATTAAAAGATGAATGTTTTCATGGCTCATCAATAATCTTCTTCTTGTTTCTTTTACCTTTCTACATGTTCTGTCACAGTGAGTCATAAAATATATGTAGCTGACTAAGGGGTGGGGTCTTTTTTATTATTATTCATGTGGTTTCTTGGGAAAAATTTAATGAATAAAAGTTATAATTCTTAAACTCTTCTGCTTTCTTCTGTGGAAGTATTGTAGCTGCATGCACTGCTCATTGTTTCCTCAGATAACAGCCTATTTTCTGTGATCTAGATCGAAATCTGTACTTGACTCAGGTTTATGGCAAAAATAAGCTTAAGAAAAATGGCACCGAACTACATAAACCATTAACAAGAAATCAAAATTTTACTGGGAGTATGATACAGCAAAACTTGATGGCATATGGTTTTGTGTTGCTTTTGTTTTGTTTTGTTCCATTTTTTTTGCAATAATGAACTTCTCCTTATGTGCTTATTTCTTTTGAGCAATTAGAGATTGCATGGGACAGCTGGTGGAATAAATCAGAAATTAAAGGCATCCTGTACATCTTTGGTTTGCTCTAACAGTGGAACAACTGACTGTGCAACTCTTTAGGTTTTCATTTACTTTATTTTCTTTATAGTGAATTCTTTACGGTGGTTTTTCTTTTAAAACAAAATAATCTCTTACTTTTCTGGTTTTTACCCAGGGAAAGTAAATGAATGACAAAATAGGAATTATGTCTTAGCATTTAATGTATTTTCTGTTGTCATCCTCATCATATTGACAGAAGTGCAAAGGAAAAGTTTTAAATTACTTGCTTGAACGCACAAAGAATGTCCACAACAGGAGTAGAAGGCAACCACCTACATGTCCTATGTCTGCTAGTCAGCATGGTTCTGAAAGACAGAAATAAGAAGTAATGCAAGCATCTCCTCTGCAAGATGTCCCTTCATAATTTAAGTTTGGTAATCTCAGTGCCGGGGTAGTAGAAAACATAAGTAAATAGCATTGTGATGCTGCAAAGTAGGAAAAAAATGTACTAGGAGGTATCAGCAGATGTTTGGTTCATAAGATTTCGTAAGATTTATGCATCTTACAGAACTGGAAAGACCACAGCTGGAATATGGTATTCTGTGTTAGGCACTCTCTTCCAGATCATTTAAAGAGAGTCTGGAATATATTTAAAAAAAAAAAAAAAAAAAAAAAAAAAAAGTATGGATAATTTGGTTTGCAGGTTAAAAATATTTAGCTTAAGAGGGGGAGACTGATAGGGAAACATGAGATTAATCTTCAACTATGCTCATATCTAATGCACAGAAGAAATGATTGATCTGTTCCCTCTCTCCATGACAGGTATGAGCAAGACATAATGGATTTCATTTCCAGTAAGGATCCACAAAGTCAAAACATTAGGTAAGATTTTTTTATAAGGAAAGAAAGTGAAGCACCACAACAGCTGGTTTAAGGACCCTCAATCTGTGAAGGCATCTCATTACAGGGTAGATGACCCTCTCTGAATGCTGAGGAGTAGCCAGGGGACAGAGTAGCTTTTGGGGTCATTCTATCTCTACTCAATAGTCTTAGCACAAGACACTGAGCACCTAGGCCTTAACACCCAAATAGTGCAGGCCCCAGTACAGTGTAAAAACTTGGATTTCAAGATTTTAGAATCTCATAAAAGCATAAAATAGTTATGCTATCACATAATAATCCAATTGATTTTATTGTTACTTCAGAGCCTGCAGATAGCTTGAAACACACCACTGCCAAAGTGGGACCTGTGAACTTCGCCCTGAGTATAGAAATCTGCTGGAACTCAAAATCATGAGAGCATTATTTGAGGCAATCTTAGGGTCTTCCTTTTGTAAATAACATGAGTGAACTGGGTCTTTCTGGACCCGGATCATTTTTGCTGCATGATTTCTTCAGTACTTAAGTAATATTTAGCAAATACAAGTTGGAATCAAGGGAAGGTAAATTAATGCTCTGCTAATGGAAAGCAACAAATGAACTAATGATGTATTCTCTTATTGACTCAATACTGATATGTGTCTACATAGCCATACCTTACTGAAGTAAGCCCATGGATAAACTTGTGCTTCTGTGAATTTGGTTTGGTACTATAACTTATTATTTACTGTCTTTGGGCTTTAGTGTAATCAGACTGATTTATGTCAGCTGATAACCTGACCCTTTATTTCTAACAGTTAACCACAATGAAAGAATTCATGTTCTTGGTTTAATCTGCTGGGATGCTGGTCCTTTGAAAAGAGGTTGTGTGCAATCAAAATTGCTGGCTACCATGAGCAATAAAAGTTGAGAGGGAGAAAAGTGCAGAAAATGCTATTGAGAAGCACACTAACTTTTCATTTAGATTTTCTGAACAACTTAAACATGCAGCTATTATCTGGCAAATTCTTTCTGTTCCGGGGGAAAAACTTACTCCATTTCACAAATAACTAGCCTGGTTTTCTGAAAACTAGGACGCTGTCTGGACTTTCTTCCTCTGCATAGGATTGTTATGTTTTCATTTCTTCAATGAAGTTTGGAGGGATTATCCAAAGGATAGTAGAAAGAAGTTGGTTCTGAGTAAATTTTTTTTAATGAGCATACCAAAACATTGCCAAGATACAATCTGTATTACATATATCTGACAAGATGCAGCTTACTACACTTTGAAACAAAAGCATGGAATAAACTAATTAGTATGAAATTAATATAGAACAAAATGGATGCATTTATCCATACTATCTAGTATTCTGACATCCCTATGCTAAAGTTGCACACTGGTTTATCTCCCTTCAGGACAGTAAGTCTTCTTTTTAGCATCTACTGTCTCTCTGAATTGAATCAAGATCAGCCTATTTCTAGGTAGTTTCAGGTGCATAAATAGTAGAAATACCTTGGAAACCTTGTTGGGAACCTTGAATTTCTCTAAACTATCCTAATTCTGGAGAGACGAAAGCCCAGGAAACTCTTTTACAGAAACAGATGTCACACGACTGAGTGTGGATAAATGCATCTATATATATGACCCTGATGCTGGCCATTACACTCAGGCTGACTGTTATCTTTAGATGAAGAATCTGAGAATTTAGTTTGCAAGGAAGCAATGAAGAGGAAGCCTTCCCCTGTATCTCTAGTACATTTGTTTCTAGTATGTTTGTTTCTCATAGTTATAAAAACTGGATGGTATTTGGTATTTTAACATCAGTGTTGGGCAGAAGTTTGTAGAAGAGCAGCAAGCTGGATGTGGATGGCCTGGATTACAGCTCAGAGAGTGAGGAACAATGAGAAAGCATGACAACAGAAGCTTGAGCAGACAGTAGGAGCTTGAGAGGATTGAACAAAAAGGTTTATAGAGGAGAAAGAAACACCTTTTTTGGGTCTCTAGATATAGCATGTTATGAAATGCATTTCAAAGTATCAGTGAGGTAATGTGCAAAGTATTTCCTGGAGCATTTAATCACACGTAGATCAGATCATTACAACAGTACAAAGGTATTTCTTTTTGCCCTTAAACAAAACTTAGTATTATTCTTAGGTAATGAACTCAAGGAAGAAAAAAATATTTTGTGGAATAGCTTTGTGAAAAGACATATCAGTATGAAGTACGTCAGTGATCACTTCAAAACTGCATTTATTTCACAGTGAACTTTGTGTGTGTCTGCAAGGGGTATAAAATGGAAAGGCAAGGAAAGCAATTTATTAAAGCCAAGCTGAACCAAGCATAGATGCCTTGTCATCCATTCCAAAATGGGGAGTGTTGCCCTTCCACTCATGCAAAATGTCAGGTAGGACCATTCCAGTTAATTACATTACTGTGCTCACTCTGATCTTTGTAAAAATTTCTGAAACTTTGCTTCCTGTTCTCATTTTCTCTGCTAAAAAATACTTGCAGAAATGCAGATGTAACTGCCAATTGGTCCTGCCTCTCCCGCATCCCAATACTACAGCCATTTATCAATACAAATGTTATTGTGTGGGAACTGCAATTTTCTTAGACTTCTGGGGAACATCTGAAAAGTCAAGGCAATGGATTCTTAGGTATACTGGAGATGAAGCAGATCAGATGGGATCCTTCTCACTAACTTCAGATGTTTGTATTGTACAGTGCACAGGTGTAGAACAAGAATGGTAGACTAGCTTAGGTTTAAATGCCTTGTGCTGAGAACACCTCCATACTGGCTTTGTGTCTGAAAATGAAGTAATGGATTACTGGTACTTATTACTGAGCTATTTTCCATGGGATGTACAGCTGAATGGACAAGATCTGAAGGAGGAAGAGAGCAATGACAAATACCTGACCATTTTTCAGGAGTCAGGGAGAAGGAAGGTGAGGAGTTAATTTGATTCTTTGAGTTAGGAAATTAGGCAGAAGGCCGCAGCAAAGCTTCTGTCCACCTATCTTCACAGGATTGCCTGTGGGATCCCACATTGAGAATGACAGACCATCACTTGTGTGGAGTGGGGTCAGGGCTGTGTATGTATAAAAGCATCACTTGTTATGAAGTTGGAGCAGTGGAGCATGTGTGGCTACCTACGTGAACATGAGATGTGCTGTGATGGCTGCCAGAATGGTGTGAGCAGGCAGGTTTCCATAAAGAAGCGCTCCATCATATTTCTTCCTGTCCTTCTCTGTACCTCTTTGCCATGATATAGCAGCTGTAAATAATTCCTTCTGTGGCTTTCAGTGACCTAAGGAGCTCTTCTCAGAGAGGCAGCCATTATCTAGACCCAAACAATCATGTGGCATTGTTAGCGATACTGTAAAGATATGAAGAGCAGTGGCCCAAGAATCCTTCATTTCAGTTCTTCAGGACAGCTGTGTTTTGTTTTGTACTTTTTTTCCCAGTTTTCTCTCACAAGGCTGTGCAGGTATAGAAACTGATATGTGTGGCTGTAGTATTTCAGACTTAACATTTCCTATTTTCCACATATTTGTCTGAGTGGATGAACTGTTACACTACACTCTTCCTAGTTCTTATTTCATCTTTGGGTTATGTATTTGTACTTTTGTATACATGTTTTTGAATATAAAAATCGTTGAAGCTCTTTACACTTTTGAGAAAATGTATCATATTCACAGATTATAATATTTTCTTATTATGTCTTCTGTACAGGACAGTTTTATGTCAGCTTATACTTTGTTTTCCTCCTGGTTCAATGGAGAAATTTTTAGAAACAGAGTAAGAAGAAAACATTCTTACCAAAACAATAACAGAGAACTTTCCTTGGTATTCTGAAAAAATATCCTTGAAATAATCATGTCTTGCATAAGCTGGCCTTGAAATACGCATGAAAATTATACAAGGTACAAGAAAAAACATATTTCTAGTTATTGGTTTCTTTATTTTAAAAGACTGGTCTTTATCTAGCAAGCAGAATAAGTATCTAACAAGAGCTAGATGTGTCCCTAGTAACTGTCATTTTGGAGAGGGTTGACTGCTTGTATCTTTGTAAACCTGACTGAACTCATGCCTTCCAGCCACCACAGAGCTTTCTCATGCTTTCTCAGATGTTATGTAATATATAACATGCACTTAAAATACCAGGTGGAGACATCACTTAGCAAGCACTAACCTAGTTGTGAAAGAGCAGTGGCTTTACTTACTTCATCTGAGTATAATCCCTCATTTACTGTGGTGATGTTTAAACCATTCTGTTGAATACTCAGTTGCCTAATAAAAGTCACTGTCAGTCAGGGTAGTGTCTGACCTTCCCCCAGAATAATAAGGATAATATCCATATCTTAGTTGTGAACTCAAAACAAGATTTACAAAAAGATTACCCTGCATATTTAGGACAGGTTCTTCCCAGAAGAGCTGGAACATCAGTAATGAGAGTACAGGACGTATCTTACTCATTCAAAGTCATATAGCTGTATTAACCTCAAAATGCCATCCTTGTTGTTATTAACTGGTAGCTTATGAACGTAACAGGGACAGGCCATTGATAAAAAAGATATGTTTCTACTAAGGAGGTCTTCTCTAGGAATGAGTCTGCACCAAAAAACAGCTTTCCAAGTTACACCAGTACAAGAACCAGTATCAACAATTCTCTTCTTTCTGCAGCTGTTCTCCAAGATCAGACGTTAGAAAGCATATTTCTGTTTTCTAACCTTGTGGTTAGTTTGAAAAGGCCTACATTGACAGGATATGTGTGAATTCAGTCCTTTTTTGTTTAACTGGTCAGATTTTCTCACCTGTTTAGTACCACGAACAGGACTTATGCTGGTGTTATAGATGTCTCACAATGATTTTTTCTCAGCTTCACCTGCTCTAGCTAGTGATTAGTCCTTTTGTTTGGCCAAGTGTTGCTGATTAGGGTGGGTTAGCTAACCAACTACAGCTGTCCACCTGAGCTTTGGGAGAAGCTGTCTCTAGGAACCTTCCTTCAGTGATGTGTGCTTTGTGCCCTGGTGTGACTAAGTGGATCACTCACTGTTCTGTAATGAGACTTGACCGTGGCAGCCTGCCATTCTGTGGCTGGGTCAGGCCTTGGCAAAGGTAAAGTACCAAATATATCTCTGGTGCCCTTTTGTTGGTAACAAGTGTGGCATGCAGCATTGCTTCCATTTGGCTGGCTGGTCTCATTAGGAGTATTGCTAATGTGTGGGGAGGAAGAGGTGGATCATGGGGTGGCAGAAGAATCAGGGGTGCTGGTAAATATGTGCTTTGTTTGCTGCTGTTCCTATCAGTACTTAGCAGGTGAGTTTCTGTAATGTTTGTGGGCCAGCAGGAGGACATGGAACATGGAGTATGGCTGTGGAACACTTAATATCAAGGAAATCCCCACAAATATGGAAGCAATTATTTTCACTGTAGTTGAGAGCTGAATGATTGTGTGGCCACTGCTGCAGCCTAGCATTAAATATGCAGTAATTGCTGAACTGCAACTTACTGTGAATGATATATCTCCCCATTACCTTTTTTTTGTGTAGACATAAAGGAAAGAAGAAAAAAAGGAAGGGGGGGGGGGGAAACAAATGCTGAGCAGAGCATAACGTCTGCTTGAGTGCTTTCAAAAGGGTGGACTTCAAAGATTTTTCAGTTTAAATGTTAGATGTTTTTCTCTTACACTTCAATCAAGAAAAATGACATTAGGTTGTGGCATATGTAGGCAATCTCAAGTTTCTTTGTAGGTGTCTTGAGATAGGCTGTGCAATGTGGTATGAAAGTTTACCATGATTAGTTGTAAGTTATGGTCCTCTGTGTGTAATTGTATTCCATCAGACAAGGAAAAGTGAATATTAAAAAATATGTATGTCTTTTGTTTTTATTTAAATGATTTCTTTGTAGACAGAGTCATCTCTTAGATAATTAAAATGGCATTAATTTTAACTTACAGTCTGTTTATGGGAAATAAATATAATTTTTAAAGTTATGCACCATTATGCTACAGCTGTACATAGTGTTGTTTATTCTGAATGAGGAGATACAATTGTGGCAGAAGAGAAAAAGACAAAGAAGGGAGATTATATGAGTTTTCAGATAAATTTTTTGGTTTTGTTTCCTTTTTGTAGCAAGTTCAACATCATGATGGTCAGGTCATAAACGGGCTGCTCAGGAAGGTGGTTGAGTAGCTGTTCTTGGGGGTGTTCAAGAAACATTGAAATGTGGTACTAAGGAACATGGTTTAGTGGGGAAATACTGGTGGTAGGTGGATGGTTGGACTGGATGATCTTGGAGGTCTTTTCTGACCTTGGTGATTCTACAATTATACCAGTATGTGATAAAACTCACTAAAATTCAGAAAGCTTACGATTGTGTCACTGTTAAGGTTAGGCATATTTCTGAAATGCTGCACTCTTGCTGAGTTTAAATTTCTCTTGCTAAAAATAACACTTAAAATTGAGAATGGGAGCAATTCTATATATTTTTTTCTCATTGCAGCATTTTGCACATTGTCAATTCCAGTGACTTGCTTACTTATGTTTACTTTTTTTTTTTTTGATTTTTTTGTTGTTGTTTGGCTTTTTAAAATAACTACTGCTAGCATGCTTCTGGAATTAACAGAGAAAACATATACTGTCCCAACATCATTATTAATCTAAAAAATGCATAGAGGAACTCAAAAGCAAACATGACAATACATATATGTGGAATCAGTTTTGTTCTACCTAATGGTTATCTGGTTCTCACACTGACATTTAAAGGAATGGCCTGACGGCAATGATACTGATACTCCACTTAGCCCATGTTGCTCCATGCAGACTCAGCCAGTGCCTTTCCCAAGCTGAGCTCCTTAGCTGAAGGCAAGGGCTGACAGGAATGGGCAGAGCAGTACTTGCAGTGCTGGGACCTTGATGGGCAGGGGCTGTTTCAGAGGTGGGGTGGGGGCTGAAGGCTAACCACGCTCTTGCTGAGCTTGCCCCAGTCCTTGTTGCCTTAGCTGAGCCAAAGAACAGCTGAGGTGCTCCTCTTGCAAACTGAAGTGCAATCAGGTGATGACAGGTGCTCAGCTGAAGAACATAACTGCTGGTTTTGTGATGCCCTTTCCATTGTGTGTCCTCAAAGCAAATGCAGACTGTGGTGCTGGCTGGATGGCTGTTGGTATCGGTGAAAAGTGGAGCCTCTATGGCTTTTTGAGGGGGCTTTGGGGTGAGCAGAGCCTCTACTAATATTTAAGAGACTGGTAAACAAAACAATCCTTTTATTTCTAAATCTTCTGGTTTGTGTGTGTAACATGCTGCCCATATGATGTGAAAACCAGTTTACTCAGTGTTTGGTAGTTTCTTGCTGTTGCTCCACAATTTCTGAGCTAGGACAAGTGCTGGCAACAGAATTTTGTTTTCACTTGCATAATTGTAGGAGTCATAAATTGGTGGGAAAACATACTTTTTTTTTCTCTCTCTCTCAAGGAAAGTTCTTTCCTAATGTCCCATCTAAAAATCTATGGCAAGTATCCTAATGATTTCAGAGGAAACTGGATGGGGCCCCTATGGTGCTCTGAAAATAAAATCTTATAGAAAGTTTATAATGTGTTCCTGTTTCAGCAACATTCCTATGTATAGCTTTTGTCTTGACTGGAGATAAATGTTTTAAATTACTCTGCATAAAATTAGGATTATTGTAGACAAACAGAAATTGGATGGTTTTCTCTTCCTTCCTGCAGTAGATATCTAGATGTTCCCTGGACATATGTTCAAGTATGTTCAGGTTGTTGTTTTTTTTTTCCCAAAAACCTGTATATTTTCCATCCTATTATTTTTCCTTCTTTTTTTCCTCCACTGAGTACTTACTGGCTCACAGATTTTCACTTCATGTGCCCTTTTGAAAGCATATCCCTGTGCTAAGCCGCTAAGTAAGAAAATCAACTAAGCCTGGGACTTTTACATCATGTTAATGTACAGTTGCATGTATCGTTATTCTACAATTTAACACTGAGACAATAATTCGATCAGTCGCTGCCTATGATCTGTGCTACGGTGAGACATGAGTATATATCTCATATACCTGAAGCATGTACAGGCTTAATGGAACCCCTAATTACCCTTCCATCTATTGCAGCGCGTTAAAAGCAGCAGCTCTAAAAGACTACAGCTATGGTTAAAATAAGTCAGGAAAGAGAAAATAATGTGCAGAAAAAAAAAACAGTAAAACTATCAAATAAGGAGTGGAGCTCTGGGGAGGGAGGAGGGTTGATTCTAGGCAGCTTAATATAGATTTTATGGTTTCATGGAAAAAGAGAAGTTTTTGTGAGGAGTAACAATGTAGCCTGAAAACCAGATATTTCTCCTATCCTGGGACTTACCATAAAGCTATATACCTGGTTTTATATATATATGGTTTTGTGTTGAGTTTCTTTTTGTGTTTTTTTTTAATTAATCCGACTATCTGAATCTGAAGATAAAGTCATTAAACACAAGAAGAAAAAAATTACAGGCAGTGAAAGATAAAATGCACGAAACTAGTGGGATGCTCTTTGAAGTAAGTCTACCTAGTGTTCAGTCTAAGATGTTAGCCTGCAATAAGAGGCTGAGCTGATCCTTTTCCATATGACAGGTAGAAATTAGTCAGAAGGAGATGGTTGCTTTGTTGTGATCCTGGATCAAGTGCCAGATGAGTGTATTGTATGGGCTGTGTCTGGCCTCAGGAGCCTTTAATAAGTGCAAGAGAGCCTCTGTCCTTATCTCTGACTGAGAAAGTGAGAAGCAAAGAGCAGGTGCTTCTCCTGATGGTGCCTGTGCTGTGGACTGAAGAGAAATGGAGAATGTTTGGCTGCTGAATTCCAGAAAGTATTTCTATTGAAGGATTTGAATGGGCATGGTGTTACCATGACAAGGAGGCTGAGGGCCAAGCCCTGCTTTTAATAATATTAGTACAAAGTCAGCCCAGAAGAAGAAATCCAATAAAAATACTAATTATTTTCTTGTTCTCTCATATCTTCTGTGCAATACTCAGCTTCTTTTCTTTATCTCCTGTTGCTTTCTTCTGAATTTTTGTAATCTTCAGCAGACTTGAATGTGGAATACCTCAAGACTAAAAAGTATTTATAGAGTTAGATACTGAATCTTCATGGTTGTAATTCTTTCTAATTAGCTTGTTGTTTTTTTATTATTATTATTGTTTTTGTTTTGTGACTTTTTCTTTAGTACTGAAGTACCCAGTTAAGAAATTAGTGTTCTTAGCACAAAATGATTGTGAGTTTCAAACATATTTACTTAGTTCAAGTCAAAGGAATCTTACCTTCACATGAATATTAAGAATGTTATATTCAATGATGTAATGTTGATGCCTCTTCCACATTGTGCTGTACGTCTCTGCAAAAAATACTTATGTTGGAGACTAGTTAAAGTTTCACTTCTCGCTCATTAATTTTTTTAGATACACTAAAACCACAAACTGGCAGCAGCCAGTCTCTCAATTTCTGGTCTCCTACTTCCATTCCATGGTACCATAGAAATAGGACCAGGTTAAAGAAAAAGCAAAGCTTTTTTAATGGTGGGAATATGAACTTAGGAGTGATAAAGTGCAGCAAAGTTGGATGCCAAATTCTGTGCTAGGGCAACTAGGTGAAGACCCTGCTCTTGTTTGCGTGGTTTGAGGAAGAGCTATTGAGCTACTGGGCTCGGTGGGACTTGATGCAAGTACAACTGTGCCCCCATGTGGATGTCAACACCGCTCTAGCATTTACACCACCTCTCAGGTGCCTGGTCTCCAAAACTCCTGTTGCTTTCAGCAAAGGTGGAACTATGGACTGAAAATTTCTACTTTGAAGTACCCTTCAGGCATAGATTTTGTTCCATGTTTCTGGGTGCAGCCAGGAGAAAAAGTAGTATTTCTCTTTGTATAAAAGGGTGTTTCTTTTTCTTTTTTAGTAGTTGTGCTTGCTTTCCACTTTATATGCAGATGCTGGTGTTCTTTTTATTTAACCAAATTGATTTTTTCCTCTAGCTCACACCCTATACATTCAATGGCTTCTGCTTCATTTCGTAATAATAGCCCAGCTGCCTCTGGTTTTTATGTGTCTTTGTTGATGCATTACCTAGTTATGCCTCCTGAGAGTTTGCTTGCTGAGGTTTTATAATACCCAGTGGAAACAGTCTTAGAGAATATATCACTTTACAGAGCAACACCTATTCAGCTTCCATTCCATTTCACTGAAAGTGCCCTTTGAACAACTTAAGCTTAAAAATAAATTTAGAAGCAGAGTGTGACATTAACTTAAAGAGTGAAACAAGATCTCACCCTGGATTTTAAAAATATATATAAGAGAAATTCAGTTAATGCTGTGGCAGTCTCTGTTAACAACAAAGTGAGGATGAGATGACCCTCCCCCCCTCCTTACTTCCTTGATGATGGGCATGACTCAAGTATCAAGTTCCAAAGTGCACTCCCCTTATCTTGACATCTATGTCTGGATGAAAATAGCAGCTGAGGTTTTGACTGAAAAACCCTGCAAATTGGAGCACTGTAGGAATGATGTTAGAGAAATCTCAAATCTATGGTGAACCATCCTACACTACTGCCTTTCAAAGGCCTTTTATTTAAGCAAAGAGCAAAGCTGTGAGCATTTGGAAAAGCCTTCCTGGAGAGCAATTTCTATTCCTACAGCAAAAAAAAAAAGAGGAGGGAGAAAGCCCCTTCAGATTTGCAAGCCTAAAGAGAGCTTGATTAAAGTAAATCAAAAGGAGAAATATGAATAAATGGGGAAGAAAAATTTAACTCCATGTTTAGTAGATCTAGTGTCTTCATTTTGGGCTTGCAAACTTTCCCCCTGAATGATCTTGTGTTCAAATAAAACTATCTATTTATATTTGGAAATCCAATAACTATTGGCAGCGTTCTGGTATGCTTTTTTTATCCTGAGCCTAACAAGTGAGCGGCAATGAATATGCGAGCTTTTCTTAGTGAGCCCAGAGGGTCTTGTTCACTGAGGTTTCAAACTCTCGTCAGCTTTCTTGCTGCTCCTCCAAAGAAGGGGCATACAAAGTACAAAAGGGCCTATGGATTCAGCTTAGAACAGAATTGATTTTATTTTTTTTTTCCCTGATTTATTCACAAAGGCATTATTCTGGTTCCCACTGAAGTAATTGGCGAAGTTAATGCAGGTTCCTGGGAGAGCGGGATTGGGTGTTAATGTAACAGCCTGTTTGCAGCCACACGCAGGGCCCTGGTTTCAGCACACCGTGATACTAGAGCAAAGTGTGTGGCTTTGAGCTGGCTGAGCAGCCCTGTGGTGAATGGAGTTTACCACCCCTTCATTTGGAACTGGGAATATTAACTTGATACTCTTGTCTGAACAATCATGGATGGAAATGACTGCATGCTGGCAAAAAGAGGTGGTATGCAATGAGATATAGGAATCTCTTGGCTATCTGAGGCAAAAAGGGAGATGAGAGAATGATGGCAGATATGGATATAGTGCCTATTTTTTCACATCCCTGATGTCTCCCCTGTTGCTTTACCAGCGGCTATGGATGGGTATGCTCCCTCTGGAAGGTGCAGGCCTGTTCTCAAACAGTATAATGAGGCATGAAAATAAATTGCCTGCATGAAGTTAGTCTGTGCACCATCTTCCAGGAAATGTTTTTTTGTTTTTCAGTTTCTACTGTCCCCTTTGATACAGAGTCACTCAAAAAGGGCAGGAGAGGAATGGTACCAAGCTTTTCTATCTTGTGGTTTTAAACGAAACACTCTTGAGGTACTGGAAACTAAACTATTAGAAACTAAGAAAGCATAGAAGTCTCTTTAGCCCTTTAAGGATAAAAGTAGTATTCCAGATGCAATAATATGAAATAACTCTTATGCTCTGGCATATAGAGAAATTGATTTTTGTTTCAACCCAGTATATAATTGGCAATAATGCCAATCAGGCAGCTAAACTTAACTGTGTAGGCCTATTTCTACTTAGAACTCCTCTGATGGTCAAATAGTGACAATGATATTTCTTCTGGTCCACGGTAGCACAGTGGACTCTGCTAGTTCTTCTGGAAACTGTAGGTGAAGCTCTGTGGCAAAAAAAAATATATATATATATTTTTTTCAACTGTTGCTGGCTGTCTCAGAGAACAGCATTTTGAGTGGTTGAAGATCTGGGATAGTATCAGAAATGCAATGATGATTTCTTTAATTTTAATCTTTCACTACTTTTTACCACTAAGATTAGCTGAATATGTCATTATTTAGATTTTAGGGATAGAACCCTTCAGCAGTAGGCACTGTTTGCACTGTTTTAACACAAAAACATGTTCCGTTAAGGATAGTTTTGCAAACCACAAGTTGACCAAGGAGAGTTTGGGTTGTTTCAGAGTCGTTCCAGTTCACTGAGGTTCATTTTGATAACTGCCTACTTCTTTTCAGATCTCGACTAGGTTTGGCCAATGAACACTTATTTCCCAGCTTTAAAGAAGTTAACGCATTTGATGTCTCTTTGTCAGTAGTTTATAAGCAGTGAACTGTCTATTATATACCATGAGAAAGTGCATAGGCACTGTCATGCAAGCCTCTGCAGCATGTAACAAATTGTGCAGGTGCTTGAGAGAGCTACAAGAAGGTAATGATCATGCAACTTTATTCTCCAAATACAATAATTGACAATCCAAGTTAATTAAGCTACTACAGAATATCAAATGTTTATATATACCCTGAAGTCAACATCTTAGATGCCCTGCTTTGCACTGCAGCGACAGAGGGAACTACAGTTTCCAGGCTTTGGTGACTTTATTATTTTAAAAATAATTTCTGTCTTATGCTTTGAAGATGCTGCGATCTGGCATGCCAGATCCATGCTTTGCTGCTGACTGCATAACAAACTGCTGATCAAATGAGGGTCACTGCAAAGTGCATTTTCAGTAGGTGCATTAAGTGAATCAAAGTCTTATGTCCAACTGCACCATTTCCCATTAAAGCTATGTCAGAGAAGGGAGAATACCATCCTAGAATAGTTGTATCCATACTTTTTTTCCAGCAATTATAAACTACCTCAAAGATTACTTTGTATGAGGTAGCCTTTCATTTATTATTTTCACAAGAAGTACTTTAACAAATGCATCAATTTTTCAGGATTGTTATTCCCTTTTCTTTCTGCTTCTGTTTGATGTTCTTCAATTTCTATATGTCTTTCCTGAATCATTTATATAGGGACAGCAGAATTGCACTGTCAGCTTCTGTTTGGGAGAAAACAAACAAACTTTTGTCACTGGAAACTTCTCATGTATGTTACTAAAAGAAGCAAGAAATATGCTGATCCAACTACTATTATTTGAATAACCACTGTCATTTCCTGGAAGTCATTTGACAAGAGCTTTGATGATACATCTCCAACTGAATATGTCTTTCTGCCTCTTTTACCCTTCTGACTCAGATACCATCAGAAGTTGTATGTGCATTCAGTGCAACACAGTGTTATTTGGATGCATACTCCAAATTTTGGAGTTTGGTAAGCGTATGGGTATCTCTTTTGTGTTTGGAGGGCTTTTTGCTGAAACTCCAGTAATACATCAAATCTTTACAAATTCTTTAACTTTTAGATAGCAAAATTTTGTCTTTATTATCAATTTATTTAATACTTGCATCTATATATTAGGTAGAGCAATGTGCTACATTTTCTACTTGTTAGATCTTTGTAGTATGTTAAGATACATCAAGAATGTGCCAACATGACATAAATAAAATGTAGTTGGGTTTCCATATCCCTTCAAATTTCACAGTACCAGTCTCCTATCTCTCTTTCAGTGAAATCTTTTGATGAGCTATTCTCCTCGTGTGATGAAAATTTCTTTTGTTCTTGTCTGGTTTTCCATACACTGAATTGCATACTTTAATCTGGGGAGAAAAAAATGAATAAATATTGTAACCCCTAAATTTTATGTACTTATTTGAAGTTCTAGATAATTTTTTTGACATCATAATTATTTATCAACTTATGCCCAAAAAAACGATAGAAGTGACCACTCCACTTGGTGTGCTTAAACTCTCACATGCCTACACCTTGCACATAATGATGCTTTCAGCTCTTATGCATTACATCATGGCTTGTGATGTTGCTGGAACATGTGCAGCTCCATATGGTGCTGCTTGTCTATTGAAATGTATCAACTGAGTGCCTTTTTACTTTTGATTTATTGCCCTGAAAGTGGGGGGAAGTAAAAACATAGGAGGAACTAGTGTTTTTGAATCCCATTGCTTTATCTGTAAATACCAGTCTGAATGTGTGGATTATTCTGAGAAAACACCCAGTAGCTCCAACTTCCAGTAACCTTGTCCTATCTTCCAATTAGTGGAGTGGAGAAATAATATTTAAAAAAATAAAAAAAATTTAAAAAGTCTCCCAAACACTCTTGCCTGTCCTAACTATATGCAGAAAAAAATTAATTCCTGTGTCTCGTACTCAGTAAATTTTTAAATATTTCCTTAGGAGTCTTCTGTAATTGCTCAGAATCACCAATCTTTAGAAATATTTCTTTGCCATTAACTTAATTCTTGCACTATAAACAATATATGATATTTATACTCTTTGCTGGGAGATCCTCTAAAAGGTTCCAGTTTGGATTTGTTTGGACTTCATATTCTCTCTAGTAGTTTTCTAGATAGATGATTCCGATATGGTAATTGCTGATTATAATATTATTTACTGTATCCCCTCTGCAAGAATGAATCCGTTGACTTAACTCTAAATTTATAAAATCATTTTAAAGTAGAAAAATAAAATGACAGTGTTTTTACTATAGCTAAGTTACTATTTTTGTGCGGTAGGCACTGCAGGCTGATATATAATTACTGACAGCTCCATAAAATTAGCCTCGTAGATCATTAACAAGGAACAAATAACAGAAGAATGACTTTGCAAATTTTGACAGCAAAGCAATTGTTTTAACCTTACTTCATAGTAATAACTTGTTTTCTGATCTTTTATTTTAGAAAATACGTTTATTCTCTTTGTAGGGCAACTTACACAGTATGTTGAAGCTCTGGATTGAAAGTCTTTCTTCCTTGTCAGTATCACTGACATCCGATAGCTTCTAAGGAGTTTTCTTGTTGAAAATATAGTGTCCTACTAGATATCTCCTACAGCCATTTGACATTGCTCTGGCAGAAGTGAATAATTCAGGAGTAAACAATGTGAAAAGTGAATTGGGATTAGCTGGAATTGAGATATAGCTGGGATGCTCCTGCCTTCTTTCAAATTTTGGCCACCTTTTGGTTATTCTTGTTTTTACTGTGAGATAGTGATGAAACAGATCAGCCAAGCCTTATTAGTGGTTTAGGGACAGTTCCTCTCAATTCCTGCTTGGTGGCTGGAAATACTTCAGTGTGGTGTAAAGAGATAAGAAAGCTGCACTGCCTTTATTATGCTCTGCTCCCTGAAATTAGTCTTTTATGTGTCTTACTGCTAATGCAAAATCTCAAAAGAATTTGTCTAAATTAGGATATCTAGCTTAATCTTATTGGGTAATACAGAAGTAATAGCTGATTGATCTAGTATCTGGCTAATCAGCTTTCCTCCATCTAAAACATTGGATAACTTCCCTCTCTTGTAAAACAGACTATTGTGGGGCATGTGATCAGTGATGACCTCATTGAAATTAGCACTTTGATTTCCAGCTGAGTTTCAAAGTGAACATTTCAGATTTTTACCAGTCATGTGTGTCTGCCATTCTCGCCGCTGAAAATGATGTTGATTGCATTTTGAAGCCTGAGGAAACTCAGTGTCTCGAGGAACAAACTGTAAAAGGACGTTCTCATCAATTATCAATGGTAATTAATATCTGCTCTCATCCAGGGTATTGAACATCTCTATCAATATTGGCAAATATGAATTACAATAGTAATCCCAGCACAGCTGTTAAATCTATATTTCCAAAATAATAAAAATAGAAATCACTTATTAAAGCAAATATTCAATGTCACTAACAGGAAAAGATGTTGGTTCAAGGTTGGTGGTGATATTCAGGGCACCAAGCAACAATCTGAAATGATTTCTCTTACAGAATGCAAAGTCATTGTTTTCAGCAGCTCCTGCCACTCTGCTTTTCTACAGTACTTCATTCTTTGAGTGCATCTCAGCTTCTGATTTATGTTGGAGACAATCTTACAAGTCACAGATGGGATCTTTGCTTTTTTGTAAGGTGACTCTCAATCATCTTTACAACTAGGGAGATCTAAGTTTATCTGTGGGGCTGAACTAACAGGAAATTTGGAATGTTGGTTTTCCTATTCACCCAGCTTACACGTTGTGGTAAGAGGCATTCTAGAAGAAATTTCTTTTGAAGTCAAGCTGTTGAATGCATGGCACTTGCACGGGTAGCAGATATTCATTATCTGTTTTCGTGGAGGATTGTCTAAGCACTTGTACTGTGGAAAACATTTCTCTGTGCAAGTAGAAGCCTCAACACCCTCAGACTGTAATGACTGTAAATGTGCAGTGTGTTGGGGAACCGCATTAAAAATCATTTGTGCACTAAAGTCCTGATTTTCTTCTTTTCTGGGAAATAGGATACTTTTTCAGTGACGTTGTTTTCCTCGACTTGTTTGAATATTTCCTCCAAGGACGAAGTCCCCTGTCTGGGTGAATCTTGTGCTCTGCTTTCAGAGTTCCTTCTTAGGTTTGATTGAGTAAATGACATGTCAATACCCTGTGGCATGGGCTACTTAAGAGTATTATTTATGAATATAAGGAATCTTAGTTATTTTTTAATGCATATTTCTTTTTAACATGGCAGTTGTTTACTTTGTCCTTGGAATGTTGTTGAATTCATTACCAAGCAGAACTTACTGCTGCTGAGCTCTGCATTGTCCGTGCTTACTAGATGGTCTGAGGAACTCAGTATGTGCATGTATGTTTATTTATGATAAATAAGAATAGCTAAATCTGGGTTAACATTATTTATCAAAACACCACTTAAAATTTCTATAATCTTAATAGAGGAAAAGATAGTACATAGAAATTATACAAGAACGTAATAAACTTTCCTGAATATCAAGTATCTTCTGAATTATCTTGAGATGGCAATCAAGATGTGCTGAACTGAGTAATAAATATAGACTGAGTCAAGGCTGAGATTTGTATTTACCTCAAGGGTCAATGAACTGTGATGTTGACTGAAAGGTAAAGTCAATATCTATATACTGTTAATTCGTTTTGAATGCATTCAAAACGAATATCTATGAATTTGTTCAGTAGCTCCAAGTATCTCAAGGGGCACCTTCCTTACAGTTAGTACTGCAAAGGCAAAATAACAAATGGAAGAGAGTGACCCAGTTCTGATTATTCAAATATCCACGTACTTTATATGTGGGGTGTATATAGATGATGATATGCACAGCTGGAGCTAGAATTTTCTAGAGTGCTTTTCCAAAGCAGTAGCATCTATGTGATCTCCTAAGGGATCGCAAACCTCCCCTCTCTGCTTTGGATTCAAAAACCAAGTGTGTTTAATTTTAATTGACTGTGCTTTTTCTGCCATAAATGTAAATGAATGAATGTGTGCCTAAAAAATAAATAAACATCAAGGACTACCTTTCCTCCTCCCCAGTGACTCTAGTCTATAGTACTCTTTCTGGAGGGTGGAGAACAGCAGATAGGCTTATATGGTGTTGTTTGATGTATTATCAGCAGTTGAACAAATGCTACGATGAGCATTCTGATAGAACTACTATAGCTGTTTTTCTTGCTGAACTTTCATTAGGCCAGTCAGGATTTTTATGTGAAACAAAGGGCTAAAACTAGGGAAAAGTATTTTGGGGGCTGTTCTGAATGAAGCTGAGACGCATTCATTTGGTAAGAGGAAAAGATCTACCCCATCCCTCCCCATCCTTTGAATGAGTTGCAAGTCCAAATGTTCCTGACTTTGTAAGATCATTTCTGGGCTGCTTTTATTATGTGTATCTATTTTGTTACCAAGTTAAATAATGATATCTTTCATAAAGATCTTTCAATCCTCTGATGGAAATGAACATTTCTTTTAGGTATGGCTTTGGAAAAATCCCCATCTGACTTTTAGAAAGAATGGCTAATTTTGGACTTCAGATTTTGATCAACACATAGTATAAACAAAAGTTTAATATCTAAGAAAGTAACATTTGTTCTGCAAAGTTAGGATACTAATGGAAGAACACATTGTTTTTCTTTACTGACCGAATTCAGTCTAGTTCTTTAAATTTATATATTGTCTGTTCCTCAATGGGCTAAAGTAGAAGGTTTTATTATCTGCAGTGTGCAGGCACAAGTGATGTGTTTGAAACTCAGCTTTAGCTTTGAATTACTTTATTTTTAAGGGTAAATCTGACACAAATGCTATTTTAATGAATCCTTCATATCTAACATCATTTCATTTGAATGAGCAGTGTAGCTGTATTATTACAAAACTGCTGAGCATTCCTACTGTTTCCATTGCTCATTAAAATAATAAAGTGTAGTTATAAACCCTTGCTAAGGACAGAGGTTGGCTCACAGTGAGATGTTCATTTAGCATTTCAACAGGTTTGCTGCACTGAAATGACACTGAGTTTCTTGCAAAAGCAAGAATAACGGGCAAAGGAAATCTCTGAGGCTTGCTTGCTTGGTATGCAACAAAGAACATGAGAAAGGAGTGCAGTTCTAAGACTGACCAGGAGGTGAAGGCTAGCCAGCTGCAGAACAGTGAAAAGATTAAAACAAACCATAAAATAAAAAATTAACAATAGTCTTGTTAATGTTTTCATTTATTATTGTGAGTCTTTGTGAAATAATGATTTTAATAGAACTGAAGTTTCTAATTCTTTAACATTTTTTTTGCTTTATTTTTACTGTTTTCATCTATTCACATCTTAATATTATATGTGCCCACATTCATGGTTAAAAGAGACTCCTTTTCAAGTATAGGTCTCTTCTGACCTGTTCAGCCAATCCATCTTCATTTAAAACTATGGAGATTTTTTCTGAAGAGTTAACTGGAGATATCAGGATTTTATTTATTTAAGTTCATGGTAGCTTTACAGTTCAATGCCAAATTGCTGTTCTTCACATCTTTTAAGAAAGAATCCTTTTAATACACTGCTGGTCCTCCTAGAAATATTTTTACAATGGTAAAAAAGAAGCAGTAGCTACAGAGGTGGAACTTAACCTGTTATCCAGAAAGCATTAATTTGTTTGATCCCTAGTTCTGCAATGCGGTTTTGAACCACCTGTTGAAGATGGTGGTGGTTAGCTGAGTTGTTTAATGAAGGAACAAACTGTCTTTTCATTATGGCTTAATTGGACTCGGAGAAATCGTGTCTTAAAAGAAGGTATAAGGTAACCTATGAGCATAATAGATAACTTACATCTGTTAGTCATGTTGAATAAAATTCCACAAGCTCTTCTCTCAGAAGGTGAGAAGTAGATCCAGCATTTACATGTATATTTATATGCTGGTCCCTCCTGGGGGATCCTTATATGCAACCAACTATTTTTAAGGATGTCTGCCCTTGCTTCACTGTTTCTTTTCATGATGTTTGTCTACAATTTAGCTGATGGCAACATAGCTCACTGGCAACAAAAGCTTCTGTCCATTGTGCCAATTGTAAAGATTGAGGTGCAAAGTATAGCTACCTTTAGTTGCTTGTTAGCAACTTGTGAGGATCTTTGGTGGCTTGCTTTTGTTTCATTCTACTTCTTATAATAGCTAGGTTGGCATTTCCCATAGATTAAACTTGGCGGTGTGTTCTCAACTCAGTTGTAAAGGAAAGATGAAAAGCTTGCATCTTGAAAGCAATTCCTTTATCAATTCCCAGGTGATGGAACTGTTGAACTGTTGTATAACTTATTTAACAGCTTCCTGTTTCAGCCAAACTACTAACTCCATTGTACAATTACTAGCTGTAGATTCAACTTCTCCCAAGGGAATACAAAAACTTACGAAAGATTATTAGGAGTCTTTTGAAGTCATAACAACTGGAACAGGTAATACTTTCCATAGGTCATGTTGGCTGGTTATTTCCTGGTTTTGTTTGTTTATCTTTAAAAATCTTCTAAATAGTTCTTTTGTAAAAATTGAAACTATAGCAGAGTCCCCCAGAAGAAAGTCTAGATGAGGGGGGTGGAGGTGGTGGGACGATCTTCTTGCAGGCCTTGAGGTGTTTTCTGTGCAGTGGGTCTGAAGGAAAAGAATGAAATTATGTCCATTGATTTAAGAAGAAGAAAAAAAAAAAAAAGCCTTGAAGATGAAATGTTGTCTCTTTCTTTTAACAGTCTGAATGTAACATTGTCTTACTATTTCTCTTGAAATAGTGAAGAATTATGCTTAATTTAGACTATTTTCAACTGTTTAGGGTAGTTTTGTCTTTCCCCAGGTATGTTGTTGCTGTGGATTATATGCATGTCAGCAAGTGTTCCCATTAATCAAGGAAAGGAATGATGTTCTCACGCATGCAAAGATCTCTTGCCTTTCAGTCTTTCCACTGTAGATATTTATGAGCATACTACTGCTTAGCTGTTGCTTACTGATTTTTTTCCTTCTAGTGAAACAAAAGCACACTCAAACTTGGTTGTAGGGGACTTCTTTGGATATACCTGGATTGTCTGTCACTAGAGACAGGGAGATTTAGTGAAAAAATTATAGACAGTATTTAAGTAACTTTAAGTTCTTTTTTTTTTTTCTTTTTTCTTTTTTCTTTTTTTCGTGTGTGTGTGTGGTGTTTTGCTTGCCTGAATAACTGTCTTGCCTAACATGTCCTAGAGAAGCTTACAATACTATTGCAATAATCGATCATCTGCAAGTCTCATTAATACTTCAGAGAAGTACTCCATGTTGGAATTTATAAATAATGTACTATTATCACCCCTTATCTCCAAGACGAGTCTTGCTGAGTCTCTGTATTCTGCCATTAGGTAGTTTTGCACAAATTAATTTCATTAAGAGGGGCTTTGAAAGCGTGCAGGATCTTACAAAAAAAAGAGAAAGATATTGAGAAAAATATAGATGTCATAAAGTGTTTCCTGAACTTCAGCAGCTTGAACTATTAATGACTTTATAGCTTTCTTTATGAAATATATTGATACGTGTAAATACATTCACATATGACGTGTGTATCTTGTTCTGAGAACCTGAAATGGAGCATGTGATATTAGAGGTAATTGAAAAGCTGTTGAGACACTGCAGGATGGAAAAAAAATAAAAAATCACACAATAGCATCTTCTGATTTTTTTTCAGAAAGCTTTTTAATATCTTTTAGAAATCATGATACAGTACATTGTCTGACTGTCACAAAGTCCTCCTGAAATTAATCTGTGTTCAGTTCTGCAAAACACCAGTGTGAAAACTGAATTTAAGGGAGGAAAGAGAAATACCTTAGATTAACTTAGTTTTTAAATTAGTGTTCAGAAAAACTGAAATAATATACTTCAATGTTATTAAATTATATTACAGGTGATTATTTTTATTAGTGTTTTACTTAAAATTGTAAGAGTTGCACTTGGTGGAAATTCAGGACATGAACTTAATGCAAAGATTCATTAATTCTTGTTTAACTGTTGTTTCAAAGCTAATGAATTGATGTCCCAAGCTTTTATCCCCTTCAGTTGATGATGTAACGATATATTTTTTTTCCTTTAAAATCAAATTTAGTGATCTTGTCTGTTGCTTTTTGTTTGTTTGTTTTAATTCAAAAGAGTCATAGTGTAATTTTAGTAGGATGTTTTTCAGGTTGCAGTATACATTGCAGTATACAGGGTATGTAGAAATAATGTAATAGAGATTCAAATTTTTTTGTGATTGCATCAGAAAAAGTTTTAGTTTGATTAGAAAAGTAGTTACTCCAGACCTGAACAAATTAAAACCAGAGATTATTCCGTTTATGGAGCATGGCTTTTCAAATATTATTTTTACTACTTATATTTAATTTGGTCTGAATTTCACTCTTCTAACTTAAAACTCATTAATTTTTGCTACAGATAAATGTCTTTCTTCTATTATTGGTGTGAAGTAGAAATAAAGGAAAAGCCAGTGGTTACCAAAGTCTGGTATTTGTCCTATGTCTACCACCACAGTAGCAAGACCCATACATTCCTTTTCCTAGAGGCAGTGTTTCCCAAGCTCAGTATGCGTCTCCATGCAGTCCTTTGGGTGATACTGAACCAGGCTGCTTAGAGAATATGTGGATGCCCCTTATCTGGAGTGTTCAAGGCCAGGTTGGCTAGGTCTTTGAGCAACCTGATCTAGTGGGAGTTTTTCCTGTCTGTGGCAAGTGGTTGGAAGTGGGCGATCTATAGCCCACTATATAAGTCCTTTCCAACACAAGCAATTCTGTGGCTTTAGAAAGCAGTTACTGTTAGTTCCTAGCATACAGATATTCTTGATACTGTTAGACTCAAAAGCACTTAAGGATATTGAAGGCTCTTAGTAACCTTGATAAATTAAAGAATATCAACAGTGTTTTTATAACAGAGATAATTGTATAAAGCACTGTATAACCTTAGCCAATATAGACATTCTTGGAATGACTGTAGAAGCTTTTCATACCATTCAGCAGACAGAGGCAGCCAGAAATATTCTTTGAGCCTGACACTGATCTTCAAATGTGTCATGTTGTCTTTAGTGATCAAGTCTGTCTCTAAAGTAAGGTCATTAAAAACTTTAGAATGCGTTGCACTCTTTACTGCTTTCAGAGATGCACAGAACTTGCAGCTAGTCCTGGGATATATACAGTGGGAATATGTGGTTGTAGATTGGTCTCTAGAAGGAATAAGAAAAGTGAGTATGGAGCAGCTACAGAAATGAGGTGGTTTTGTTTGGGAAACAAAAATATGGTGTTGGGATGCAAAATAGTTCAATGAACAAGACATATTTAGGTGTTGAGTGGTAAGGATTACAGCTAGATATAAATAAAAGGAAAAAACAAGCCATGAGGTAAATTAATAAAGGCTCGCTATCCTACAAAAGTTCTCAGTGTCCCTTTGATACAAGGGAAGCATAAAGATGGTATTGTATGACGAAGTATTAGGATAGTAATTTTAGTTTTCTGGGGCATATTGTGGTACTTCAACAAACATGTAGCACACATGGTGTGGAGTTTTACATGCTTAATTCAGGAAAATTTTGTCTAGGCAAAATAATAATTTCCTATATCCAGAAATATGTTTCATGCTGGTGCAACATAGGTGTCAGCTGAATGTTTATGAATACCAGAATAAAACATCTTTTCCTTGACATAAACACTTTCAGAGACTTTGAGTCTCCACAGAAATTCTAAAGATAAGAATAGGACTTTTACTTTAGGTGGTATTTCTCCATCTGCCTTAAGTACTGAGGGAGTGAAAATGCATTAACCATTGCCTTTCTCTGATATTTTGAAAGAAAAGTTTTCCAATTTGTTTTGACAATCTTGTGTCAGTTTTGTATGCTCTAAACTGCGTGAGAAATTGGAAATCTCCTGGGCTCCATTTCAGTCAAAATAGGCCAGGAAATATAATTTACAGCATAGAGCCATTTCTGCAAATCTTAAGGACTATTTCTTTATTGCACTGACTAGGTTCTGTATTTTTCAGTGTTGTGATTCAGGATGAATAAATTCTTTGCAAACAGTGCTAAAGGAAAAATATCAAAACATTTTACAAACTACATATTCCATAACAAATCCCTTGGTTTTATTTCTTCTGATAACCTGTTCTGATATAGCAATCATTTAGAGTGTTCAGAGAGACTAGACTGCATTTGCAGACTACTGCAATGTTAACTTTCTTGATATTATTACCTGTGATTCAGCACTGAGGAAGGGGAAAATGTTATAGAATTAGGGAATTATTTTCACTTTTATTTTTCTTTTAAACAGTGCTCAGTAAAAATACCAAGATTAATTAAACACTCTTTATAATCAATTGTGCTTCTTCAACATTTTCATTATCTTGTATTAACCTAAAATACGGGATGGGCAAGGGAAAACAAACAAAAACAACAAGAAATGCTGCAATCTTTCATATCTTGATTCGAGCCCCAAACCCACCTTAGACTTTCGCATTAACATATGAAGGAAATTCTTCACAGTGAGAGTGACACTGTGACGGTGGACAGCACTGCAACAAGCTGTCCGGAGAGGTGGTGGATTCTCCTTCTCTGGAGATATTCAAGACCCAACTGGATGCCTACCTGTGCAGCCTGCTGTAGGGGGCCTGCTTTGGCAGTGGGTTGGATTCGATGACCTCTGGAGGTCCCTTCCAGCCCCTACAATTTTGTGATTCTGGATCACAGAAATGTGCCCCCAGTGTGTTGTTATGTCTCTCTCTCAGAAAAGGTCTCAATGCAATTTTTAAAATCTGTAGATTGAATAAATATTTCTAATTAGAAGATATTGCAAATGAGAAACTAGTGTTGAAACAACCTATAAGCACAGCCTGATATTGTAAACTGTAGGAGAGATCCAACTGTAGGTATGTGCTATCGTATTTGTTTCCCATTCAGCTGTGGTCATTTCTGTACTCGGAATATCTCACCTATTAGTACTGAAATTCTTATAAGAATTTTCTCTCACAATTCTGAAAGACCAAATCAACTTCAAATGAACAAAGCTGTTTTCCATGAAAGAATGCCTTCAGGAACTGTAGAATATGAACATCTGCACTTCTGGCATCTCTTTCTGTTTCTGTCCAGACCTGAATTTACAATAGCGAAGGTCTAAGTTCAGCAGTTTTTCATGGAAAAAATAGTGTTCAGCTCTGGTTAGCGTGACTTTGTCTGCAACATTGTGCTAGTATCTGTAAATTTTTTTCAACCAGTTCATTGGGTTTTTTTAATGCACACTAGATATAAATTTCAGCTTAGCTATGAGCTGCAGTACCCATGTTTTAATTAGCCAGTAGGAGATGAGATTAATCCATTTACTTCATGCAATTTTTGCAGCACTTTTCATTATGGTGTCTGTAGTTTAGCTAGTGGAAAAAGGAATATATAAATCCATTTATTTCTCATTTCTGTTTGATTTGCTAATGACATTGAAAAGGAATTTGTGATAGATTTTTTTTTTTTTTAATTCCTCAAAGCTAAATAAAACATCTTCAAAATGAAAATATTCCTGGTTTTTTTTTTTTTTCCTTATGGTACTTTGTGCTTTATATCTCAGAGTAAAGAGTAAGTATGCTATTTCCCAAATGCGTATAAAAGATATATATATATATATATATTTCTTTTTCTTATCTCATGGCGTTAAACGTTTGCGATGTGGCACAATCAGGACACATAAAAAACGTATATTTGCTGTTCTAATTCAGTGTTACAAAATTCAAGATCCCCGAGGTAAGGTTAAGCAGGAGCTCATACAGTCAGGGTTGAAATTCAGACACTGCGGATATAATCCATCTCCCTGACACATGCAGTGCTTCATTGTGAGACTGCCAGACACAGTCTGCTGAGATGGGAACGTCACAGAATACCAAAACGGGGAGAAGCAGTTTTGTTCATCATTTCTTTTATCTACGAATATCCATCTAACAGTCTACAAACACAGCCCCTGCTAGACAGTGAAATATGAATGCAGCACCGAGATGCAGCAGCTAACATTCAGAGAACTATATGGAGCATTTAGTGGGAATGCTCAGAATAAACTGGAAATAATTTTGGTAGTTAATCAGGTTAATTTCTTATTTTTAAGGCAGTATTTTGTGTAGATGCTGAGTCACACCATGGCTGTCTAGCAGAGATCAATAGTGTGCCTGGTTGCCTGCATCTACCACTGAATTCTGAACTTAAATGACAAAAGAGACCCAGATGGCAAAGAAACTGCACTGTCATCACTGGGAAGGGAGACAGGAAAAGCTGCAGTGGCAGAAAGAAAAGCAGCTTGTTAGAAAAAACAAAGTGCAACCGGTCGTGTAGTTACTTCCTAGTTTTTCCCACTTCAGAGTGCATTTGAAATTTCTACACTGGGGACAAAAGTGAAAAAATCCTAAAGCAATTAAAAGATATTTAGGGTT
Organism: Lagopus muta; assembly: GCF_023343835.1. Taxonomy (NCBI): domain Eukaryota; kingdom Metazoa; phylum Chordata; class Aves; order Galliformes; family Phasianidae; genus Lagopus; species Lagopus muta. Next base: position 98,633,684 of record NC_064433.1, read on the forward strand.
TTAAAATGAGAGATGTGACGTTTCTTGGGTATATGTGCAAGCAAAGGAGCTTGGCTTGGCTGTACCAGGCAGACTTGCCTGTCATATACATTTCAAGGGGGATTTTCTAATGCCTGAATTTGTCAGCAAGATATTTAAAATGTGCAAGTGCATGGCCTGTAGCTGTTTCATCCTGTCGTGAGAGTTATTGTAAATTACTGTGGCCCCTGGGTAGCTTCAGTTCTAGTCAGGGAGGAAGAAAACTTCTTGGGCCCCAATAGAATCCACCATTGGCAAAGACTTGGCCACCCATAAAACCATCAGGACTGGAGAAATATGGGTATCTGGGTTTACATCTGGACATGTGGAGAGCTTAATATCATGGTTTAAATATTGCTGATTCTAGTTTAAAAGATGTATTTTTATTTGAATTAGAGTTTATCTGGAAGTACTGAGTAATACCTCTGCATGGGCATTTTCCTGCCCATTTATAAAGGCAGCCTTTAGCTAAAGGCACTAATTGTTTGTAAGTGTACCATGATGAGAAGTAGCAGTTCAGGATCAGGCGGTGACGTGGCTGAGCAGCCTGAGCAGCAGGATGAATAGAAGTAAAGGGCATGTATTGAGCTAGGAAGATAACCCTTGCAAGGATGCTGATAATTTCCAGTTTGTGGCAAAAGGTTCATGAGGAAGCTGAAAGCAATTAAATGTTTAGGAGAAGGCACAGCATGTGTGCTAGGTACTGGGGAAAGGGAGCTGAAGGTCAGGTTAGACAATTTGATATTGGTTAATGCTCCCTAAATCCCACAATCAGCCATCTCATTCTGTCTGCATCGTGATGTTTTTCAGTGCCTCCTATGAAACTGTCCCTTAATCCTAAAATGAAGTCCTATTCTTTGCAAAGTTGTCTGCACTTCTACAGGGCAAACCTACCAGATGAAAGCTCTCAATTTCAACTCCTTTTTCCATCACTTCTATTTTTAGCTTTGCGTTATTTTTTCTTTGAATCACTTTCTTACATCTTATAATGTGAAGTGTTAAGGTTGGATAATGTCACCGTGGTAAAGCACTTTTCTAGAAAGTACTACTTTTGAAGAAAAGAGTGAAGATACCAGCAGTAGAAGTTGTACAGAGTTGGTTGTCTTCATTCCTACGCTTGAACTAAGTCATACCTGCTATCTAAAAGGACCACAAGTTTCCAGGAGCCTCATTTTGCATCTCATGATCATTAACATCACCTATTGTACCCTTCCTCAAAATGATATTTGTATGTTGATTTAGTTTTGACAAAGATCAGAGGTAAATCTGACCTCTGCTGTCACTGGAAAATGCAGTAGACCTATGTGTTTTGGTGATCTTATAAAACAAAAAATATGCAATTTAGTATTCATCTTACATACTTATTTTTACTATAAGTCTATCATTATTTAGTGTTAGAAATATTAACATACTTTTATATCACTGCATATCTTAACTTTGTATTTTCTTAGACAATTGAAAATACAGAAAAAATGTATATGATATTTCAAAGCAGCTGACATTTATAAAAATATAATTTCTCTTTATTTTTTGATAAGAGTTTCAGGGAATCAGGGAGAAAAGTATTTTAATTGGAATTTGATGAAAACAAGCAGTATCATCATCTTTAAAGTTTTTATTTATTGGATCTGCAAAAGATTCTTTTGTAGTTCCGTTTTTTGGAAGAGATACAAGGTAAAGATAATAAGTATTTATCTTCTAAGTGAAAAAAAAAATTTGTTTTCAATGAGAAAACTTTTTGTTGGGACACATTATTTTAAAACACTTGAAAAATCAGTTTTGTTTTTCCTGTTTTGTCAGTTAATCATTGTTAATCACTGTAACTCAAATCCTGAATTTAGCTTGCTTACTGCTCAAAACTAGATTAAAATCCTTTTGTTCTTTATGTATTTATAAATAAAAATTAAATCAATGCTAAAGTTCTTTCCAAAATATTTAGTTTCATATGCTTGAGCTGTCTCATTAGTAAAAATATCATACACAGAAAATTTTGACCTTACATTCTTTGCTGATACTGTCTACCATAATAGTGCTTTGCCAGTAAATTAGATACTTACCACCTTGTTTTGTTTCAGTAGTATCTTTGAAGAGATAACTACAAGTAATTTTAAGCTTGAGTTGCTGAAATTTGGATTGGAAATTTAAACTGAAAATAAAAGTAAAAAGTTTGCCATAGGCCTTTAAAATCTGTAATTTCTATAAATTCAGAGTAAAACCATCAGAGTTTTGTTTTCATAATTTATGATTTACTTGCAGATAATCTGATTTCCTGTGGTGTAGTGTTGTCTCGCTGTAGTAGTAATGCCTTTTTTCATGTTGCTTCTTTGTTGGAAGCAGTGAATCAAGATTGTGCACATATACACCCACATTAATTCATATACCTCAATCTGTAGTATAGTTCAGTTAGCAAAGATTTAACATGATTTTTTGATGCATTTGAATGTGCATTTCTAGAATGCTATTGAGATGAGAACATCTGAAGGAAAATCAGGCAGAAAACATATTGCTGAAGTGATCGCTTAAATCAATGAAGATCAAGTGCCATTTCAAGAATTTATGCAACCACATTGTCAAAGATCTATAGTAATATATAGTAATAACTATATAGGCCCATGCTGTCTGAAATGTTTTAAAACTTTTGCATTAGAATGTTTTTAATTGTAAAAAAACTTGTCATTCTACTCTATGGTCCACAAGTCCTGCAAGACATTCCCTTCAAAAGATACATGGATTTTAAGTTGTTTTGACTGGTAGCATTAAGCTTCACTTTGGTTGCTTCTGGTTTATGCTATTAAAATGTAAGCAGAGTTCAATAATATCATAAGGCCCTTTTCTTTATATTATTTTGGCTTGTTTGTTTAATTTAAATCATTATTAAATTCTCAGGTAAGAACATTTATTAATGTATCAAGAAGAGAGCATCCATATTTGGGAAAACAACTAACCATGTTAAAAGTTTTGATCTAAAGAAGAAATTATGAGATAATAATATAGTTTTATATTAAAAATATCTTATTATTGTCCTAGAGTAGCATGTCTTAAAATGCTTCCGTTCCCACTTTGATGCTACCTGTACCTTCATATGATCACAGAAGACCTGAGAAGGAAAGGCACCTCTGGGGATTGTGTAGTCCAACCTCCTTACCAACACAGGGTCACCTAAAGCAGGTTGAGGAGGACACTGTTCAGTTGAGTTTTGAAGACCTCCAAAGATGGAGATTGGTATTCTTTCTGTAGTGGTGTTCTGTGCATTCTTTCCCCAAGATTTCCACGTGTTATTTGTGCTTGCACTTCAAGGATCACAATTCTCCTGCCATGTATGGTGTATGGTAAAACAACAGCTCTTTCCAAATCTTTGCAGTTACAGAGAAGGTTGGGACTTGCAAAACCTCATCATTCCTCTTTCTATCTGTGTCAGAATGGCAATATCTTGTTTCTGTTAAATTAAAGGGAATTTTGGTGTTGCCCTTGATAAGAACTCTTCAGTAGGACTGGATTCTCAGCAGAATCATTTGGTGTTTTGGGTTGTGCAGTGAGAGTCGAAAATTCATTTTTAAAATCTTCTGACAATATTTGTTTTATTTTTTATTGTTCACTTGGCTGATACTTCTAAAATGTGTGGTTGATACCTTGTTTCTTTGCAATAAATGTTTACTTACATACTGTAAGGTTCAAAATTTTCTTCCCTTTACCTGAAGCGTACGATCTCTGTTGGTGTCCTATCCATTCTGCTTCCAAAACTTCACTATTCCTCTTCACTATCTAAACAGAAATGATTCCCATTCACTTGACATAAAACTGTGGAAAAGATAAGGAACTGGTATTGAAATTGTTGTACTATTTTGCTCTAGTAATCACAGTTATCATGAAATGCTGGATGTTTCTAATTTATGTTTACAGATATTTTTATCTTTGCATTATTGTTTTCTTAATCATGCACAGTCTGCTTGTAGAAGATGCTGTTACAGAAAAAGAGATTAACAAGACAGCAAGGAAAAAAAAATAGCTCTATGAAAACCTTTTCAAAACAAGCTTCTCTCAGAGCTATACCCTGCAGAGAGAGTCAAAAAAGTGCACTTGAACCAAATCTGTACCTGCCTTGCCTGGAAGGTGATGCTTTTCTTTGTGGTCTTTGGTTATTTGCATGCTTTATCAATTGAGTCCTGTTTTGTAAGCAAAAATCTTGGACCACAGCACAATCCGTCTTCTTTGTGACCCCGATGCTTTTTCTCACTATGTCTGTTCATAACCCTGCCCTGTTAGCGTAGGAATGGCTCTTGTCAAGTGTTTGATCAACACCTGTTGCAAGAGTTTCAGCTGTAATTTGCTGTGACAGAAGTAAAAAAAAAAAAATTGTACCTGTCTTTTGGGGTGGCATGACGTGGAGTATTTTTTACTCAGGCAAGAACTTACATTTCAATAAGTGTACTTACAGGCTTGAATCTCTTGTACTAATTGCTTTTACCCTGAAGCCATGTTGACAACTAATACCTCCATGAAGTTACCGTATGGTATACTTAAAACTAATCACAAATAAGGGAAATCTGCTTGGAGAGGATAGCTTAATGGAAACAAGGTTTGGAGAAGAATAGAAAGTCAAAGACAAAGCATCGGCCTGCTTGTTCAGCGGGGCTGGAGCAGCTGTGGTGTCACATGAGCCAGCAGCTGCCAAGGTCTTTGACTTGGAGGAATTCTGCTGTAATTATCCTGATTATTTAGAAACTTCACCTGGCTTTAATTTACTATTGTAACTTACTGAATATTTTGTCTCATTACCATGAGTTGTGTGTCTGTAGGCACAGCCTGGTTTTCATATGGGGACATCTTCTTTCCTATGCTTCCTACCCTCTTCTATAATGTTAGAACACAAAAGAGTTACCACGCTTGTGTTCATAACAGACATGTGAATACCTAAAGAGTACAGCATGTTTTAAAGATAAATACTGAGTAAAGCAATAATGATTTGCTACTTGTTGTAAAGCATTGCCAACCCCATTGTTTGCTGTGCTCTGAGGATTTACATGGGACCCTCACCACCACTTTAAAAAGACTAGCAGCAGTATAGCACGTTTATTCCTTTCCCTCTCATTTGTCTGCACATCCCTGACTACTGTACATGGTTTTCGTGCTCAATGGCCAAAAGTACAGGATTTCAGCTAGTCTTTGTTTAACTGTAGCTACTCTCTAACCTGATTTTTTGGAACATGATATAAAACTTTGAACTGTCTTCTTTTGCAGCATCACCATTATGCTGTGTTTGAATAAGATGACAATCAGCTTTTAGTTATACAACATTATTTCTTGTTGCCACTGCTGATAAATTGTTATGGTGGGAAGCTCACATCTGCATATGTGAAAAGGTGCTGCTACCTTTTTTCTTTCAGCATACCACAACACAACATATTTTATTTATTTGAGTCCCAGAGCAAAAAAAAAAACTGTATTTTGAGTAGATATCTTAGACTTAAGTTCCTCTTGTGGAGAGAACTTGAGATATATGTACTTGGCATGACTATTTGTGGAGGAGAGATTTTAAAGGAAATATCACTTATGTAAATGGATATTATTGTTGTTTTAAGAGTTCAGAGGGATTTTAGTTGTTGAATTTAGATTTTTTATTTTTTTTTTAATCCAGCTGAGAAAAACTGCTTGAGTGCCTAAGGAAGCAAGTAATAACCACTTAAAAATTTATTATTTACAACTGACAGCTAACTTGGAACAAGTTTTACATCTCAGGATATAAATATCTGTATGGATCCTTCCAGCTAACAGTAACAGCCAGTAGTAGTTCAAAACAATGGTTGTGCAGGATTAGTAACCATCTTTAAATTTACCTTTCTATTGCTAATACTTGTAGTTCTTCATTGCTTTTGTCAGAATGATTTTACTCTATTTTGTGTAGTAGCTTACTTTTTTCAGATATTTATTGCTCAGTTAAAACAAAAGTGAAAAATCCCTTTGAGTGATGATTCCCTCACTCACATGCTGCATTTATGAGCCTGATTTGAAGTCAGTGGAAAAATTTAACGTATATTACTTCCCTGTGTTAAAATGTTATATTTTTTCTTAAGTCTCTTTCTGCTGAATTGGATTACAAAAGTAACAAGATCCTAGTAACAAGCAATAGAACTGTTCATTGAAATTTGAAAGGAATGAAAAGGAGACTGGCTTTTATACTGTTCGATCTGAGTCAGTAAAAGCACAAAAGCATTGAACCATAATTAGAAATATGCATGTGGAATGTGACAACAAGTTGCAAGGCGGTCCAATGGAGCTGTACAGGAGCTGCAAGTACTTAGCACCTCTCAAGTAAGGTCTCAGAGACAGCATTCTCTTATTGGGTTTATGACACTTGACTGCTTAGGAAGGGTTTGTAACTCTTCAAGTACAAAAACAAAAGTGGCCAAATGAAAGAATATCAAAGGTGATCAGCTTGCCAAAAGGTTTTGATTTTAAACATATGTCTGTAGAGTGGTGCAGACTTTATAGGGAGCTTTGTACAAATGGGAGATCAGCGCCAGGTCTGTTTCTTTTTCTTCCTCTCCTTTTCCCTTGTTTTATGTTCTGCTATTAAATTCTTTCCTATTGCTGTAGACCTTGCACTAATTCATGGTGACACTAAAGCTGAAAATAGTGTAATACTACTCATGAGGCCAAAGGAAGAAGGATGAAGATTTTTTGTAGCTGCAATTGCATGTAACTGCTGCAGATAGAATAAGGCTTTTGGTTGAGATGAATTGTTAGAGCATACCCTGATCTCTTATGATTCCCTCTCCTACTACGAAAATCATCATTTTCATATTCAAGCTTAACATAAAGGAGTTTGATGTTATTGTCAATAATGGAAAATGTATAAAATGTTTTCAATTATTTCAAGTGATAGACATGTAGAAACGTGGAATAATCTGACATGATTACACTTCTTGTGTATTTTTCTTGAAATCTTTTGGACAGTAATCTTTTATAAGGAGTGAGAGATTGAAGCAATCTAAGAAAATATTGAAAACTTAGCAAAGTTTTTTCTTAATTTTTATTTTCAAAGTCAGATTATAGTTCATAGCCACTATTCTGATGAGGCACTCTTGTCAGGAGAGTTGCTATGATCCAAAATGGATGCAAGGAGGCCAACACTTGCATAGAAAGCATTTACAAAAAGTATATCTGATTTAGTACCTTATTCCTAAATTGCATTAGATTCTAACATAGTAGTTCCAAAGCAGTGTCTATTACTATTGCCAAATTCAAAAACTCAAGTTGCTTTTTTTGTAGTGGGTAATTTTATTTGTGAAAACAAGTAATTCTTTCTTTACCATGGTGCAGCACAAGTTTCTTCAAGCAGGTGTTCTGCTTATTTCTACTGATGCTCTTGGTCCCCATACTGCTGCTTCTTTTTTCTCTGTAGAAAAGAGGGGTCCTGGAAAAAAATTGAACACGACATTGTGGGTAAGCATGGTTCAAGAATGAATATTATCTGGTTCCTCTTCATTCAGGGATGTTTATTAGGAGAATAAGAGATGGTTTAGGGGTGTTCTTGTGAGTCACTGACACTGCAGAAAGAGCAGAATAAGTTGTGGAGTGCTCTGGTGAAGGTTTCATTTCATGCACTACTTATTCATGGATTGTCTCTAAAATCCATCAAGACAAACTGAAATAAGTCAGTGGTGATTTTTAATTTAGATACAATTTAACCCAAGTACAATCAGCAAGAGAGAATAAATTAAATATATTTTAAAGAGCTAGATCAGCTTTTTTAGTTTTATTTTGCTTAGAAAATTAAGACAACTGGGAACTGAGGCATTGCAGACTAGTGGTGCAAGTTCATTATATTGAAGTATACAATTTTTAAAGTATCAATTGTGATGGTGATTTGAGAAGGGATGGATCTGTTTAGCAAGTAGGTATAGAAGCAGTGCCCCTGGTGTCAGATCTGGATGTACAAATAAAAACGCATCATTAGACGAATTAATTCAGTACTTCACTAAATAACACTGTTATTCTCTTATCATATCTCGTGTACAACAGTTAGATTGAGTTCACAGTTCTGCATGCATAAAAAACATCAGACTAGTTCCTTCTTAACACTCACAGATTTGGGGAGAACTACAGAAACAGAGAAGGACACGTACCTGGAGTCTGTCAAGACTTTCTGAAGACAATGTTGTGGTTATGTTTGTGCAAGGAGTATGCCCTCAGACTTTTCTTTTCCTTAAGTCAGTGTTGCATTTAGGATATTATTTGATTCAGGGTGGGAAGAACAACTTTTTTCCTTTTCTGTTTTTTTTTCAGTAATTGCTTTTTTTCCCCTTTATTATTGGTATAATTACCAACATGTGCAATAGGCTAAAAGGTCTTTTAGTTTTTTATTGTTGAGGACTGAGAGACGACATGCGCTTATATCACTTTAGTTTCTTCTGATGGATATTTGTTTTATTTCTGAGTCTCCTGTAACTTTTAGGATTAATAACACAGACACAAATGTTTGTTTGTTTGTTTGTTATGGAGGAAGATCCCAAAGTTTTTCCATAGCAATTTCTTCTGTCATGATCCATACTTACACTGAAGTTAATGGAAGTTGCGTGCACACATTAATGGTGAAGCATATCCCTGAAGGTTTTACTGGAAAAATTGACAGTGCTAAAATAAACAGAGGGTGGTAGCAACATATTTCAGTGAAAATGAATGCTTACTTTGTTAGCTCAGCTGCTCTGGTACAGGAAAAATGTTCTCTTCCAGAGGCTGTCTTGTCAGATGCCCATAGGGCTTTGGCTCATTTACTTTTGAACATTTCCACCATGCTTGGCAGCAAATCTGCAAAACTGCCAAAATGCTATTAGACACTGAGGAGGTCAAGGTCTCTTCCACTCATTGGCCTTCACATGAGGAGTTTGAGTCAGGGCAACATCTGTGTGAATTAAAGACACCACTACAGAACAGAAGCTTGAATAGGATCTTTAGTCACATATAATCTAAATGTTCGTCTTCTAATAGTTATTATTAAAAATTGACTTTCCTTTAATTGTTGTCGTTCTGTCTGTTGGGTATTTTTTGAGATCAGCATTGTATCATAGTTTGTGGGAGGAGCAGAGAATGATCCTTCATTGTTTTCAGTAGGATGCATTTTGGTTGCCCAGTGTTCCCAGGGAGCTGCTGAATGATGTGAAACTAGGCATTTGCTTTGCATTTGCTATGACTTTCTGTAAAAATGCCTTGCACACTAGGCTTATGCACAAAGGTTATCTCTATACTTTAATCTTGTCATTTCAGATTGAAATTATGTGATTAGGTTTTATTCATTTATAAAACACAAAAAGGGGGGGGGAGAGTTTGAATCTATGAAAAGAAAAAGAAGAAAAAAAAGGTAATGTTTTGTCATTTGCAAAGAGATTATTCCCTTTCTTTGTCTCCTTTCCACCTGCAACACTAGTTTATATTGAATACACTATTTGGGTGAAATAGTCTTTCTGCACTTATTCAAGTATACTGAGTTGGAGCAGGTATCATTTGGTGCTTTTTTTTTTGCTTCTTTATTTTATTTATTTATTTTTTTTTTCTGAAACATGTAGCACTGCAATCCTGAAATCTTGTAGGAGTTTTTTCAGCAGAAAAATTGAATCCTTTTTTCATTTCAGCCATTTTGCTGGGACTTTGCTATGGAGCTGCTGCCACAGTACTGTGTGCTAATATCCATCTCATTAGATAGCAGGAGAATAGCCAGTTTGTTCATGGAAACAGTGCTTCCCCAGACAAGTAATAATCAGTCTAATGTCAGTGTCATGCTACAATCAGACTCAGACAAGGTTTGCAAATACCTTGGAAAGAACTACTCATCTTTGAATGCTGTAGATCAAAGCCTGGCCGGAACAAAAAGCAAGTATGCTGCATGTCAGCTGCAGTGCATTGTTGATGAGCACAGCATGTATAAGCAGAGGCCACCGCTATCATCACCAGCAGGAACAGCCAGATGGACTGGGCTGGTCTACTACTTAAAACCTTGCTACATAACCACAAAAACTAAAAATGAAGCTTAAAAACTCATTACTCATCTCCAGAGCTCCAGACTGTCTTTTTAAAGCTTTGAGTCCATTTTTAAGCAATGCCAAAGACTTTTTTAGGCATGTCTGTTCTCAGGAACTTCTGTCTGTTTTTTGCTATTCATCAGGATATAATTAGTTCGGGGGAGGGAGAGGATGGAGGACGGCTGTTCAAGCAGAGGGATCATCCATAAACCCACCCAGCTCTGCCACAGATATGCATGCTCTGCAACTGGGAAAGTCATTTACTCTGTGTGCACTTATTTTTCCAACTGTGAAATGGGGGCAACATCTCATCTATAAATGTAACTCAAGGCCTGATTCATTAATGCTTTTCCAGCACGCTCTATAGGATGAATAGATAGTATGCTGTGGGAAAAAACACGACAGCCAACAAGATAAAATACAGGTTGTGCTGCACCAAATGCCCTCTGGATATTGTGCTTTTTTTCTGCCACAGTGTCTCTATCATCTTTGAGGGTCATGGAAGGCCAAAGCAGGTTCTCCCTATGTTGGCTCAGCTGTGCTTTGCAGTGTGTGTGGGGCATGATAAAGCCAGTGTGCAGCAGAAGGTGCATGTGTGGGTATAAACCAACTTTCAGTTCTGACCAGCAGAATTAAAATTTGTTGCAGGCCAAAAGGACCTCACCTGATGCTGTCTGCACTTGAGTTTAGAGAATGTATCTCGATAATGTTGTGTGAGGCTGGGAGGCTTGTAGGAGACATCCACCTACTGCCCTTATACAGCAGGAGGCACTGACAGCCCCACCAGTGGGTAAGGCTGGGAAGCTTGTATCTTAACCTTGGAAACCCATCTGGTGTTGCTGTATGAAATGACAGACTGTAATGCTACCATCTGACAATTTTAGTCAATTAGATTACTTCGGGCAAAAACAAAAATTAGAAAAAGACCAATCACCGAAAGTCTGTGTTTTTCTTTCTAAGATAATATTTTTCCTTTGCCCTAGGCTCCCCTTGCAATGTTTTAATGTGGATGTTATATGCTGAAAACTTTTATTTCCCAGGAATACATAAATCACCGAAGAAAAATGCAGAGAAGATTCTCTAAAGCATATATATTTTTCAGTCTCTGTGAGAAAATTCTAGCTCTTTATCTTGTAAGAATCCTGTGAGGCTACAGCTGAGGGCATTTTCCCTCTGGGCACATTCACAGGTGGGAGATCTTGCTAAAGCTTACTAGATTCCCAACTGAATCCCCTGAAGCATTGCTTTTGTAATGTGACACGATGAGAGAGTGCATTTGTTATTAGCTGGATTATAGCTGTGCTTCACACCCCGTCAATGCTGAGACCCTAAAAAAATGCAGAATCGTCATAAAAGCCTCCAAGTCAGGTAGACAAAGGAAGAATGTTCAAAGAAGTCGTGTGTGTGTCCAAAGTCATATACTCACTCAAACAAAGTGTGACAGGTGCAGACATCCTCCTGATCTTCTTTGCAGGGCAGAAGCTATGCTTAACATTTTGACTCTTTTTATTTTTCTAACAGATGTAGAGCCAGTAGCACTTAGTCAGGTGGTCTTGGAGTAGTTCAGTGCCAGCGTCTGGAAAGCCTGAATTTGTATCTCCTGTCAGCTCACCCTGATTTTAGTAATCTCAAAGTGAACGGAAAGAAAGAAGAAAGGAAAGGAAAGGGAAAAAAAAAGAAGAAAAGGAAAGAGAAAGAAGAAAGGATTACATGACAACACTCCACTTCATTGCACTTAATGCAGCATTTCTGTGCATATATTTCACCTCCGTAACAAGGAGCAGACGTTATGGAGGTGCACTCTCACCTTGATTACAGTAATGTCTTTGGACTCATTTTGCTTACCTGTTTGGTTTTTTCATGTGATGCTTTATAGTTGGAAAAAAAATAATAATAATTTGCAACAGAGAGAGCTGAAAGTGTTTTATGGAAAGTTTTAGGTCAGAAAACAAAAGTCAGTCATTACAGGAAACTGCAGTTATTTTTTTATTTAGATCCATAAACAAGGGTTAGTCTTCGTCTCTGTCTCTGTGCAGTGAAAGAGATAAAGTTTCAAATAAGGAAAACTACAATAATTTGGAATCAAAATCAATAAAAAGAAAGGAGCACCCTAAGAGAGTTAAGGAGCATTGTGAAGAAAATGTCAATTTGAGCAAGTTTCATCTATGTTATTCTGTGATTTCTTGTTTACATTCACGTATTTTTATATATGATTATGCTCAAAACTACACTGTTTTGGAGGTGGTGTTGAATACCTGTCATGATTAGAATAACTTTTTTCGCTAGCTCTTCTCTGCTAAGGCCATGCCATAGCAAGGGACATAAAGTTTTGTGCATGTTTTGCAGCCTGTCTGGCTCAGGAAAGCAGCTTAAGCATCTTTTTTATACCTATGCTATCTTCTCGAAGGACTACTTAGCTATAAGTATGCCAAGTAAATTTGTTCCAGTACTCGTATACCTTCTCCATAATATATCTGTAATAGAAAATGGCGGGAAACTGACACATACTGACCACCAGAAGACAATTATCCGATTGATACTTCACTTCAAAATGCCTGAAAAATAGTCAGATTGATGTTTATTCCTAAATACATTCTGGAGAATGTTTCCTTGATCCTAGATCAGTCTATTGTCAGATTTCTTAAAGGCCACATCATTTATAAATGATACGAACTTCAGATGTATAATTCACATGGAGCATAAAATAAGGTTTAAAACCTTATTGTATTAAAAAGGTAAGGTGATCCTGTATTAAATCATCTTTATGGCCTAGTTTTATAGGACAAGATCTTTTTTGTATGAAGTTTAGCACTTCTTACTTTTTTTTTTACATTTATTGAAAGAGAAAAATAACTGTGACAATGATATTGGCAGATAAACGGTCTCTTTTTATGTAGGTCTGTCAGATTATTTTCCATTAGCTATTCCTACACTTTCTGTGAATTCCTTTCAACCACATTTTTACTAAATGTTTTTGGAAGTGCAAAGAGCAATGTAAACTGCAGATCTCCCCATTACTGTTTTGACAGCGTAAGGAATTTCTTTCTGGGCAAAGAATTACAATAATTACATTTTAAGTTACACCACCTTGTGGAGTTAGCCAAATTGCAACAAGCCTAGAAACCATTGCCACTATAATGTACAAGAAAGAATTTAAATTCTAGGTCTATTTTTCCCCCCTCCTCTCTTTTTTTGAGTCTGAAGATTCCACCTAGAACTTTGCATTTCTCATTCCATTGTGTAAAACCAACTTTGCTGTTATCTTTTCTCAAAAGAGAATTTAGGGAACTATGAGTAATAATCCTGATGGATATGAATATTTTCTTACTGTGAAAATCTCAACTTTGATCTCATTTTGAGACCTTTACCAGTTGAAATAGAAAGTAGCAACTGACATATAGCGTGTGGTTCAAACAAATAGGAAATTTGCTTCTGCAGGCTTCTCTTTAGTAAAATATAGATTCACCAGTGTCTAAATTACTAAATGGCTTTAACCATATAAAAGCTATGTCTTTAATTACACCTTTGAAGATGTGACAAACACTTATTAATATGACATTGAACAGTGTTTTGGCAGTGGTCTCCTTGAGACTTTGCTTTCTTTGAAGTGTTCACTAGAGTTATACTGGCTTTCCTGTAATAGTGAAGGAAAATTGCAGTGATAATTATTTCCATATAATACAAGGTTTTTCTTTCCACTTTGCATAATGATGTGAATTGTCCTAGAGTTTGCTTTTATACTTCATGGGCCTAGAAGTTAATAGTCATGAGTGAAAACAGTAAGTTTTCAGAAGAGTTGTTTGCTTCAGAAATGCACTTTGCCTGATAAACTCCCAGAACAATAACTGTGTCTCTCTCTAGGTATGCACTTGTTTGTGCCATGAAGAACTGGGCACAGAATGCTGCTGGCACACAGCTTTCAAAGCAAGGGAAAAGCAAGTGTTGCTATGGTAACTTCAAAACTGTCAACATACCTTGGTTAGTGTGGAAATATTTTCTTGCTCTTTTTACATATATGTAAGATGCTCTGAAAGTAATGCCTCATTTTTTTTTTTTCTATGGAAATTTCAATAGATACAAAGAACACAGCAACACTATTTGTTAGAGAAAATTCTTAGCTACTAAATACTATTTTTCAGCATGTATTTTTACCAGTGATGAACAAGAGCCTGCATGTCATGTTCTAAAAAATCTGCACCAGTGGAGATGACACCATAAGGGTTCAGCAAGTGTTGATGAACATCAACAGAGAAATTTTTTCTGCATGGAGGAATTCAGTGACACGCCCTTACTTCATATGCACTTCCAGCCGGATGTCATTGTGTCAGACTGCCCCTCTGCTGCCATCTGTCATATGGCAAGAAAATACGACATAACACTGGTGGAAGGCTCAACCTCTACTGCCATACCACCAACATAATAATATGGAAAGCATTACTTTTGGAGCAATCCTTGTGAAAAGCTTCCTTTACTAATACGTATATATATATAATTTATATATGCAGGTTCATTCATAAATTTGGTACTTGCCTCCTCTGGTCAGTTTTCACTATTGTCCCAGCAGGATGAGCAATTGATTTTTCTTTCTTGTCCTAAGAGCAGCTCAGTTTCTGTCTTTTTTTAAAAAAAGTCACTTCAGAATAATAACTCTTCCACCCATGGCATCACATTCCTTCTGCTGTCATGATGTGTTGATGCTGGATACCTTCTTTCATCTTTTCTGCCCATTCAAATATCAATCCTCATTCTCTAGTGTTCATAGCATTGACTTCATTGCTGGTATTTTCTAGCAGGCAGGTGCTTGAAGAAGGCACACAGAACAGTAAGGTGAGAAACACCTGTTCAGATTCTGCTGCTTGTTTTTATGTCACATCTGAATCTATTCATGAAAATGGACATTGAGTGGATTTGTAAGACATACAGCTTAGTAGAATCATAGAATAAGCAAGGTTGGAAAAAACCTCCAAGGTCATCCAGTCCAACCATCCACCTACCACCTATATAACCCCACTAAACCATGTCCCTTAGTACCATGTCTAAAAGTTTCATGAACACCTCCAGGGACAGAGACTCTACCACCCCTCTGTGCAGCTTGTCCCAGCACCTGACCACTCCTTCAGAGAAGAAATTTTTCTTTATATCTGACCTGAACCTCCCCTGGTGCAACTTGACACCGTTCCCTCTAGTCCTATCGCTAGTTATGCAGGAGAAGAAGCCTTCACCCACTCATCACAACCTCCCTTCAGGTAGCTGTAAATGGGAGTCACACTGGCAAGTCTCTAGTCCTGTCTGGTTGATGCAGAGATCTCTGTTTGTAGGTCCTGAATATTTAGTGGATCAGTTATGAAAATGGATGTTTTCTTATGGCTGATGAAGGTGGCTTGAAGGTTACCTACAGGGTAGATTAGGTAGTGACCTGTGTGCAGTCCAGACTTAGGACGAGCTGGCTTCATTCTTACTCGGAGAGTAATGAGACTAAGAATGGAGAGAAAAGGGTATGGTGGAAATAGTACCGATAGGGAGGATACAATGAAAATAGAGCCAGGCTCTTTTCAGTGCTGCCTGGTGCCAGGTAGAGGCAATGACTACAAACTGGAATACAGGAGATTCCATCAGGAAACACTTTTTAATGTGCAGATGATGGAGCACTGGCACAAGTTGCCCAGAGAGGCTTTGGGAATTGCTCCTTAGAGAGCTTTAAGAGCTGCCTGGACATGGGCCTGGGCAATCTGCTTTGAGAGACGCTGCTTCAGGAGGAGTTGGACCAGATGGCCTCCAGAGGTTCCTGCCAACCTCAACCATTCTGTGATTCTTGAAGTAGTAACAAATAAATCTTTTGTTAAATAATAGTCACAGAAGTTACATAAAGGCCCATTTCTGAGTGCCGAGTCCCAGAGCAGCTCTGGAGAATCCCTCAGGATATGAGTACTGCTGCATGTTTAAACCAGAGCTGGAAGAAATCAGCTGCCAAGTTTTCCTAAGCTACTGTTTGGGATGAATGGTGAAGGCAAGATGCTTTGAAAGCCTGTATAAGCCTGGCTACAACCAACAACCAGGGTGCAAGTTTATAAGAACTGGGGACCAGGAAACTTCCCATTTGAAAGGAGGTGGGGTGAGAAGTCAATGCCTCTGCTTGTTCAGAAATATGACTGTTCCTCAGACACCCAAGAAAACTATCTTGGGAGGCTCCTTTATAAAGCATCAGCCTCTGGCAGAGAGAGCTGGACCAGATTCCACTTCCTTCTGCAAGCTTTTATTTCCCGTGAGGAATGGGGATGTCTCTTCCAAGTGTTTTAGTGCAATCACATAAACACCCTCTCAAATATGTACAAGATATGCCCTTCATGCCATCCATGCTCAAAAACTGTTCTCTGATTAAGTGCTCTAAGTACTCCACAAAAGTTGACTCCACTCAAACTGGTTATCTCCTTGTTTTCCTTTGAATCCACCTATTCTCTTTTCTCATGTGATGAGTACTGTTAGGTTAGGATGCTTTGCAGAAGTGTTTGTTAGATAACAAAACCATATACATAACAACAGTTTCAAGGCTTTTTAGTATTTTAAGCATTTAGGTTTCTCTACTCAGATGGTACTACTGTACTTTTGCGACTTGATTGTGCCACATAGTAATAATGCTTGGGTTAGAAAGGTATACAGTATGAAGAAGAACTGATAAAAACTAGATAGTCGTTATTATATTACAGATTTTCTTTCACCATCTCTCTTAAACAAATAAACTGTATTATTATTCCCCCTGTAAGTTTGGAGTATGAAAGATGTGAAGTTAATTTGTCCAAGCTCCTCCACCAGGTTTTTAATCTGCCTCAGTAATTTATGTCATTTCAACGAGTCTTTATTGAAGCAATAACTGAAATATAGCAGCAAATAAAAAACGGGATATATCACAGCAAATGTTTATTAAAGCAAGATCATGTCAGATAACCTGATAGTTTCATTAAATGAAGATTTTAAATAACTGATTTTGTAGGCAAGGGAAAGATGAAATTTTAGTCTGTGTGGACTTGTGTAATTAATTTGAAATAGCACCACACAGAAAACTAACTATATTGAAGAAGATGAAAAAGATGGGGAGAAGTAACAGAAATCTGAGACCAATAAGAAATTGGCATTTATTTATTTATTTATTTATTTATTTTTTGTCTTGGAGAAGAAGGAAGTAATGGATAAAGTTTCCATTTCTCAGGTTTTTCTTACTTAATATTTTATTAATACTCTTAAATTAAGGAACGGGCTAGTGAGAGTTGTTTGTGATGGAGACTTCATTGGTATTGGCAACGTGTGGAGCATAGATTTTGTAATGGAGTACCTTGTACCCCCTGAGGAATGGAAGAGCAAATGAAGAGTTGATTTATTAATAGAACATTGAAGGTTATGGACTTGAGGACTAAAGTGTCAAGAAATGCTTTTTCACCTTTGCTGAATGCTGTATGTCATGGAGGAGTACTGGAAGCACTGAAAAGATATTTTGAAGTATAGAAGGATGTGTGCATTAATCTTGGAGGTGATCACATGCTACCCTGGCAGTACAACTGCAAAGAAAATGGCAAACAGGGCTCCAGGACTCACCAAGTGATATGTTTGCTGTTTCTGGGAGAATTTAACATCATTGTTGGCAGGTATGAAAGGCTGCATTTGAAATAAGACTGAATGAATCTAAAATCATTGTAGAATGAGCTGTTGCACTCACAGAGAGGACACAAGTACAGGCAACTTTTCTTCTTCTTATTTTTTTAATGAACGTAGAAATAAATAAATAAATGTAATGGAAGTAAAACTTGTGTATATCTCTAATCCTTGTGATCAGACAGATCAACATCAGATCAGGAGAGCAGGTTCTTATCAGGTGGTCCTATCAGGACAGATATGAATTTCACACACTGATGTGCTACTATTGACCATATTGTTGTGTTGCTGTGCCCCTGCAGGGAATACAGTCTGTCTCTGGGAGAACAAGAAAGCCCTGCTTCAGTCCTCAGCCTTGCCTTGCCATGAGGCTTTATGAAGCCCCTTCTAAGCCCTGGCCTCACACTTGCCAAACTGGGCTGTCTCTTAATAGAGGTTTTCATTACAGAGAAGTGGTGATTCTGTTTTGCAATTAAGACATATAAATACAGACATATTTTCTGATGCTTCCTGCAAAGGTGCTCTTAATTTCTGATTTTAGACATGTGACAACACAGACTATAGGAATGTGAAAATAATTAATTTCCAAGGCCATATTTTCCAAGACCTCTTCCGTGATGTGCACTGCTTCATTTGTAATAGGTTTCTACTAGGGAGATCAAATGACTGATGTGGAAGACTTTTTTTCTTTTATTTTCTTTTTTTTTTTTTTTTTTTTTTTTTTTAATAGAGCCTCATTCAACACTACAATTTAATTTGTCTCAGGCTGCTGATCATTAATACTGTAATTCGTTATGGTCACGAAACTTGTGTGGTTTGGAACCAAACTATTTTTTCTCTCCACAGTCACTATTCACCATGGATCTAGTCAAACATCTCATGACTAAATCCATAGCATGTACTTTGACCAAAAAGAAAAAGTCATAATAAAAAAGTAAATAAATGCAGGTGATTTCTGAATTTAAATAAAGCTACAGTTAATATTGCTTACACTGTGCACTTAAGCCACACTTACACTTAGTACTTACTTAAATAGCACTTTTCATACCGTGGAAGATACTACTTCACAAATAGCTTTAGATGTTTTTCCCCTAAGTGGTGAAGCTGAGAAGTTGGGGCAGCATGCAAATCTTAAGGGACAACACGTAGCTAGTGCTTGAGCACCTCTTGCTGGCATTTCTGTGAAACAGTTTAGGTGTGAGTTCACAAGGAGGTCAATGGTGTTTTGCTCTTTTGAACTTGTGATGTAACTATGAAAGGGGAAAAGTTGAAGCAAAATGGTGTATTTTTCTCTTCTCCAAATGGTAAGATAGGGATCATCAGGTTCTCTGGAACCAGCCTTATTTCTATTTTGAATTAGATAAAAAAGTTTGATTGTTTAACCTGGAGTGGGCAGGGAGGCCTTCCCAATGCTGCCAAGAATAAATTATAGAGAGTAATAAGAATATTAACAATATATTACATTAATGACGAGAGTGTCTAAGGTTGGTTTTGCATCACCCCCAGGAGGCAAAAAAAAAGTCAAGTTGAATTTTTTTTTGTATGTGCCTCTAAAACTTTGTCCAAACAAAATTACATCAAAAAGCCATGGGCACAAAACGACCACAATGAATGAAGTAAATAACATCATCTTGCCTTAAGTATTTACAACATGAATAAGCATGTGGTTGGAATAGGCAAACCAACAGAAGATGGGCAAAGTAATAATTATTGTTAATGCAAGTTTGAATCTGCCTGTGGTTTATGCTTACTGGAGTAGCTTTAAATGAGCAATGACTGTAACTTTATCTTTTATTTCCCTTTGTTATGATTCTCTACTTCCTCCTCCGTATCTAACAAGTCCAATAATAGTTTAAGAGGGCAAAAGACCTTTTTCCTATCTCTTTATATGGAGAGGAAAATTTTCTGCCAAATTTTCTTAAGAGCAGATTAAAGGAAAGGAATTTTGAGGGAGAGGAATTAAATAAGAACATTAACGTAAAAATAACTTTTACAGCAATCCCAGTAAAAACAAAGAAAGAAAATGTAAAGATAAAATGCTTAGATAGCACAGGTCTTGGGCTAAAGCCAAACCAACATCACCAAGAAGAATTCCTTCTGCTACTGCTGTACTGTACAAGCAAAGAAAGCTTACAATGGTAATCACACCCAATTTTTTTCAATCACTTTTTAATTAAACTTTCACTTTTCTTCTCTCTTTTTTTTTTTTCCTCATTTTTTCTTTCAACTTTTCACATGTACTAGCAGAAGCTAGTTCTAATATTTGATTTCATTGGAAAGATTCAACAATCGGAAAATTGGAAGATTCGACCCAATCTTCACAGAGATATTATTCCTATAATTGAAGGCTCTGCAAGGTTCCTGTCTCTTTGGATAGATTGAGAACAACCCTGTCTACTTGTCCTTCTTTGCTCTCTTCTCCTCCTCCTCCAGGCTATAGGATCTGGAAGGAGATGACAAGGCGGGCCTGGGAGTAACATAGCTTATGTCAAGGTAAAGGAATGTTCATTAATTTAAGTGCTATTCATGAGGAAACCTAGCCTTTTGTGTACACGGAATAACAATCCTTTTCCCTTGGTCTTTGTGTCTTTGAGCTCCTATAATCTTCTTCATATATACACACACTGTGTATTGTCACGAGGCCAGATTATTATATTTACTCTTTATTTTATTACATTGCTTTTTCTTTTTTCCTCAGTAAAGATGCATTTGAAGCTTCTGTAATCAATATGAAATTGCTTTCTATTAGCAGAAACAATATATATATGTATTGGATATAATGTGAACACAATATATTATTGCAGGCACTGGCAAAGAATAAGTGACACAACAGAAGTGGCCAGTGCCTGTGGTATCAATTCAGTTTGCATTTATCCAAAATGTATTGAGAACACTTTAGCTAAAAGCTAATTTGAAAGGCAAAAAAGAATGTGATTGAAGAGAAGATTTAGGAGAGGGAGAAAAGACTGACAAAAGATAGAGGAAAATAAGGGGGAAAAGGGGAAAAATGAGAAAAAGGTGGCTTGTAAGGAAAAAGGAGGTTGAATGGGGAAGAAGGGAGATAATTTTTAAGTGTGTATTTTAAATGATATTTGACATCTCATGTTTAATTCTGCTGCTGTTGTCTGTATATACGTACAAGCTAGCCTACAATGTGCAGAATTAAGAACAGTAGAGTGAACACCTAAAAATGTCAGTTATTACAATTTTTACTATAGATTTACACATTTTACATAGGAAAAAAAAGAGATGAGGTGGAATCTATTAGAATTAACTGGAAGGAATTAACAAAGAGTCTCTCCATATTTTTGGGTGGACTTATATTTCAAGATGCTAAATCACAGAAGCACAGAATGGTAGGGATTGGAAGGAACTTCTGGACATCATCCAGTCCAACTGCCCTGCTAAAGCAGGTTACCTATAGCAGATCACACATATAGGTGTCCAAGTAGGGTCTTGAATCTCTCAGAGGAGGAGACTGCACCACCTCTCTGGTAACCAGCTCCAGTGCTCTGTCACCCTCAATTAAGATCTTTCTCATGTTCATACACAACTTCCTACACTCCGGTTTGTGCCCATTGCCCCTTATCCTATTACTGGGCACCACTGAAAAGAGCCTGGCCCCATCCACTTGACACCCACCTTTAGGTACTTATAAGCACTGATAACATCCCCTCAGTCTTTTCTTCTCCAGTTTGAACAATCCCAGGTCTCTCAGCCTTAAATTCTTCTCTAGCGTAGTTTTGCCCTTATACAACTTGCTCATTTTTCTCATTCGGCTTCAGACTTTTACTTCTGTTTCACTCCCTTCTCACAAGTAGTTGTTTCTCTTTTGTTTTTGGTGGTAGATCACAGGCAATAAACTCAACAGATTCATTAGCTAATGTTTTGGCCAGTTCTTTGCCAGAATTTGCTTTGAATGTTGAGAACCAGAAGAGGGATAATGTAGATCAGGGTATGAAATCTGTGAATCTTCTGCTATGCATCTGTAGCTTCAGAGAAAAGTGTATGTTGTCCTGAACGTGATGAAAAGTATTACTGTATTAAAGGGTTTGTTACAAACAATGGCAGGGAGATGCTACTGAACTGAAACCCATTGATGCTTTTTTCCCATGAACACCCTCAAGAAATGAGACAAGACTTACATCCATGTTCTATACCTTTATTACTTTGCAAGCTTCTTTCTTGATGTGAAGATTTAAGAACTCTTAGTAGGTACCAATGAGAAAATAAAAAAGTATTCCTCTTATTGTATTTTTGGGAGACATTAGTCTGGAATATGTTGGTGAAATCTAACTGTATCTTTGAGATTCCAAGCAGTATCCTTTCTCTTGCATTATTTATAGTAACAATTATTAATTATGTAAGAACATATTTACTTAAGTCAAAACAATTAATTTGTATATTTGTAAGATATCAAGGAGAGCTTATACTATTATATAAATCCCAAGTCTATTATTGCATTCATTCTTGTATAAAAAATACATATTCTTTTGCATTGCAAAACTAGACACACCAGCATTCTACAATTTAATCCATTAATAGGTATCTTGCTTGGTGTTACAGCATTTACTAATTAGTATGCAAGGAGTACATACTAATAAACAATTTGCCCTGTAGCTGTGGTTGAAATACACCAGCCTTGTGAAAGTCATACCTGTTTAAGAGTGTTACTGGTTTTGCACAGAATGGCATAATAATAAGTTATGGTACCCATTTGTAACTTCACCTCTGTGAGCAACATTCAGGCTAGATCTATCCAGGCAGTTTTATTAGATGGTATCTTGTTATACGTACTGGGGATTGCCGGACTTCTTATTCTGTATTGTAGAGCAATGATCCTATTATGATGTGTCATGGGAATCTGGTTTGTGCAGGGCTGGGAGAACCAGCCAACACACTCATGCAAAATGTTCAGAAATTCTCTACCCATTGCTAAGGAGCGTTTCTGTACTTTGGAACAGACTGTGTGGAGACAAAACTTCTTTGGGTCCTGCTGGAAAGGTTGCCTTTATGCATCTTAGCCAGCTTTTGGGACTAGTTTAAACCCAGAAGTAGAACTACAAATGTAAAAGATAGATTATCTATTACCCGAAAGTTCCTCTAGAAATGCAGTCTAGCTGAAATAAATGTTAATTCAGTATTAAATAGGAATAGGTTAGATTTCTTTGTTTCCTTGACAGAGTTGCTTCCTGGGCTTACCAAAATATTCCTAGGCTGACTCTTAGCCTGCTTCCAGCCTGTTGTAGATGCAATATGTCAGAATACACTAGGTCTTAAGTCTCCTGGCTCTGTGCTTAATACTTGAGGAATAAAAGAAATTATTTCTGAAATAAGATTTATTTTCTTAAGATTTGTATTTGAAGCTACTCTAGAAGCTTTTAGAATTCGAGAAGAATGCTTCAGTCTGCAGAAAGAGTATAAATTAAGCAGTAAATTCAGTATTATGTTATTAGGCATTAATCATGCTGACTGAGGTGGGTTTTTTTTCAGAACAGCTAAGACAACACAGATATGCAGTGCCTATAAAATGTAACAGGAGCTACATGCATGTGACTCTTGCACAGTTCTGGAAGTCTCTGCTGTAGTGACTTTATGACTATTCTGAAGCATTTTTGAAATCCTTTTTTTTCTTTTTCTTTTTTTTTTTTTTCTGCAGCTGATCACAGCATTTTTCTTTGCAAATTGTGACTGGTTTCAGCCATAACTTTCTGAAGTCTGAGTCCATTTCAAAACTTAAAAATATGTCAATTTTGAAGTACTTCACCTTTAATAACAGTAAAGGAGTAAGGGGACAGAAGACAAGGTTGTGATCTGGATTAAGAATACTTCTGATAGATTAGGTTTATGTTAGCAGTTTGGTCCTCTTTGGAATTTCTTGATTTGAGAAGTTTGCTGGTTTTTTTTTTTTTTAATAGGTCAATCTTTCTGCAACTTTCATTTGCTCTGCTTGTCATCATTTCCTTGGCCTCAGGAAAGACTGCTTGACTTGTTTGTGTAAACCTGATGACAGAACTTGGACAAACAGGAAGGTAAGGAAATCACTATGCTCCTAATTCTAGGAGCAAGGCAAACATGATCCATAGTTCAGGCAACATTTGGTTTTAATAATTGTTCTACAGAGAGGAGGGACGTTGCCCAGACAGAAAGCAGCATTCATAGGAAGTCAGTCAGAAAAATAGAGAAGGTATATTCAATCCTTTGAGATTTATTTGTGTAAAATTTAGCTTAAATGGAAAACAGAAACTACATATTGCTGTATAATTTTTTAATGGTCACAGCTTAGCCAAGTCCCTGAGGATAAAAAGCTTAAAGAAAATAAGCAACAAAAGAAATAAAATTAAAACAAAATACTCTAAAGTTCTCTGTAAAACAATCTTGAAGACTATCCAGAAAGTACATCTGTTCCTGGATGATGAAAATGTGCATGATAAACAACCAAACAGCAGTGCCACTGGCATGGCAGAATTCATTTTAAGCTTGTCAAGATAAAATTGTGAAACAATGATACTACCTCTTTTATCTGTAGATCTTAGTGCTTTACAAAATAAAATGTAACAACCAAAAACCCATTCAGAGATGGAGAACTCCAACTCACAGGCACAATTTACTCAAGGCTGTGTATTACTGCCCTAATACAGATGGAAATAAAAGGGCATAAAACAATTAGATAGTGTTCAAAGAAGGCTACCAAGATGGTGAAGGGTAGCAGGGGAAAAGCATGTGAGGAGCAGCTGAGGTCCCTGTGTTTGCTCAGCACAGAGCAGCAGAGCTGATGGGGGCCTCATGGAAGCTGCAGCTCCTCACAGGGAGCGGAGGGGCAACTCTGAGCTCTGCTCTGTGTGACAGCGACAGGGCCTGAGGGAAAAGCATGGAGCTGTGTCAGGGGAGGGGAGGTGGGGTTAGGGAAAGGCTCTTCACATGAAGGTGGTTGAGCCCTGGAACAGGCTCCCCAGGGCAGTGGTCACAGCCCGGGGCTGCCGGAGTTCAAGGAGTGTTTGGACATTGCTCTCAGTCACGTGGTCTGATTTTGGGGTGGTCCTGTGTGGAACCAGAAGCTGGATCCTGTGATCCTTATGGGTCCTTTCCAACACAGGATATTCTGTGATTCTATGAAACAGTCTCCCAATTGTCCTAGACAATTGCCTTACTTTTGTGGGGGTTTTTTTTGAATCATTGGAAGACTTCCAAAGAGAGAGACTGCATGAGCAGTTTGCTTTCTGCAATTGCATAACTCTGCAAAATGATTATCTGAGTGGGGCTTTTTGTTTATCTATATGCAGACACAGCTCAATACCTGTTTCAATTATTTTTGAACAGTGATGATAAGATTAGTCCAATGTGTGAGTGCTGGACGTTTAAACCTAAGGATTCAGCTGGTGGAATAGGATCCCAGGATGCAAAAAGTTAGCTTAGCTGACTGAGCTTAGCCTGAATGTAATGCTGCCATCAGAGCATTCAAAGGCAAACAGCCAAACTCTGAATTCAGTTAGTGGAAGCACAGAGCAAGAGGCACAGATCCATACTCTTGTACCTTAGGGCCATCTCTTCAGCCTTTCTCAGGGGAAGTGGGAAACAGATGTAGGGTGATTATCCCCCTCCCAAGTTTATTTGTATGGATCAGATTTTAAATATTTGAAAAGTATGCACTAGAAAAAGTATATGAAGAGCAAACTAAAACTCTTGTAATTATATTACATGATGCAATTCATCATGTGATGTATTACTAAGTATTACTAAGTTTTAGTAATCCTTATGTATTTTAGGTCTTCCAAATGACAAGATGGAAATACTTTTTGTTTGGAAACCATTGGCACTCCTTGTCACTAAATTGCTGCTGAAGCACCTGCATTCTTAATGACTCTGGGTTGTGAGTGTCCTCAAACCTCAATCAGCACAAGTCAGCTGTGGGTCACAACACACTGGCATTATGCATACTGCAGCAAATACAGATAAAACTGGCTTGTGCTGATTTAGAACTGTAATAGACTTGTATGTGAGGTGTAAGCCTATCTTGGGCACCGGCCATATTGCTTACACTGAACTATGCTGGACACAGCTCTAAGAATAGGTTGCATTTCAGTAGCACCGAGGTGTTTAATGTACAGACAGACATAGTTAACTGTCAAGGCCGCACTGTTGCATGTCAAGGATTAACTCTCTACATTACATTTTTTAGACAGCTTGCCAAAATTCAGAGAAGAATAGAGCCATAAAGCTCCTCTAGTCAACAGTTTAGACTTGGAGTGACAATGGCTGGAGTCTGCTCAGTGTTAAGAGTTCCTCTAAGATGCTTGTACTCACCAACCATTGTCTCCGTTTACTTGCTTAAGCCAGTATTTGGAAATGCCTCTGGACAAAGATTTTTTTTCTAACATATTTTAAATTCAATTTATAGCCTAGCCAACAGCTAGGAAGTGAGGGATCTTGATTTAAGCTCTTTTTTTCCCTGGATCCATTTTTGTACTTCTGATTTTCCATGCCTGTGAGAGTGTGAAGGTGTCTGCTGGCAGTATCTATCTGATCTCCCATTTTGAAATTGTTTCTTTGCAATTCACAAAAGTGGGAATAGGTCCTGGTCTCCTGGGAGAATGCCTTCAGAAGCAGTCAAGCATAGGTTTTGATTTGGTTTTGCTTCAGGTATTTCTGTGTTTTAGAAAGAACTGAACAGGAAAGATTAAGAACATGGGTGAAAGCTAATTCAAGGGGTATTTTTTCATGATTTTTTTTTCTGAGTGCTTGCACTTTTCTCCTATTGTCCTCTGTTTCTTCTCTGACACTAGCAAATATCTGAGTCTTTTATAATCAGAGGCAAAAGCTTGAAGAGCTGCTTATTACAAAAAGGGAGCAATAGTAGAAATCAACTAGCCAAAACTTACAACAGATAAGTGAACTATTTATAGGCCAAATAGCGATGATAATTAATCATTTTTCCTTTAATGTTTCCAAATATCATCAAAAAATAAAAAATTCTGCTGGCTTATACTCTGCCATCACTTGCATTTGTTGACATTAGAAGAATGGAAAACTCCAGCAGACACATCAGTGCAACTGTGTTTGCCATAAGCTAGCACTTAATTTTTTTTTTTTTTTCCTGCATCGCATAGATTAGCATAGAATTTCAGGCAAAGAAAGTCCTTACCTAGAATTAGAAGTATTGAAAATGACATCAGGAAAAAAAACTGTAAGAATAGATCCATGTGATTTGGGGTTGAAAAAAATGTTAAGTAGGAATGTATTATAGCAAAATACTGTTTGGTTGTTCTGTGTTATCAGAGAAAGGCCAAAGTAGAGGAGCCTTAGACAGTATATGATATCTAAAAAGAAAACAGCACCTAGAAAGAAAAACAGCTGAATTTAAATTCAAGGAAAACCATTACAACTGAGAATAATAAGAAGCCGAAACAATGTTAGTTAGGGTTTTTAAAGGAGGTAATGAGGAATAAGGGCATCTATTACAAAAATCAGCTCAAAAGAGAAAAAAAGATAAAGGGTCTGATATAAACATGGTGTATAACGGAATGGGTTTTTCATCAGCAAAGAATGTGACATATGCATCCATGATCATTGAGTTCAGGGCAACATATTGCTTTCTACTAGTGGAGGAAGCCTGCCTTGCCAACTGCCTTGCCAAAATTGGTCTAGGTACCCTAATTTCTATAAAATTAGATAATTTTTTAAGGGAAAGTTATGTCTTGTTTAATTTTCATTCTTCCTTAATGTCTAGAACTAGAAAAACAAAATACCATGAAAAGTTATGATTGACAATGTTTCTGGATAATAAAAATGAGAATAAGTGCAAATTTTGCAATTGCTTTACTTCGTTTCTTTTCAGAACAAAGCATTTATCTAAACAGCTGACCCGTTTTGTTCATTCACTAACACTGCTTTGAATATTCTCTTCTGCTATTTTCTTAAAACCCTCAAAGTTCTGTTTAATTGTTGAGTGAGCTTCTACTTCTTCTCCATTCTTTAAAAGTCTTCATTCTTGCTCACTTTTGATTTTAGTTATTCAAGCATACTATTTCTATCTGGCTAGATCTGAGGTAGAGTTTTAATTATGTTATTTTTATCTTGAGAAGCCCGTGTCTATTATGGAATGTTTTACATCCGCAATCTAGTCCCAGTATTGTTTGTTTGATAAATATTAGTAATTATAGAGTTATATTGTTCATAAGAATTGTACTTGTCATAATTAAAATGCATGATGGACAGCTGTACCTTTAGAGGTCTAATTTATGCAGAACAAACAGAAATGACAATAACATATTTTTATTGTCAGTCAGATGTAGATTCCCACGAGACAAGTAACTGCAGTTCTTTTTTAAGTTTTCTAAAGAAATCCCCCTGATGATATTTCTCAGCCCTTCTCAATCTTTGGGTTTCTGGGTTTGTCCAATCTGGTGAATGGTGAGGAAGAAAACTTGGAGAAAGTTGAGAAAAGGATATTATCTTCCTACGTGAGGAAACTCAGTGGGAATCCCTGAATGGAATATATTCCCTTTTGTGAATATAACCTGAATATGTGTAAACTTGATACAGAGTAGTAAAATCCTGGTGACATCATCAGGGCCAAGTAAAGCATCTCTAGATACAGATGCCTTTGGGATTTGACTTTGATGTAAAAACATATGAAGAAAATTTATATTTCATTTGTTGTCTGTATCTTTATGCAATTTTGTAAGTGCGTGATTCTGAATTTGCTCATTTTGCCTTTATGTTATGACATGAAATTCAAATGACTTCATATTAATTGTTTAATGTTGGTGCATTAATGCATAATATTCCTGTGGGGCATGATGATTTTGAAATATAGCAGCCATGTGTTTTTCCTAGATATCTGGAAAGTAACAAGTTACTATTAATGTGGAAGTTTCTAAAAGAGGAAAGATTCTTCTGAAAGAAGAAGGACTGCCAATCGTCAGGGCTCCATGCTTTGAGGTAATCAGGCCTACATTTCTTAAAACTGTAGTAACTAATAACATGGTAGTTCAAAATATTCTTCCCTTATGGGCAGGCCTTTTGTGACACAAATACAAGTTAATCAGGGCTAACCAAACATTTAAGGAGAAAAAAACATCACATCAGATTAACATTCTGTATGTGAGCACAAAATCATTACAGTGCACTGGCTTTATTTTTGAGTTTTGGGCTCAGTTTAGGTTTAGGATGCGGGTTTTATTTCTTTTGTTTTAATATGTTTTTTTTACTTGTGGAGTACTCCCTGAAATATGTTACATGATTAATTAACAGCTCTGTTAGACAGACTTTCTATGTCTGTAGCAGTTAATAAGACAGACACAAAACAAAAATTTATGATCTAGCAATTTTTGCAGCAGTGCTAAATCCAGAGAATGGGAGGGGAGCAGGAATCTGCATTAGGAGATATTCTTCACAAGAAGGATTTTGTGTACACCATCGCAGCAGCTTCAGGGTTAGTGATTTAGAGCTGTTAGGCATGTTGGTATCCAAAGAAAAATGGGACAGGATGAAGGGTCACCCTGATGTGCTGAGGTGCTTTCTGGACACCATCATATCCACAGATGAGATTACTCTCTGAGCCCATGCCCCAAAATGGGGAGCTCCTAAGTAAGAACACAAATCTTCTCAATCTGCTTGCCCATCACAGAGCCAGATGGAGGATTCACTGTCTTGGTGTTCATAAAATATAGAATGCCCTTCCAATCAGTAGAGTTGTTAAATTTGGAAAAGCAGATATTGTTGAACTGAAAACTAGATTTCTGAAGTTAGTAGGCTAAATTTCTAGCAAAGAGAAGGTAAATGAACTGGATATAAGTCTACTCAAAAAATGTTCATAAAAAACAATACATCACATGCTGAGGACAGAGTTATGTTATAAAATTTTATTTCCTCTTGCTCTTTCTGTAGATGCTAAAGGATTTAGGTAATTGTTCTATTTGCACAGCTGTACAAAATGCCATATTTCAGATAAAATAGAGGTGATGAAACAGACCCATATTTTGCCTGTATTCTCAATCCCAACACCTGTATTGAAACTGCAGCATGGTTTGTCTTTGAAAGCAGTATGGAAGTGTGCATCTGAGGAGAAATAAGTGCACCTAAGGAGACTTGACTGGCTACTCATTTAAATGCCCCTTTTTCATCCAGGGTGCTGATTCATATTTAAGAGAAGCTCCACCGGAGATGGCAACACAGATTATATGATCATAAAATCAGTGTAAGTAGCATCAGAAACAGATCCATTAGCTCTAATTAGGGAGTGTAGTGTGATCTTATTTCACTGCACTGTATGCAGGCTGTAAGGCTGTTATTCCATGTGACAGACTTTTTTTTTTTTTTTTTGGCACTTAATTTGCACATAGAATTAATGGTAGTGTATCCAAGAACTGATGTTACTGATATACAGCATTAGCATTGCTCTCTCTATCCCCAACTTCTGCTCAGAAAAGAATTCAAAAAGAGAGAAAACAGCTTATACTCAGAGGGGTTTGCTGTCTTCTACAGTGAACCATTTTAGCAGGGTGAGGGAGGTGATCCTGCACCTCTGTTCTGTGCTGGAGAGGCTTTACTAGAGTCCTCAGTACAGAAGAGACATAGACTTGTTGGGGTGCATCCAGAGGGGGGCCACAAAATGGTCCTAGGCATGGAATACCTTTCCTATGAGTACAGGCTGAGAGAGCTGGGGCTATTCAGCTTGAAGAAGAGGAGGATCCAAGGTTACCTGATAACGGTCTTTCAGTAAAGGGGAGCTACAGAAAGGAAGGAGAAAGACTCTTTAGCAGTGTCCGTGGTGATAGAAAAAAGCGAAATGGCTTCAAGCTTAAAGAGGCTAGATTTAGGTTGGATATAAGGAAAAAGTCTTTTACAGTGAGGATGGTGAGGCACCGCAACAGGTTACCTAGTGTTATGGTTGATGCCCCGTCCCTGGAGACTTTCAAGACTGTATAAGGCCCTGGGCAACCTGACTGAGCTGAGGATGTCCCTGCTCATTGAAAAGGAGCTGAAACTGGATGATCTTTAAAGGTCCTTTCCAACTCTAAGGATTCTATGATTCCATGGTAAAATGGAAAGACTGTTATTTTTTTTTCATGGTGCTGTAAAACATTTCAATTAATTGAGCATTTCTATCAGGATACAGCTTTTTCCTTCTTCTGGAAAAAGGAAAATTCTGGTGACAGATTTTTGCCTAAAAAAGATTTTTGTCCTAAAACCTTTCACCCGCTGACTAACCTGCGAGGTTTAATAGCTGGAAGACATCTGTAGGCAAAAGTAAGACAAACAAGTTCATCCAGGAACTGTATCATGCTTCCAACATGTGGCAACATGAGTGCCTCTTCACCATCTGTTATTTGTGTGAGGATTTTATTATGTAAATGATGGTACACACTGCGCTCCAAACAAAGGAAACTGATTCCCCTTACAGCATGTTGCAACTGCCAGGCTTCTGTGTCAGCTCTGAAACAAATAGTGAAAACAACAGAGAAGTGGCAGACAGTTCTACTTGTCCTCCCAAAAGGAGCAAATATTGTTAAGAGGAATTTTTTTCCATTTATTATGACTCAAAAAGACAGTTAATGAAGTACGTAATAGCAGGCAGGTGATACTGCTATATTAAAACAAACAAAAAACATATGCAGATCCTTTGCTCTGCTTCTTAAAAATGAAGGCAACACTTAAAACAGATTGAAGAAAACTCTGTAAAACTATGGGGAGTCCTAAAACTGTCTCTTCTCATGGAGAGCCAAAAATATAGCTCTGAGCTGTTAAATCATCTGCAACAGACAACATCTATTGTTGTGGTTTTGGACTGGAAGTATGTATCCTGCCCTACATCATGGTTTAAAATTTCCATTAAATTACCAATTTAAATTGAAATGTAATTATCTTAACTGGCATATTTTTGGCAACTGTGATAAAGAAAAAAACCACTCCCTGCGCTACACTGGATCGAGTAAAAACCCATAGGACTTCTAACAGTGGCCCTTAATCAAAGTCTGCAAAGACACAAAGGCTTTGAGCTAATGTATGCCAAGCCATGTTAGACAGCATGGCATTGCCTAGAGCATCCTTCTGGTGGCATTTATTGCACCTGGTGCCCTAGGAAAAGAAATTGTATACAAGGCTACAATACAATATTCTGTTTTCTTTATACCCACCTACCAAGCAAGAGTAGTTGTTAACGATAGCAGCATAATATTTCATGAGAAAGAAAATGCACTAGTTTTATTAATATATTAAGTGTTTCATAGTCAAGTGGTTATCTTCCTCATTGCAAATTTTTTGTGGTTTAATGTAATTAAACTATCATTGCACTCGTGGATTTAGCTTAAATCTTAATTTGATAACTGGAAAAGCTGTATGGAAAAGGGATTAATCATTTTTTTTTTTCAAGAAAACTTAAAGAGAAGTAATTGAAGTCAATGCCAGACTTGGCCAAATTGATGATTTAGGAATGACTGGTTACTTGCTACGTTGTCTTTATATGATTTCTTATACTTGGTCATGTCAGCTTTTCCTGACATAATTATGATTAAGTGTTGAACTTTACAGATAACCAACTGCTGTTGTTACATCGATTGGTTGTTTTTATTAATGTGTTAAATTTTGTGGTTGCAACAGGAACATATTTTGTGGTAGAGCAACTAATACCTAGATAATTCTGCCATGAAACTATCTAGTAGCCCAGTTTTAGCAGATATTCCTTTTGTTTTTGTATTTATTTTTTTCCCTGCTTATTCATTCACATTCAGTTTTCTTAAGGATAATTCTTAAAAATGTTTTCATGCTAAAGGACAAACTTGTATTACTTTTTTTTTTTAACAGATAGCACTGAGAAAACAGAATACCATTACCACTCTTACAAACATTGGTTTGGGGTGTGTTTTTTTTTATGTTCACAATTACAATTCCACAAAATGTAGTTTCTGTTAATACTTGTCATGTTTTGCTTGTAGAATTAGAAATCAGTGGCATGGTGGGTGGCAGACAATCCAGGAGATTCCTGGAGTCTGTCAAGGACAACTTCCTGGTCCAGGTAATAAATGGACCAATCTGAAGTGAAACCTTACTAGACCTCGTGCTCACCAATGCAGAGGAGAGTGTTAGAGAGGTTAAGATTGGAGGCAGCCTGGGCTGTAGTGACCATGCCTTGGTGCAGTTTGTGATCTTGAAGAATGCAGGCCTGGCAAAAAGCAGAGTTAGGACCCTGTGCTTTAGGAGAGCAAACTTTTGGCTGCTCAAGGAACTGCTGAGTGGGATTCCCTGGGAAACTGTCCTTAAGGGCAGTTATATTGCAGTGTCATAGTCCTTCTCTCTTGTGGTGCATATCTTCTTACCAAAAATTTAGATACTATTTGAAGTTAAATTTTTAGATAGATAGTCATCAAAGATGATCACTTCACATCTTTGTGAAGTGAAACTGTACTGAAAGTGTGAAAGACTTATTACATACATTCTTTCCCAACACACTTTTTAAAATTGCTGCTTACTTCACCAGTACTTCTGAATCCACTCACCTTCTATTTTGTGAACATTTTCATAAGTATGAGTAAAAAAAACCTTTTAATTTTTTGTCTGGTTTGCTGTCATTTGAATTTTATTCTTTCCATGGTGAGCTGACAGATGTAGGTTCCTTACTTACAGCACAGAGCTGAATTTTGTTGTATCTGTAGAGTTCCCATCATTTTTCCATCATGCAGTGTTTTATATATCACATAATTATCAATAATTATTCTAGATTCTGAAGCATAAGAGGGGTCCATTCAAACAGGAATGCCAATTTTCTTCTTTTTGTTGACATACAAGATGTTACATGAAAGTATAACTAAGCATTCTAATGTAACTACTACTTTTTTCTATCTGTGTATGTAAACTAATGAAAATTTGTATGGTTGAAGTCTTCATACTCTAAAAAGCCTGCAAATTGTCCCACGCAAAGTTACAGCCAGTCATTTGTTTTTTGTTTTTCAGAATGCCTAAGCATAGAGGAAGAGGCTTATTCACACAAGACTCACTTATTTAAAGAGGAGCCAAAAAAAAACTTGTGAGAAGAATTAGTTCTCTCTAGCCATATTTGCAGTGGGGGGACTTCAGCTCAGGGAAGGTTGTACTGCCTAGCTGCTCCTGGAAGTCCATGGAAAAGGGATATGGCCACCACTTCCCAGGAGCTTGGCTGAGGCTGCCACCACACTCAGACTAAGCCACTGGGGTCACAGGAGTGGGATGCTAGAAGACATCTTGTGACTTCCACAGGATCTGAAGTTTCAGCCATTGGAATTTCCTTCCAAGGCCTTTGGTTGACCAATGGGAGACTTAGAAGGCATGAAAAGAACTGACCAGTTGTCTAACCTAATAACTTCTCAGAAGAAAATGCTCCAGTACTAGTTTTGGACTCCAAGGAAACTAGGAAATGAAGTTGTGGCTTGGATTCAGTCATTCTTTATGGCATTTGGGCATGTAAAACCCTGATGAACCATAAGCAAAATGAAAGAAAGGACAATTGTAAACAAGGTCTTTCAGTGCGAATTTTAAATCCAGGATGACAAATGGAGGTATATCAATGCAACAACTACAGCAACTTCAATCATTTTCCTATATGTAGTTACTCAAAATTAAAGTTGACAGGTATGCCTCACCTAAATTCTGATATGTGTCATCTCCTGATTTACAAATGCTTGGTTTTCCAGAACAAATCAGATTCTTACCCTGTTACTTAATGGTGCTGAAGATATTTCCTCTCTTATCTTTTGTTATCTTCTTTTT
The DNA here is from genome assembly GCF_023343835.1 of Lagopus muta. NCBI lineage: Eukaryota > Metazoa > Chordata > Aves > Galliformes > Phasianidae > Lagopus > Lagopus muta. Next base: position 98,668,105 of record NC_064433.1, read on the forward strand.
CTGTTGCTACTCACATCTGTCACCAGTCATATATTTAAATGCTTCCATAGATAACCTGTTCTATGACTTTCTCAAACTTCTATTTTAATTCACAGTGTTTTTTCCCTTTCTTTCTGTATCATCAGTGTACAATCTCCAGAGTACCAAGCAACTCACAGAGCAGCTTGAAAAGCTGCATCACAGCGAACTCAATGTCTGAGCGTCAGTATTCTTTGCAAATGCTAATGGCTTTGAGCAAATCAGTTTATTTTTCAATGTTTCCCTGTTCCCACCATTTCTAGTAATGCAGATAGAGCTATTCTCTTTTCTGAGCAAAATGTAATCTGGCAAATTGGGTTGGTAGCAGGAAAAGGGGAGAGCTTTCATCATCAGGATAAAATGGACCTAAAGGTTTTATAAATTAAAGGCCAATTATTCCCCGGGGTGCATGGTGGGCTTTCCACAAGCAATCAGTCTTGTGAATCTGAAGACAGAACAGGGCCTTGACTGTCTGTATTTGGACTTTGTCAGGCCATTTGTTTGTGACCAGAATTGTATTGTTGTTCTGGTTTTCAATAAAGGGATGTTCACTGAGGCATCACATTGATATTTTTGAAGTACGTTCCATGTTTTCAAAGAAACAAATTTATCAGCAACGAATTGAAATGTCTAGCTGTTTCCGTATGCTGTAGAGATTTCACATCATGCTGCTGTGCATGCATTCATTTTTCACCTGCTGGATGTAATGGGAATGAGTTCACTACAAGAATGAAAGCATGTTAACAAGGAAGTGATTTGGCCAAACCATACTTCTTCCTCCTAACAGATAAAAAAAGCCTTGACAAACAAAAGCTGAAGACAAAAGCTTGTTTTCATTAATCATAAATCAGAGATGATCCCCAAATAGTATAGTGGGAGGCAATGTTGGCAGTAGACCTGCGGGATTTTAACAAGCTCAGCTTCTATTCATTGTTTTACCTGTATCTAGGTTAACTACTGTCTGAAAGAGCTTTGTGGGAAAATCTCATCATATTATCTTCAATTAAAAAAGCTGACTATTTGTAGAAAAACTCTTCAGGCTTTCATTTCCAAGTCCTGTACAAGGCAGAAACTTTGTCTAAGGTATTAAAAATCCCTCAGTGGATGTGTAAAATATGGCCTATAGTAAGGACCTTGAGATGTTCCACTGAGTACGTTCACAAAATTTGAGTAAAGATGTTGTTCCAGCTCCTGAGAGCTGAAAAGCTTCCTGCAAGACCAAGTGGCCAACCAGACTGATTCTTTGGACACTGAACCTCCAGAGTTACCTGCTAATATATCACATAGGGCCATGACTGAAAATGCCTGGCTACTATCAGACACATCTACACTTCTGGAACCTATGGACCTCAATCTGCATCATGCTTGCCAAGACTGCAATATCTGGTATGTTTTCTGAAGTATTTCTTGGCAAAAAGAGCAAGGCTAGAGACGAAAGTTTGAAAGATCTCTTAAAGGAGTATTTTAAGCCTAGGATGAATTCTTGAAATCCCTAGTACAGATGAAACATCCAACTAGATACTGGGGGTCAGAAGTAGAAAAGAGGAAGAGAGAGGGAAAAGAAACTACATTCAAGGAAGGTGATTCTGTTTGGAAAAAATGTCTCATACAGTTTGGCACCTAACTCTTACCATGCTGTTGCCAACTTGCAAGTTCATATGAGGTTTATAGCAAGTTACAGGAAGAATAAAATGTTAATCATGTGCAGAACCTTAGTGTTGTATCCACGCCATCTAGTTCAACAAGAGTAATAGCACACAGACTAAGTGATTACAGAATGACATAAGTTTCTTTTCCACTTGAATTTGAAAATGTATTTCCATTTAAAGCTTAATTTTTATGTGTTTCATCCAAAATTAAGAAAACAAGAGGATGTGCTTTTCAAGCACTATATATAGACTGGATCTGGCATCAATTTTTTTCTAACAGTTAGCTGTGTTAAAAGTAGTGACTTTTAACATAGTGTCTAAAAACTTATCAGCATTTTAGGGTGGCTCAAAAACACAAAGGGCAAGGAGTTGGGGAAAATCAGTGATAAGGGTAGTTACTCAAAAGACTTAACTGCATGCCGCAGCTTGTGTCCTCTTAACATATTACAAAACCTCCTATTTAAAGTGTAGCAGATCTATTGAAATGGGATCTGAGACTGGATATAGCACAACAGAATTAAAGAATATTTAATTCTCATTTTAAGAGCTGCAAAGTTGGTTTTTTGGGTTTGTTTGTTTTTATTTTTATTTTTCTGTATTTTACATTCGTAACTATGAATTTTACTCTCATCAATTGAGGTCAAAGATCTTAATTCACATAAAACTTATCATTATTACAAGAAAAAGTAAGCCTTTCATTAATGAACTATGCACTAGAAAGTCTGTTTAGCTGATTAAACTTTTCTATTTCTGAATTTTTTTATGCATTATAATCACCTCCTTGAAAACCTTCTTTCTCCTTGTAACTGGCTACAGACTCGATGGAAAATATTTGGTCTTTTCCTTTCACACAATACAAATGGCATGCTAATTTTTGCCCATGGAAAATAATGTTTTCAAGTACAATAAACATCTTTATTATCACCTTAGTATGCACTGGAGTCATTCTGATGTATTGCAAACACACTGGACCCAGGAGTTCATATATATATGTAGCAAAAATGTATAATTTTGTCTGTTGTTGTTTGTTTTAAAAAATTCTTCAGAAACTTGCTCAGGGTGAGCGGGCCTACTTATTAGAAATGACTTCTCCAAACTTCCGTCTACAAATTAATGTTGCACTTTGGAGAAAACAAATTTATTTCGGAGATAGTGTTGGCATTGCATTTCTTTATTTCTTGCCATTTTTTCTTTGTTTGATAGATCAGATTTCTTGTGCAGTGCTTTCTTTTCTTGTTTATTAGAGTTATTAGTTTATTTATGGTCTATTGGTGCACAACAGTTCTTTAAGCTTATAGAATCTACTTTGTTGTCAGTAAGAAAGATGAGAAGCAAAAGTGTGAAGGGTTTTCCTAGGGTAAAACAAGAATGATAAGCATTTCAAGTGAGAAAGTTAAGTGAGTGAAGAAAAGCTGGACTGCAGAAAATTAAGATGAGACTGTCAATTTGCATGGGTAAGTAACATAGTGTTGAGTTTTATCTTTAAAGCAATTATTATATCTGGTTTATATTCAGCTACTTCACATTGTCCAACATTTTTGCAATATAATGCAGTAACATTTTTTAATTTATTTGCTTTTTATCTTGCCAGCTGGCCTGCATCTTTCCTTTAGTTTCTTTCTTCCTTTGCAGTGTTGTATTAGATACAGTAAGGAAAATTTTCCACTTATTCTATTTGGAAAAAGTGAATAGAAGAATCTGAATCCAGAGGAAAAGAGAGGAAACATAAGTTTATTTTTCTGCATATTTTTTCTGACAGCAAAAAGAAGAAACATTTTTTTTCAGTTGTAATCACATAATATAGTAAAAAGTTTTTGAAGTTTGCTAAGATTTCTGGATATATCTATTACTATTTATACAAATGTACTATATTATCTGCATGGAAGATATGCAAGTCTTTTTCTGCTGCACTGATTTACACTAGAAAGGTGATGCCTGTATTTTCTAAAGAGATGAATTTCATCTGAAAGACAGGGATGGAAAGACAACTTACAATTCTGCAGAACATCTTTTCTGCAGTGTTGCTACCGAAACAAAACAAAATAAAATGAAAAAAAAAAAAAAGTCAAACCTAAATCTTGATGCTCCTCTCTACTCTCCCAAGGAAACTTTAAATTAGGAGAGGTCCTTGAAGTTTCAGTAAGAATTTAGCAAAAGCATAAGCACTTAGCCATCTTTTGTGACAACATTTATTCTTAAAAGCTTCACCGCATTCATGAAAATGAATAGGAATTTCCTATCTTCTGGTTTAACACAGTTGAGTCCAATGAAGGGCATCATATAACATATATGGAAAATACGTAAGTCCCTTTGAAAGTAATGCCTCCTATTTACTTCCAGGGAAACTACAACATGTACAAAGAACACAGTAACTACTGCTATTGTGCTGATCAACTGTTATTGTGCAGTTATTTCCTCTCCTCGAGGGCAGGTTACATCAATGAGAAACACTGAAAATATATTTCCCATAAGTAATTTTTAGGGAGTCAGAGAAGCAGTAAAGGACAATTTGTATGGTCTCTGAAATGTTGACTTCCGCATAAATTGTAGATGAATTGTGAGAGACCATGTTGGGAAAGCAGAATTTCAAAAGTAAGTCAGATTAGATTGTTGTTTCTGTAGTGGAAGCATGTTTATATTTTTTTCATAAATTTCCAGGGAAAAATACATGAATTTGTCCAAGCTAGCTGTCAATTTCATAAACAGCAAAAATACTGATGTTAGGAATTTACCATGAAAGTACTTCCTGATATACATACTTTAATATACAAATATTCTCATTGCACATTACAATAAAATAATTTATTACTATTATATAAAATAATATACAACATGCAATACTGCATATATATTATACATAAATATATTTTTTTACATCCACTAAATATGTGGAATCACTCAGCTGCTGTAATTTATCCTGCTAAAAAATTTACTAGTTTTACAGCATTCATGAATGTACTTACATTTTATCAATGTGGGAAACTATTTGCCTGTGTTTTTTAAGCTACACTGAATCTTTAGAGCCTTGATCTTATGTACAAAGTAATATCTTTAGACTTTCTGAGGCTTTAACCAGCAGAGTTGTCAAATTAAACTGGGTCATTTTGTAAATGTATCTTTAATAAGTACATATGTCTGTCATGCTTCCCTACTCAGTCTTATAAATCTGACTGTATCTAGCTGTCAGATGCTCTCAGCCCAGCTGTCCTAATCTGTCAAGTAAAAATTATAGCATCTAGGTTCATATCCATCTCTGAAAATATTTATTTATACCAGTGACACATCAAGGACACACAATCTTCTTTTTTTTTAATTATTCTCCCAGCAACAAAACCATTAACAGCTGGCTCAAGTCCCTGCCAGGAGGGCAGTGTTAATATATACAGAGAATTTATAGTGGAGGAACACAGGAGTCAAGCAAAATAATTGCTAGATTGTATTTTTAAAAAACTCTTACTAAATTTCAGACATAGAGCATTCAGATTTGTCTTAGTATAGAATAGTAATTGTATGCCTTTTATCATCCTTCACCCTCTATTCATCAGCAACAAATGAATAAGCCTGTACTCCTCTATTGCAGAGATCTTGAGGTTGCCTACAGATTTGGCCTCTCTTCAATACGTAGAAATTAACTACTGCAGTTCTAATGACAAATCAGGTACATCATAAACTGTTGCTATAACTTTAGAGGAGTAAACAAGATGTGGAGAATTTGAAATGAATGCCTTTCCTACTTCCGTCAGCTCTTTCTGAGCAGAAACTATGATATTGGTGTTTAAGAGTAAGGGGAACTGAGGGAGAATAGGATGAAGGAATCCTTCACATTTTGAAAAGAACAGAAATTTCTATTGCGTGTAGGCAAAGAGATGGTAGAGAAGAGTAGGCTATTACTTGCTTAAAAATTTTTGACTGCACCCTATTAAAGTGACCACCAAAACTCACCTGCATTCAGTTAAAGACAAGAAGAAAAAGAACAGTAATTCTTTGATATCTTGTACACAAACAAAAATCAAATCTCAGTCTGCTGTAAACTTAAAACTTATTGTAGTCATACTAAAAGTAATTTTGTCTCTGTGTAAGTGCACAAATGCACGCCTGAGATGGATAAATTATCAGAAATTCTATATGATTAACTCAGCTTCATTTTGAGCATTTTGAACATTTTGAATGTTCATTTTGAACATTTATATGCTTGTGTTAGCTAGTTTCTATGATACTCTGTGCTGTTCTGCATGAAGTGTTTATGCTTGCACTGTCCTGTAAGGATGCACTATAAGACAAGAAAATGTAATGTCTTTCCATGTCTGCTTTTGCCAAATGTAAAAAAAAAAAAAAAAAAATCCTTAGATAATTTGTTGAATTTTAGTTTGATATATTATGAACAAATAGATAAGCTTTTATTCTGGATACACTAAAGGTAGGATGATCAAGAGAGAAGGATAGCTGCTCCAGCAATCAGGAAGCAGTCAGGAGCTGTGTGTCCTTCAAACAGCCAAGGACCAGTGGGACACAACCTGAGTGTTGGAAGCTTTTCTGGAAATCTGCCATGTTTTAAGTGGACCACTGTTTAAACAAAGTTCATATCTCTGCTTTCTATGAGAAAACTCTCTAAAGGAATTGTCTTCCATAGAAAAGTAATGCTTTCTCAAAAATAATGCCTGTTTCCTCCACGCCAGATGTGGAACTTTGATGAATTCATTGCACATGGGAAAACAAAATGGGAATAGCCCAGGGAGGAAGCATTTTACCTAGCAAACTTGAAAAGGAGTTAATCACTTTGGAATCCCCTCAGGTGGATGACAGTGAATTGAACTTATCACAAAATGAAATCTTTCATCAGTGGTATTTAAATTGTTATCTTCTCTGACAAGCTGTCTTGTTTAAGACAGGATAAAGTTACTGCTTTAACACCTATTACAATCATTTTAATAATATTATTCAGAATGAGCTTTTGGATAATTGAAATATAGTAGAAGTTAAAATAAAATAAAATAAAATAAAACCATCGTGAAAGTAAAACACTTTAAAAACCAGTACCCGAAAACCATATAAAATGGGTTAGTATGGGTTCCCAACTATTTTTTTTCTAGTATATACATATACTAGTGTATAAATATATGCTTTATATTGATATAACTGTTTGCTTTTCCTAAAAACCTTGGACTAATTCAAGCACAACCACTCCATTTAAAGCAAGACGTGATGAAGAGCAGTCCCATAAAATGCAATAGCCTGTGATGGATGTTTGTCATGATCCTTTTTGCCCTTGAGAGCTGTGTATAACTGAACTATCCACAAACTATCCACAGTTTTGAAAAACAGCTAATTAAATGACTGCAGTAGTGGTAGGCTTACCATTTAGCAAAAGATTAAAAGCTAGAGGTATGTTGAAGAGGAACAGCGCAACAGCTTCAATTTCTTAATAACTGGTTAGAGAAAATGTTAGAGGAGAAAAACGACACTCTGAATTTCAGTCTGTTGAAACCCAGTATAGAAAGCAGAAAGTGAAAGCAGCAACATTTAAGTTTTGACAAATTACATTTAGGGAGGGACAGATTAGATCATATAACAGTCCAGTTTCATCTTGAAATCTGGATAGTATAGGAGCATTTAAATACTTTAAACTGCACAGATCTAACACTATTTCATACATTGACATGTATGGGATCTTTTTCACAATTATTTCACAAAGAAACCCATCCAAAAGTGGATTGAAGTAGAGTCCAGTGTAGATAGAGCCATATGAGAAAGCAATTTACTTGCAGAATTTTACTATTTTTCTTGGAGTGATAGCACTCCTCCTCCTTCTCTGGTTTTAATTCTGATTTATTCTTCTTTGTTACACTCTCAAAGATTCATAGTAATAAGTATTTAAAGTGTATTACATAAATTTGTACTTTTGAATGTTTTTCATAATGTTCAATATAAGCATTTTTCCTCAAATAAACCACTGACATTTTTACAAGAAATTATTGGTGATTTAATTGCAGGTGTTAGTTACAGCAAATCTCCCTTTAACCTTTTGTAGAAAAGGGTGCAGTTCTTGCATACACATAATGAATTAATCATGAGCTTGTGTCTCTGAACAAGAATTGCATTTGAAAGAATTTATTGTGAAAGAAGTTGTATCATACATAATGAAGTGTTATAAAAGCCCTGAATGATTTCAAGTGACTGATTCCACATTAGGCACTGGGAAAGCTGTGCCTGGAACAACTAGAAGTAAGTACAGAGGGCCTGATGTAATGCACGTTGAAGTCAACGAATTTTTTCCATTGTGTATAGTAGACATAAAGTTTTTCAATTTAATGGGACGGAAAAAATTTATTTTATGGAACAAACACTCACAAAGAAACACAGCTCATTTCTTAAATACATGTACTTTCTTCTTGATGTTTTTAATGGAAAACGTGTGCACTATGAGGCGAGGACATCAAATTACCCTGCTTTTTGAAGAGGATTAGTTAATTTTGCAGGGAAATCAATATCCAATAACAGGAGCTGATCAATAGTGTTTGAGTTTGGTTGAGCATGCCAATGAGGCACTGTGAGATATGAGATTTCACTGGTTTTCTGATTCTTTAAAAATTAAGAGTTGAAGGAGCTGAGACTGTCTCAGGATCAAGTACTGAATTTATGTCAAATTTTTTGAAATCTGGAAATGGACAGTAAAACATTACTATACATTTAACGTACATTCCTTCAGCTGCTCATGCAGCATTCTGAACTGAAAAAACACCTGAAATTAATGGTTGCACGCTGAAAGAGGCTTTAGCAATGAGAAAAGTCTCAAACAGATTCATGGTTGTTTTGTAAAAAAAATCCACCAGCTTTTGTGTCTTGGGAAATGGCTGCTGCCTCTTCCTTCGGGGACTATGAGCCAGATCATGAAGAAGAACCATTTTAAGAACAATTTAAATCTGATATTTCAGAAATAACATAAACATTTAATATTAACTTCATGTGTAAAATATTTAAAAAAAAAAAAAAAAAAAAAAGCATTTTCCTTATGATGGACAGAACAGAATATATGCTTTTCTGTAGCATGTTTTCAACAGAGAGGGTATTTATCAACCATCTAATACTCCAGTTCATTTTACTGAATTATTGGAAAACTGTTGTTGGACTTGTCACCTTGCACAGATTGGATTTGTCCAAATAGCTATTTAAAACACCTACCTGTAATCATGACTATTAAATATGTGTTTATATATTAAAAATAGCTTTGCATTTCTTTCTAGTTAATTAGATGTTACATGCTACTTAAAATACTTGTATATAAAGAAGCCTCTTTCCTTATAATTAGTGTGCATAAGCATAAATTTTTAATGGGGTAATTAAAAGTTCACATTGGACTCTTCCATTCTGTTATGCTATCTTTGCTAATACAGTAGCAGGTTTTGGAGCCCCATTATCTACTTGCTGTACCACCATGCAGATTCTCTGATGCAGGTGCCTTCTCACATGAGCAGTACTACACACTTGCTGGCTGTAGGTCTCAACAGCTACTTTTAAAAGTATTGCCTTAGTGGAAAAAATAAATGAACCCCAATATGTTTTGTGGAGATGAAAATTTGATTACAGATTCAGTCTTGACTGGAGCATGTTAGTTAAGAAGCCAAGGGGTATACAATGTTTTCTTTTCCCAGAAAATGATTTTCAAATGAACATCAGAAGTAATAATCAGCTGCAATTTCAGAGTTTTTAACGTTACTGCAAACATTACAAAAAAGAGACTATGAGTTCATCCCTCTATGGAAACGGACAGAGCAAGAAAAAGTAATTGAAAGCAAAAGAAAACACTGAATTTGAAATAATGGTGAAGAAAAATCAGGTAGATATTTTCTGAGTTGTATTGCTTTTCTTGCAGTATTGAAACAGCCACGCATTGTAGTCCTTTTTTACAATGAGTCTTACACACTGGGAAGATTTGCTTTTAATTTATTTGGATGGTGGGGAAGAAGACCAGCAACATTTTTTGCTTCATTTCTTGATCCTGTAAATACTTACAGATTTTGTTTAGTTTTATGTTTGAAGCTCTCTTTCACTCAAAGAGGCTACTCAGAGATTTGAATTTAAGCAGGTTGGTAAGTGTCTGTGGGACTGAGGCTTTTTGTTATATTTACAGCTGACAGATTCATTGCCCTCCAAGGAGTACTTCATGACTTGCAGTGACTCTCTTTCTTTTTGGAAAGACCACTTTTAGATAACAATTCTACAGAATTGTGTTGTGGGAACACCTGAAAGTTGGGCAAGGCTGTATGGCAGTGGTGGTCTTATAGGATGTGGTGGGTGGTACGCTGCACTGCCACAGTGCAGTCTGCATGAATCAGTCAGCAGCTGGACTCAGCAGGAGAGCTGCAGCCCACTCTGTGTGATGCACTTCCATTTGAAGGGATTTGAAGGGACCAGCCAGAAGAGAAGCAAGGAAATGGGAAAGAAGACTTGTGCTGATGTATCTGAAGATTGCTGGCTTACCTTCAGGCTTGGTCTGGGGAGATCATCTTCACCACAACTCTCTTGTATAAAACTATTTCTTCTGGCTTTCTGCTGACTCAAGGGAGATGGGAAACACTTTGTTCTGCCTTTTTGTTTGTTTGTTTTTTGTTGTTTTGTTTTGTTCTGACACAGGATGTTCTGTGTAGTCTGTAACAAAAATCCCATATTTCCTCTTAGGAATCCATACCATATTTCTCTTAGATCCCCATATCCCCTTGCGAGGATATGGGGGATTCCTGATACAGAATCAGAATTTGTCCTCTTTTAAATTAATTGGTAAAGGGATATTATGATATACAATGCTATAACTGGCATGCATAACAAAATCCTGAAATTGAAATAACATATAAAACTCCTCCTTTCGCATCACACTAAATACTGCCACTGATGCTGTACACCATTTATAATCTTCTTCCAAGTAAACAGCTTTTTTTGTAACAATTATTAAAATTGATGGAAAATTTAGAAGTTGTTATTTGTGGATTTCTTGTTGGTAAATCTTAAAAAATTGGAATGCCTGTGAAAAAAATCTGTGCTAAATACTTTTCTTTATGATCTCCTGTTTGATTTTTTGGCATGGGTATTTGTGTTACGCTGTACAATCACCTTGTAAAGTTCATTTTTTCCTAACTACATTATAGTGCTATTATAAGTGCTCTTGTTAAAATGACACCTCTTTACGATAGCACTGTCTGCTAATATAGCTACAGTAAGAACTCATCAACCTTTCCATTATATGTAAACCCTTGTGTTCAAGGACTTAAAACTCTACTATAAACACTTACTGCAGGCTAACATTTGGCTTATGAAGTCTCATCCAAAGAGCAAAGTTATTTATTAGAAAATTCCTTCAGGTTTTAGAAAATGTTTTTTAAAAAGCAAAAATACTGGTTTTGAACTTAGGGATGCTTAGAATTTTGAGGTGGACACAGAGTATGGAACTGGGGCAGGAGGGCCAGGTGGGATTTCCTGCTTCTCCTCTGTGCTGCCTGATTCTGCTCTGTCAGAATAAGTTCAAGGGTTCCTTTGCATAGTTCTGTAACCACCAGTTTTCCAGTGCACTCTTCCCAAGCTACTTTAATGTCATACTCAAAAAACCACTTCCATCTAGGAGCCCTGTCTTGGTTTGTCTTAAATTCAACAAGACTGAAGTGAATAATTCTTAAATGACTGCTTGAAGACCTCCCAGAGAGTGACTGCTATTCCTTGTATGGTGCCTAGGATTTTCCAAAGCTTTTGTTTTCCTGTGGTGACTGCAGAAGCCCAGGTGTTTGGAGAATATAGTGGTCCAGGTGGCTTCCATCATCAGGCTGACCTCAGCAAAATGTAGCTCCTTCAGTCTAGAAGCCAGGAAAGCTTAATGATTATGAAGCTGGCTGCATTTGACAATGCTGCATGTGACGTTTATTGGCCAAAATATCTGTACACGTGTCTGGAGGAGAGAAAAAGAATGACTGTTCTTGGCCACTCTTATGGCCTATAAATGCACGAGCTGAGAAGAGATCAAAAGCAGATAAAGCCATGGATGGTAACTCCTGGTAAAAGTGAGTGGGCTTTAAGACGTAGTTATTTTTTAAGGATGTTTTGTAGGACTGAGCAGATGCAAACAGTTTTTGCAGGTACTTCTCAGCACTGGAAAGAAAGCGTGTGATAGGACTTCTGTTGCTGGTCAGAACAATCTGCTCTAGTGGGAAGTGTTTTATTATGCTCAAAGCTATATTCTAAAAGCTCCAAGGATTATAAAATGAAAAGCAAAGCAAAGCAAAACAAAGATCCTTGACTTTTTCACAATTAGCTGTGAAATTTGTGGCCCCTTGGAGGCCTCCCTTTTGCCTGTACCTGCAGAGCTATTCCCATGGGAACCCAGGCGCCACCTCACTGCCTGTCTGGGCCTCTTGTCTCTACTTCACTTGTCTGGGAAACTGCAAAGAAGCTGATATTAAAGACACTTGCTGACTGGTATTAGTGTTTACTCTCTCTTCTTCATTCTCCTCAACTGTTTCTTAAGATCTTAGTATTTCTTTTGCTCCCCAAGGTCAACTGTGCTTCCACACTGCTTCGTCCTTCCTTATTCCCCATTTTCTCATGCTTCTGGTATTCCTTAAGCTTTTCTAACTTCTCGATTAGTGTCCAGAACTTCTTCAGTAAAAACTGCCAAGTGCTTCTTGAGGATTGCAAAGAAATAGCAGCTTTTAGCAAAACAGCAGTAACAACAAAACCTTTTACACCATTTACATTTTGTTCAGTTATGCTTTATTTGATACTTTAAAAAAGAAGACTTTCATGAAGGATAAGGCAGTTCTGCTCTCAAAACTTGCTGGTCTATGCACCTTTAGGATCAGTCAAGCCCAGATGGAGTTATGTTACATACGCATTAGGCTTATTATGTTGTTATTTGAGTTTATCATAGAGTAAGTGAGACAGAGAGTTATTCATGGGACCACCCTGTTTAAGCTATTTCTTGTCTTAAGGAAATCAAACCAAAGTATTCCCACAACTATAGAATGCTTTGACTTTAGAAAAAGACCACCTCTGTTAAGCAGTGATTTATTTTTTTTTTGTTGGTCTCTTGGGTAACCACTGATGGCAGATTTTCCTGTGTTTTCTATGGTGGAAGAAGTATGTTTTGAAATATTTTGATTACGTCTAATGTATATGTAAGAAAATGTGATATATGGTAAAGTGATGTATAGCAAAGAAAAATAAATAAATTGATATGCATATTGGATATATCAAGAAGAGGAAATGTAGAAGATATTTTCTTAAGCATGAGTTCTACTTTATTTGGGAGAGAAATATTGGAGGGGATGGGAACACTTAGGAAAATGTATGGAAACTTTTTGTGGTGTGTTGAAGCAATTTTGCTGGTAAATATTTGGAAAAGATCCAAAAAATTTCTGGTAGCAATACATAATATTTCTTTTCTTATTTTTCTTAATATGGCTAATTTATATTCAGACTATATGAGAAACACACTTTATACAAATGACTTCTATTTTGTACACTTTAAGCACACTATTGAAAATCAGTCAATATTTTAATGATCTTAATGATGTGCATAAATGCACTTCTGGATCTGTAAATAAAGAGGAAAAGTGTGCTACATACATTTAGGAAGGAAAAGACAAATTTCTTTTTCTTTTTTTTTTTTTTAGTCTATCTATCTTCTGATCAGGTCAACACTGAATTACAGGAAATTCTGGGAATTCCTCTATACAGATCATACTTGTAAAATGTGTTTTCACAATATGCTGTATCAATAGATTTTTGTCATTGTAAGAACCTGCAAGTTTGATGCAATACAGAATAGGTGTTGATATTTATTCAACATTATTACTTAAGATTTCTGTTTTATTTTCACAGAAATCTAAAAGAAAATAGACTTCCTTTTCTGTTATATCAATGCAAAATTTTATCTGAGACAGTGCTTCTGAGTATAATAGTTTCACATCTCTCATATTCAGAGACTTTAATTACTGCAGCAGATTACTACTTGCTCTGCAAATAGTAATTCCTTGCATTTCTAGAGATGTTCTCCATGCTGCCATTTTGCCTTTCACCCCATTATGAAATGAAATGTTAACATGACATGGAGTTTCCCTCTCTTGTAACTTTTATGTTTTTATTATTATTATTATTATTTTATTATTTTATTTTTTTAATAAGAGGTATAGTCTACGAGCAATAGAAAATAGCACTGGCAACTTGACAGAGCAAGAGGGACTTATCTCATTCAATACTCATTTATGCTAATGTATTTTTGCCTTGTTGTTTGACTCCCTTAGTTTATGACATTTAAAAGACTAAAATACACTATCAAATGAAACAGTTAATTTGGGGCCTATTTATTTCATTTCTTTTCTTCTCTCTTTCCTTCTTAGTGTTTTCTTTCTTCTGTATTTTTCTCTTTCTTTGTACTCTCCATGCTTCTCTTTTCACATTATGACACATTTTCTTCCTTTCCACAGCAAGAACATACAACTTCAAGGTTGTTTTGATAGAAAAGAAACTCAATAATTTTAGAACTTAAGTCTTTACACGATTGATAGTACATTATGAATTACTTTACCTGAGGGACTTCAAATTAAAACAAATCGCTATTTTTGTTTTCAGTAGTCCAGAAATATAAATTTTATATAGTTTCATGGGTTATTTCCCAGGAAGGTCCAAAAAAGCTGCTAAAACATTTACCTTAGAACCTTTAATTTTCAAATGTTGTGGAAGTTCTTATTGAAGTTTGTTTCATAGCATAACTGTCAGCCTTTATTGCAACTCAGCAGTGGTGCTGGGATTTGAGAAATGCCTGCTAGCCAGGGATGAACATGAGGAGTACCAGCTAAGTCTAAATTTTGTGCAGGTTTTTTTTACCAGTATTATCACTTGATCCTTCCCATCAGGGTACTGAGATTGAGAATCTCCTCCAGGAATAATTCACAATTTTTAAAATAGCATTCTAAATTATACCTTGGAGGATCCACCTATCTGTACTGACTACTGAAGGGTGCTTGGCAGGTTAGCCATATCCAAGTCTTTGTGAATCCCTCTTTGTCATACTTGGAGACGAGAAATTCAAAGGATCTGAAAAACAGGTTAAAAATTAGATCGTGTTCAAAGGAAACTTAATATTTGCCTAGACTTATTGGCCTTATTTTTGTATTTGTATCTGTTTTTAAAATGAAGTACAGTTACTGCTACTAAAAATTATTACTGAAGATATTGTTCCTGTTTCATGAGAGTTTATTGGAAAATATATTTCAGCTTACTATTCTAACTGAACAAATACAAAACGTAGTCATAATTATTTTATTCTTCAGAAAATAGAGAAGGTTCTTATAGAATCATAGAATGGCTTGGGTTGGAAGGGACCCAAGCATCATCAAACCCCAACCCCCATGCCACAGGCAGGGCCACCAACCTCTAGATCTCGTACTAAACCATGTCCATTACTTGATGAGGAACAGTCACCCTCACAAATAGGGACACAGACAAAGCAGAGACTTTTAATGCCTTCTTTTTGCATTTTTCTTCAGGGCTCTGGGAGCCCTGAGTTGGAGGGCCATGGCTGTGGTAATGATAAAACTCCTGTACAACTCTGAACTTGTGTGGGACTTGCAACTCCAGCATACAAG
This sequence comes from Lagopus muta, assembly GCF_023343835.1. Lineage (NCBI taxonomy): Eukaryota > Metazoa > Chordata > Aves > Galliformes > Phasianidae > Lagopus > Lagopus muta. Next base: position 98,683,400 of record NC_064433.1, read on the forward strand.
TCTGTGGGGTCTGGTGCAACCTAGAGTACTCAAAGATGACATTGCAAGATCTCTCTCAATTATTTTTCTATAGTCTTGGGAATTTGTAGTGTTCCCCTGTCAATTGAAAGCTGGCAAACATCCCAGTTTTCAAGACGGGCAAGAAAGAATCCCAGTAATTATAGGCCTATCCTTGTCACTTTGGTGTCTGGTAAAATTAAAGACTTTATAGGCTATAACAAACAATACATGAAAAGCAGTGCAGTTACTGGTCATAGTCTACATGAGTTCATGAGGGGAAAGTCCTATTTAGCAAGCATAATTGCCAGCAGGCAGATCAGCACCATGCAGCCAATTGCTCACTCCTCTCACTTCCTTCCAGTGGGATAAGGAGAGAGAGAATTAGAAAAAAATCACCATGCACTAACCTGTGTCCAGCCAGTCCCTCAAGAATGGCTTACCCCTGACCAACTCTCCAGAGTTTTATGTTATTCACATGATATCAATAAAATATCCCTTTGGCCAGCTCAGGTCAGTTGAACTGGTTGTGTTTCCTCTCAGCCCCTTGCTGGCAGGACAGTAAGAGAAGCTGAAATGTCCTTTGTTCTGTATGGAATTGCTCAGCAACAACTTAAACATTGGTATGTTGCCAACATAGTTCTTCTCCTAAAGTTGAAACATAGCATCATACCACGTACTGTGAAGACAAACAACTCTATCCCGCATGAAACCAGCACATCGATCTAGCTGACCAAGGGCAGCCAACTGATGTAATTTCTTTGGATTTCAGCAAAGTTTTCAATACTGCTATGCACATTATCCTTCTGGACAAGATGTTTGCCATGCAGATAGAAAAAAAACATAAAGTGATAGCTGAACAGTTGACATATATATCAAGCTCGAAGGGTTGTAATAAATGTGGTTACATCAGGTTGGTGGACAGTCACTGGTGGGGTTCCATACTGCTCTATTTTAGGACCAATTCTATTTAGTATTTTCACCTGTGACTTGAATGCAGGACTTGAAGGCATACTAATTAAGTTTGTGGACAACACTAAATTAAAAGGAGATGTTGAATTGGTCAAAGAGGACTTGCAGAGAGATCTTGACAAATTAGAGGGCTGAGCAATTGCCAACAGCCTGAAGTTTTAAAAAAGCAGGTGCCAGATTCTGCACCTGGGAACAGGCGAAAGAGCATCCAGTTGGAAAGGGATTTGAGGGTTCTGGGTGATGGCCAGCTGAATCTGAGTCAGCAGTGTGCCCTGGCAGCCCAGAGGGCCAGCCGTACCCTGGGGTGCATCAGGCCCAGCACTGCCAGCCAGGCATGGGAAGGGACTGTCCTGCTCTACTCTGTGCTGCTGAGCACTGTGTGCAGCTTTGGGTGCTGCAATATAAGGACATGAAACTATTAGAGAGCATCCAAAAGAGGGCTGTGAAGATGGGGAAGAGCCTGGAGGGCAAGATGCATGAGGACAGGCCGAGGTCCCTTGGCTGTTCAGTGCAGAGCAGAGGAGCTGATGGAGGCCTCATGGCGACTGCAGCTCCTCACAGGGAGCGGAGGAGCAGCGCTGTGCTCTGCTCTGTGTGACAGCAAGAGCATTTATAATGTTTCAATTTCTGAGGACTGGTGAGAATGGGCTTCCAAAAGGCTTTATATCACCAAGTTTTTCATGAAAAACAGGAAAGTGATCTTTAACTACGAAGACCACTACAATTTTCAGTTGCACCATAGACTCAGCCTTGTTGTAAGAATCTACCATATTTATTAAAAATGGCATCTCTCACTGTGAGCTCTCAGGTGGCAAACTAACTTCTAAGTCTTCCTGTAGCTTGGAGGAACTAACTGCCCTAAGTGCAGTCCTCTGAGTCCTAGGAATACCTCTGCTCTTCAGTTTCAATAACACATGTCTACATTTTCATATGCTGCCCTTTGCCATAAGCCTGAGGCATTTTCTAGCCTTGTATTCTAGCTTTTCCATAGTGCCTGAGGGTTTATAAAGATCTTGATAACTTTTTTTTCCTTTTTCATTTTTTTTTCCCCCTAGAAGAGAATTCATATGTACTCTTATTTAAATTATAATTCCTTAATGGAGAAATGAACTGAAAGGCAAACAGGTAGGAGACACAGAAGTAAAAATATACAGGTGAGACCAGAAGGCAGAAAAAGGGGTTGACATGCAGCTGGATGATGGATAGTGCTCTTAGCGCATTGTATTTTCTGCCCTTTAGAAACTTTTGAATGTGTTTTAGCGCACTTGTAGCCTTACAGAATAGTCACACTATTGGAAATGCTATAACTTATTGTTTACTGCTTTCTCAAGCTATCCATTATGGTAGTGGAATTATTTAGCAGACTGATCCTGGCTGATCTGCTTTCTAGTGGAGCAGTGAACCAAGATCTTCTTTTTTAAGCTTCCTTACCAGCGTCCAATATCTTGGTTCCTTTTATCCTTGTTAAAAATAACACTTTTATTCATTCATGATTTTAATCAAAATAAGAGGAATTAAATATCGAATTGTTAATCTCATGAAGAATCTGTGTTTTATTAAGACTTCTGTCACTTACGACTACGTAAACATTTGAATGAGAAAAAAGCAGCAGTTATTCTTCTAAAGATCCAAATGAAAATTGTATATATTTTTATAACCGGGGCAAAGGTACTCATACTGTAGACTTTGGAACAGTGTAAGTGTCCAAAAGGTTCTGCATTTTTGGGAGACTGAAACATTTTGTGAAGTTAGGAAAACAGTTGACTTATTATTTTTGTATCAATTTTCAGCTTTTCTAATTACAGAATGAAAGTAATTTAGGACAGATTTGTCTTACCTGAAATTAGTGAAGTCATGTTTGCTTTGTTTGTTAAGATATTTCCATCACATAAGTAATTTTATGCTTTGGTAAGACTGTAAATTGTAATCAATGTAAATGTAGCATTCACCAGTAGAGTAAACAAAGTATGATGTGAAGAACACAGTGGGAGTGATTTGAAAGGCAAATGTAAAGGAGATGGCTCAGCAACAATATTACAGGAGGAAAAGTTAAATAGAAGAAGGTATTTCTGACAAATGAATAGTCTTCTTTTTTTTTCCCCAAGCCAGTAGAGCTGCAAATGCAGTGAATTATTATGCTTCTCAGAATGCTGTTAGCAATTGAGGAATGACCTTATGCTTTGTGTTTGTTGTTGTTTGAACATGTGATATTTACTGTAATCATTTTTCATGTAAGTTTAAAAAATTATTCCATGTTGAAGAACTGATATTTAATTTGTTCATCTCTGTTGCTATTCCTCTTTAAAAGTAACCAGAGAATAAATGGAAGTTAAAAATGGTTGAGACTAAAAAGATCTTAAAACCTTTGTTTCAAGTGGTCTGAAGGTACACTTTCATCTCAGTCAATCCATCTTTACTTGGCAGTGGAATAGATTTAATGGTCAGTCAGTGTGATGGTATGACGTTACTTTTTCCTGGACCTTTTTATAAATGCAGGAATCGTACACAAAAACATTGCTCATTACTTTTGTGGAGTATGACTTTGATTGGTTCTGATGCTTGGACCTTACTCCAGCTTTGCTCCTCTATAGAGATATTAACTTCTCCTGATTGCCTTTGCAAATTTGTACGCAATTATAATTGCCAGGAATGTCCTTCATGGTGAACTGACTTGTAACTTCATCAAATGTGACTGAGCCAGGGTAACTAAGACATAAAATTGTAGTTACTTGGAGGCTTTAATCAGGTATGTGAGCTGAGACCATTAATACAAGTTAAAAATACATTTGTTTTACAAGAACAGAAAATATGCTGGGGACTTGGAATTTCAGAAATCTCTTTTAGAGGCTATAGGCCAGTCCTGCAGTTATTCAAAATTCTTCCACTCAATGAGAGAGGAGTTAAGAAACTGGAAATGAGGTTGCTTGAAGTTTTAATTTAGATCATTTCCAACAAAGTGACAGGAAGGTGATGAACAAAGAGAGGAAATAATCAGTTGTCTCCAATAGTATGTGAAGTTTCTCTCTCTGACTTGGCTGGTACAAATCGGACTTGTTCATTTGAAACTGATAAAATTATAGCAATAGAACTGAGTTCTGAGTCTTTTCTCTAAATAGGTTTCCTGGGTTTCATTCATCATGGAAATTTTCAAATGTTTTCAAAGTCAGAACCAAGAGCTGCAAAAAACAAATATACAAATGCCCAATCTCTTGAGTAGGGCACAGACCTGCCCAAGACCCTGCTCTGAATTACTGGTGTGAAAGAAGCTTTTCAGCCTCATGTGAGTGCTGAGCTGATGAGTAGTGCTCTTTATGTGTTTTGGTGCACTCTTTCCATAAGTGGTTTGATTTAATTCTATTTCAGTGCATAATGCCAGAAAGAAACATTCATAAAATGTATTTATCTTCTGATCAGTGCAATATCAATGCAACTACTTTCTTTTGCCTCTGTGTTATCTCTTTTGTTTCTTTTCACTTTGCATTTTATTGTTCTGGCAATCTTTTTCACTCTCTCAGTAACTCATCATATGTCTTTAATAAGAGAATGTAAGAAGAGATTGATTTGACATGATCCTTTTTGACATTGCACTATAGTTTTTTTCAAGTCTGTAAAAAGGATCAGGGAATTTCTTTATGCCTAAATTATTTATATGAACACAAAGAGAATATGGTGGTGGTATAATCTTTTATTAATAAACCTCTTAGATACTGGCCCTGTTGCAGATGAATTCTGCTAGGGAGGAAATGTCTGTTACAGCCCAGGAATGGCAAGTACCAGGCATACTGCTCTGGAAAACAAAGAATTCAGCATGACTGACATTTTCTATTGCCACATTTGAGTGAGGACAGGACCTTCAGAAACATCACCTATTAGAGATTTCTGTTTAAACTATTTTTAGACAAGACTACTTCAAAAGCAGAGGAGCATTTTGTATATGGTATATAAACAATATAAATGTGTCTTCTCTGTTATGTTTCTTAACATTTACCATTTTGAAATGCTCAGTACTATCTCATTCCTCACTGCAGAAAGGAATAGGGTCACGATATTTGCCTCATTCTCAAACATCACAATGCAGCAGTGTAGATGGCCTTGAAATGTGACTTGTTATTAGGATAAAATCTGGTTGCTCTAAGTACTAATTACATCAGTAAATCTCCTGCTATATTGTCTCCTGTTAAGAAATGTTCCTATCTAAAGGTAAGGCTATGATTCAAATTTGATAAGATTAACTTCCAGAATGATCTTTTTCTTCCACTTATAAGTAAATCACCTACAATTGTATTACATTTTGAAGTTACTCTAAGCAAGAAATCTAGCAACTTCTAATTTAAGGAAAAATCAATTCCTACTCTTTTATATATTTTAATTATTTGGCCTAGATCTGGTGATTTTATACCTCATAATGGCATTTTCTTTTCCTATTGAGATCTTTCAGTGTAGTGAATCTGTCTGTATTGCAACCTCTCCTTCCTCCTGGTTAATAAGTGCTGTTCAGAATATCTGATATTTCTTCAAATCTGGACACATCAAAACCCAATGCTAAAATGATGCATAAAAAGTAATTTGTGGTTTTAAACTTTGGTTTCAAGTGTCTCCTATAAATGTAAAATATAATGTTTTCCATTAGAATAAAGCTGCCTCTTGGTCTTTTAATAGAGGCATTGGAAACTTCTAAAAGTATAGTAGAATCCGTTTTGATAATATTGCATATTCTCTCTGGGTTCCAATCTAAATATTTCCATCTGTCAAATTTCTTATTTAATATTATGAATAATGGCAGTTGCAAGGAAAAAAGGAATAGTCTTTTTCATTTCACCTTCTTTTGCCAAGCTTTGGTGGTCTTACAGTTTCATCTCGGATTGCAGAAACGTTTATGTCCTTCCCTCTGCCAAGAACTCTCCTAGAAATCCTAGTGTCATTTGCAAGCATTCATAACCAAAATCTTTGTTATATTAAAAAAAATTTTAAAAATCCACCTTTTCCTAAACCCTAATTCAGATCTATGCTAAAGCAAAAAGAAATTTATGAAAACAAGCCTGAGAATATGAAGATAAAAAAAATATATAGAAAATTCCTTCTCTTTCTCCTTGTGTAAATATAAGAAACAAGAAACTTTCATGATGTAATCTGTTGTCATGATATTAGCCCCAAATGCTGCTACCACTTTTGACACTGCCTGAGTGAGGATTGGACACCCAGCATTTCCCAAGTAAAGCACACTGACAAATTCCTAAGGAACTTGTTATGAAAGGGAGAAAAATCATGACCAAGCAGTTCTAGGAAATAAAAAGATCAAAATACCAAGTGAAAAAGCAAGTTTCACTTTTTAAAACTTCATATTCTAGTGAACCTTGCTAAATCTACCATGTGAGAGTCTACCAATATTTTCATTGTAAGTGATTTTATGGTTTAAGGGAGTCAGCCATAAACAATTGCTCTGAGTTAAAGACTTGCTGTGTACAATTGATGTGAACCATTTGTTTTGCTTTTCTTTTTCACAGAAAAAGAACAAAGAACAGAATTTCTTTTTATTTAATTCTGATTTTAATATCCAAAATGTTTTCCATATTTTTTTTCAATTATTTACCCTCTCTGCTTTAAGTCAGTTGTCCAAAGTGCCAAGGAAATACAATATCTAATTCACAATGGAATATCAAATGTTCCACAAATCAAAGCCTGCTTGTTCTTCCAAGGTCTGCTTAAGAAGTAAATGCTAGGAAAATACTGAAAAATCTCCCAGCATGTCCTATATGAGAGTCCAAAACCCATGAACTCTGTAATGAAAAGTAAATAAATGACTCTGTCCTTCACTGCCAAGATGTTAATCCATAATGTGGAGCTGGTCTCTGTTGTTGTCAACAGTGATATATAAATCATAACAGATGAAACAAGAACCAGGCTGACCCTTACCTATTCCATAAGCCCAATGCAAACATTTATAAAACTTAAACCCCTTTTTCCCTCCTTTTCTTTCTCACCCTTTCACATCGGTCTCATTTTTTGGTTTCAACTGAGATGGAGAAAGTAGAAAACTATGTGGAATTGTATTTGTAGTGTTCAGTGAGGAATTTCAGCTCAATTTCCTAAGCCAAAGATGCCTGAACACCACCACCCCACTCACTGTTTAGAATCATAGAATTATAGAATCATAGTTTAGTCCTTCCCAAAACCATGATTCCTGATGCTAGTGACTTCTAGGCATATAAAAATATGGGGGGGAAAGCAGTTTTGCAAATGAGAGGGCCACGTATCTAGAGATGATAAAAAACAAGTGCTATAATACTGGAGAGGGAAAGCTTGGGCTAGAGGTGACCTTTTGGGCAGACCCAGACAGATAGAAATGACAAGACTAAGAAAGGAAACATTGCCTGAAAGTTTTAAGGGGAAAGGAGACTGAAGAAATAAACCAAGTCTGAGCCTTAAGTAAGACCCAGGCAGGGTAAAGTGTTTGAAAGTCAAAGAAGAGATGTGCTGACCATTTTGGTATCACTAAACGCAGGCCCTTAAAATGTTACTTACAATTTCTTTATGTCCACAAGTGACTTGTATTTTAGTTGGACATGACCCTAAGTGAAAAAGGGCATGAAATTAACTTAATTTTGTCACTTGTAAAGCTCCTGCTGAGCTCATTTTAGAATCAAAGCCCAGAACTATAATTGTGTTGCTTGTTAAAATAATGAAACAAATATTGAGAAAGAAAAAAACAAAAACAAAAAACTGAATATAGCGCAATAGTATCAAAAGTGATAAACAACATGGGCTCATAAAGAACAGATCTTTTCTTACAAACCATATTGTCTTTTTCTAATAGAACTACAAAGGTTGAAATCATCTATATCTGTGAGCCCTGTCTTGCAGTAAAGGAACCAGTAGAGTGTATTTCTAGTGGCATTTACATATAGCAATAATGGTCCTAAACATTGAGCTATACAGGTAAAGGGAATTACTGTGCTCCGTGGGAAACAACAACAACAACAACAACGAAAACAGTGGCAAATGGCAAAACACAGATCTCTGCAAGATGCTTAGAGTGCCATTATTCAATCACAACTGCAAAAGGAAGAAAACCACTCATGGCAAATTCCTGTACAGAATTATAAGACATGGAGAATGTGATATTATGTTGTGGAAGTGAGAAATCTGAAAAGGCATTAGCAGGTATTTGAGGAAGCAGTATATGATTCACTGTAAAGCATACTAGAACAAAAACAGTTGGCATGCACTTGCAAAATGTAAAAGTGGGGAAAATACTGATGCAAATACTCTGGAGCCACATGAAAATTCCTTATGTCACAAAACAGACTGGTGAACAGACCACAACCTAACAATGTAAAGCTGCAGTATGCATTCACTTGGGAAAATATTTTGAGTATATCAGGTATAAAGATATGCATCAAACAGGGGAATCCCAAGAAGGATAATGTAATCAGATCCAGGAGAAATGTATTGAGCTCTGTACAGTAGATAAAGGGGAGATTATCTACAGTAGTATGTCTGTATCCACACTTATGTACAAATGTTTGATGAAAGAATGATGCAATAATCCATTAGACGTAATGCATAAAATCGAGAAGGGATAATGTAAGATAATATCTGGAAAACATTTGGCTGTGAAATACAGTAGTTCATTGGGTGGGACAGATTGTCTTAGGCATGGTCGCTGACTTGGCCTGGCATAAAGATAACGCATGTGACATTTCCTAAAAGGGCAACAGAGATCCCATGCAGAGTACACAGTCCTTAATCCCTACACAGCCAGGTGGTCCTCGTATTGCTTACGCGTTCTTTATCCCTGTCTGATGCATCAGAAGGTTTAAGGATAGGGTTAGGCATGAAATATTCTGGTTTTAGCTACTGGCTACTGCTAGAACTTGTTGGATTTTTAATTTGTCTTGAGATCTTTTTTTTCAGGGTTTTAAAGGATTAATGAATCCTTATTTACTCAAGCAGTCCTAGGGAATCAATAGAAATATTTTCCTATTTTTTCCCATATCAGTGCACGATGACTTCAGAGATTTCAGCTGGTCTAAATTATCACTGTACTGTTCACATCAATTGTACTTAAACATCTGCCAGTTCCATGTGTCCAGCATTTACCAGATTTTCTTGTTGCCTGTGCCAAGAAAGAGGAGGGGATCATTTGCTAGTCCTTTTGATGGCATGGAGTGAGAAAATGAAAAACTGTCTTATGTGATATCTACAATTCAAGTACAGAGGAGAGGTCAATTATTTCTAGTGTGAAAAGTAAGCTTCCATGTGAAGTTCTTTGATAAACCAGAACACATATGGGAAAAAAAAGAAAGAGAACACAATCCTCCAGCCCTTCCATACAGCTATTATGCTTGGCCTTCACTACTTGGATTCTAGTGGAAAGCCAAGTTGGAGTGGTAAGAAAAATCATGTACACATATCCTTTTAAAAGTGATGCTTTAGATTAAATTGCTTTCTTTTTAATTTGTTTTATGCTAGCAATGTTGCACTTGGTGAGGCAGCATGACTCCTGTCCTCTGTCATCTTCAGTTGAGCAGGATCACTCTCTGAGTTTTGTTATCAAGGAGCAGCTGGAGTGCCGGTCCTTCATGGCCATTCCTTCTGCATGCATCTAATTACACTGAAAACCAACAGAAACTTTAACTTTGTAGAAACTGTAGCTTCACTTCTGAATAGCTCACTTGGAACACTAAAATAAAATAAAATAATTTATGTCTGAATTTTGTCATTACATCTACAAAAAAAGAAAGCTGCTACTGTTGTTACTCTTTCATACACTCCACCATTTATAACACCTTGAAGGCACTGAATTTCAGAAATATGAATCTGTAAGATGAAAGAAAGTATTTAACAAAAATGTTCTTTGTGTATACAAGTGTATTGTCATAAGGTTTAGTGCTAAGGTTTGATGACTAAAATATAACCATAATGATTGCTCAATTGTGTTTTAAATTAACTGAATCAGTAGTGAGAGAAAAAAGCTGCCCTCAGTATGAATTTTGGTTGATGAGGAAACAAGTTAATACAAAAAGAAAAAAAAAAAAAAGAAAAAAAAAAAAAGAAAAAAGGCTTTAATCTTCTGGCAAGTCTTTCCAGAGGCAAAAAAAAAAAAAAAAAAAAAAAAGGATTGATGTTACATTCTAGACTAATCGGTCACACTGATTTTGTAGACAAATGTTAATGAATATACAAAAGAACCCAGACTGTTCTCAATATTTAGCAACAAAAATTCTTTGTGAATTTAATTATCTGGAAAAAAAAAAAAGAAAAGAGAATGTTTATTTGTTTCTATATAATTTGCAACTATAGTTTTGCAACAAGAAGAGTGTTAAATTGCTGGAAAGCTTTCTGCAGTATTAAAAACTGCAATTCTATACCCAGGAGATATGAGAGTGTTGTGGTCTCAGCTCTTCCTCAGTTAATCAAAATCTTCCCTCAGCAGGAATTTTATTATATCTTGTATTAACTGTTTACAACTAACTGAGTGTCATGTATTTTATAGACAGCAAAGTGCTGGTCTCTGAGACTGGCCCAAAGCTTAATGAAGGCAATAGAAATGCACCCAAAAATTTCAGTGAATTCTGAAGCCGTCTTGAAAAGAGCACAGGCAAAATCTTCTTTTCAGGAATTATGTCATCTATGTATACACATCCCATACCCATCGTCTTAGAGAAATGTAGTGCTGAAAGAACTTCAGGGAGTTTGCAAAGGTGAGTGATGGTGCACTGAGGTTACACCAAGGGGTTGAGGTTACCTGTTCCTAGGTGCTTCAGCTCTGTTTTGGATGTGCTTTGCCTGCGCTGAGTGAGTCAAGCCAGGCTATGCATATTCTAGAAGGAGCATACAAACCACTAGAATATGAAATATGTGCTGAAATAAAGGTATCCCGTCACTAGGACAGAGTGGTCACCAGTGTGCTAATGCAGGGTTACCTGGAGGATTTATAGTACTTTTTATTTTTTCTCTGGTCGTCTAAGCCAGCAGGAATGTCCCTGTGTGAAGGATAAATATATTTATATAGTTGTATAAGCCCAAGGATAAAACTGAAAGCAGTGTTAAGAAAACATCCTCTCCTACTTTACTTCATGCCTGTGAGGTTCATGGTTTTACGATTTTTGTTTATCGGTGTTCCACATCATATCATGTAATGCACTGGGAGTTCAAGTGCTAATGCTCCAGTTCTGAGTACCTGTCCCAGAAGAGAAGAACAACTACCTTCCCCAGGAGACTGTTAGCTGTGTTGTTATCATTTCTGCTCAGGGGGAGCAGAGTTAAGGCCTTGTTAGGTCATCTGTCCTCTCCTTCTTCATCAGGCTCTCCTCCCTGCTCAACTGGACTGCACATCTCACCTCAGCATTATGGTGAGGCCCATCCTTTCGGACACTTTCTCTCATTATATTTGATTTATTAGCTTCAATTCTAATTGTATTATAGTGTGTTATCTTGCGTTCCGATACCATATTTAGTAAATTAGTTTGTTTCTCCTCAGATCGCTGCCACTGTTCTTAATAATTTTGCGGTCCCCTATTTCCTTTTTCCAGAGGAGCAGATTTTGCAAAAATGCCTCCATCCCGCTGGTCACGGAACTGGGACAAACCAGCCAGTAAACCATTGACATAAGGAAAGCAGAGAAGTGTGTAAGTGTCCCCTTAGTCACCAGAGTTACATCATTCACTTTATCCCTTCACAGTGCCATGTGGCTATAATCATAGCCAAAACTGCAATCATTATGTTTTGGGTCACAGGGAATTTTGTCAGGCATAGACTAATCCCTCCCACTCATTTTCCCCACATCATTAACTTAAGACTTCTCAGGTTCTGAAGCAAAAAACACACATATTCCATAGACAAAGACCAACTTTCAACAGTTTTCAATGGAAAAGATATGCTGATGGACTAATTCAACTATGTGGAGAGAACTAGCACAAATATCCACAAAAGTATGATTGAAGTCTTGTAGTGATCCATTTAAAATGTTAATCCGAGCCATTGATTGTAATGCCCAGTTTCAGCCCAAAGTAGTGTGCAATAGCTGCAGTATGGCCAACAAAGAATCCCTTTTTTATACTGGAAAAAAATCACCTTTACCTTAATCAAATGATACCTTACAGTACCAATGTAATACCTTTAGCACTTTTATATGTGGAATTGGACATAGGATGCATCTTTTCAGTTTCTTTGTTTTTGTTTGGTTTGTGGGTGTGGGTTTTTGTTCTTTGTTTTTTGTTTTGTTTTGTTGTTTTTTTTGTTTTTTTTTTTTTGCTTTTTATTCAGTATTTCTGCAGGAAAAAAAAAAAAAAAAAAAAAAGAAAAAAAGTAAGCTCCATCATCTTCCCTGAGAATTCAAGGGAGATTTTTGTGAAGGAAAGAGACGATCACTAAGACCCTTAAGCTGAGAGTCTGCTGTAGGTGAGCACTGCCAAATACTTAACCGATTTTGGAAGGCAATGAAAACTCTTCCTCACACTCAGAAATTGGATGGTGAGTCCATTTATGTGGAGAGGCAAAGCCCACAGATAATATATACACACCATACTTCCCAGCACATTATGCATTCTACCTATTGAATTTTCCTACTTTCATCCCCCCCCCAAAAAGAAGGACAGGAGAGGGGAGGGGAGGGGAGGGCAGTTAGCAATTCTTCAACCAATAGTTGCAATGGTTTCAGTAGTTGTGACCAGGAAAAGGCTCTGCATTCCTGCTTAGTGCCTGTCTGCTATTTCAATAAAGCACCTTAAAGCAACTCACCAAGTACTCTTCAGATGCAAGCCACCCTTCTGGTTGGTCCTCAGGAATGAGAGAGACCTGATCTAGTGGTTGCTAACACTGCCAAAGGCAGGTATATAATGTCATTCCAACCTAAGCCATTCTGTGATTCTGTGATTCCTTCTTCTTTGAGACAGCCTAATTCTGCTCTTTCATATGGAGGGAAGTATAGCAGAAATTCCTGGGTTCTCACTACCAGTCAAGGGTGGTCCCCACTCACATCAGAGGCACAACTGGCAGAGGGTTTTCTCATGAGGGTTTGGAAGTGTCAATGGAAATGCAGGACAAGCGGTAGGCAGCAAAAATGTGTCCAGGACAAGACTTGGCATAGACTTGCTTTTTCATACTCTGTATGAAAAAGATTGCTAAATAGGTGCTTTCTGAGGACAGTGTACTGAATTAGAGAAACTCCTGAATTCATTACCATTGTTTCCTCCTGAGGCAACCCTTAAATTTTTACTGACTTCTAAGATTAAAAAGTATCAATGTCTTATATAGTTCAAATGTAAGATTGTTTCCCCATAGGATCTCTCCTAATAGAGCACCAGTATACAAACAAAAGGGACCTGGTTTTGATTCAGCCTCATAAATAAAGTGCCTTGGATGTGATCCAGCCATTCAGTATGAGGCAAGTAATCTGCAGTCTGGTCACAGCTGGCTCCAAAATACGAGGAGAGGAGGGAGAGCAGGTATAGAATATATGCTTTTTACAGGATAGCTTCTCACCAATGTAACACAGCTAGATCTTTAGCTGCAAATCTCAGAGCTGCACTCTTTGTTGCCGAGAAACAGCTCTCTGTATAGTGCTAGCTCATTTCTGACCTGTGTTGTGCTTCCAGTAGAGACGCCCCAAAGCAAACCTTTTCTCTGTGGCAAAAGTTACTGATAAGTTACTGAAAAGTAACTGAAAGTTACTTAGCCCAGAGTTCAAAAGATGACAGAATCTGATCCTCATCCATTTCAATTTTGACGTAGTAATGGCTATATTCATTGAACATTTTATAAACATAGTTGTTGGCACAGAAGTTTAAAATAAGACAATTTTAGATGTAGGAAATTAGAAACATTTTAGAACTATTCATGACTAAGAAAGTGAATTTTAAAAAGATAAGGCACAATAAATTTATAGGACATTTTAAAAGTGTGAGTTGTTTCTCCAACAGGCGTTCTCATGATCCTCATCTTTCTCTCCTTTCATTTTCTTCATACTGTGCACATCCTTGCGACATCCACTGGGCTGTCTGGCTAGTCAGAAAGCTTCAGGAGTTGCATTAATAATGTTTGTTTTGGCACTGCACGACCTTGAAAGGGTTGTGAGAAAAGTGCAAAAGCAGTCAAAAGCTTTTATCTGGTGTAGTTGCAGGTTTTGTTTTGATGTAAATGCTTAATGTAGTTTTCGTTATCAGGTGAAATTTTTATTCAGTATGTAATAGTAAGGTCCTGCAATGTCTAAATCTCTTTCAGATGTTCATAAACAGTCCTGCAGAACCTTTTTGTGCTTTTAAACAAATGTATCCATTCAAAGATAAATGTACAAGATATGCTGATATTTGGTGGAATGCTTCAATCTGGCTTTGTTTTGTATATATAGAAGTTTGTGTCTGGCCTTTTTCCCAAGTTGTTTTTGCTCCATCTGTTTTAGCCTGAATTATAATGTCCCCCACATGAATACACACCAAAACTCTTTGCAGAGGTCTAGAACTTTCACTGTTACAAGAGGAGTTAGACTGTTGAAAAATTATGTCCAGGGATAGCAATGAAACAACAAGCATCATTTCGGGTACAGTATCTTCCTTTGAATAGTGTTGTGAACACATTTATCTTTTCATCCCCTCCCTTTTTTATGGGTATAAGTTTAAGCAGCACTTGGAATGTATGTGGGATGATAAACTAAACCCACAAGGCAGGCTACTAAGATGCAAGTGTGGGGAAGAGAGGAGACATTTGGGTTTCTTCCTGTCCTTCTTAAGAGTTATGAACAGAGAACGAAAGTCAGAGAGCTGTTTTTGTTTGTGTTTTTTTTCTAATCTTTATTTCTTATTGAATAATTTTATAAATTGGCTCTCCGGTAATTGCTACATGGTTTTATATTTAGATATCTCTTCCCTTTTCACATCAGTTTTTATGGAAGTGGATAGAACTTGTTGGATTTAGGCTTAAATGAAACAATAAAAATAAATATCCATGGACGGTGAAAAATGTTTTAGTCCTTGCAAACATTGCAGAAATTAGTTACTGAAACAATAAAACAGAAAAATAGTGGGTTTCCAGAAAGGCCAGAATAGGATTGTTAAATTTTAAATTTTAACATATGGACTGCTCACTCCCTGCTCTGATTGCTAGTCATTCCCAGATGGTGTCTGTAGTGAGTAATGGTGAGGGGAAAGGAGCAGGTGGCGATGGCATTTTTTAATTTTTTTTTTTTTTTTTGCATATATCAAATTTAAATTCTATGTTTATATATATAGAAATGAATACAGGAAGTATTGGAAAAAAATAATACATAACTTGGATATATGGGAGTAAAATTAAGCAAATCCTATTGTTATGAGCTGATGAGTTAGAACCTGGATCCAGATCTGAGATCCCCTGTAAGTGGTGGATAATGGCTTTCATGCACAGCCTTGTCTGGCCCTCTGCACAGCATGCCCCAGCAGCTGCAGGAAGAAGCTGCTCACCAAAATTGCCTGAGTTACTCCTTCTGTGCCCAGTACATCAGAGCTCTAAAGCACATGCTTAAAGATAAGTCTGCATTCATGTTTAAATGTGTCCATTCAGCTGGGAACACTATTCCAGGAAGATAGGGCTTGTGTTTTAGAGCTGGCTATTTGGGTTCATGATGTCACAGTTGATAACGATCTTTATAAATCTAAATATATTTCCTTGTAAGAAGTTTCTCATTGTGAGAAACATCCTTTTGCTTCTCTTTAACCCTTTTTTTTTTGTTGATGACTAATGCAGGAGTGTGCCATGTCCCAGTTTAGTGAGCGATTACACTCTTAGATTCTGACTCCAGCCTTCTGCCTACAGTGGTTTCTCTCTCACGTCTGGCAGAAAGAGATCCTATGCCACAGAGCATGTCTCTGTAGCTCCTTGTGCTTATGTCCAGGTGTGTCACCAGACCTCAGGATATTTTCAGAATATATGCAACATCTCATTATGTGATACAGGTATCACAAAACCCTCTTTATCTCCTCCCCATTTTCAGGTAGTGACCTAGCTGCTTTTCTCAGCCTTCCAAACGTACCTGTCTGAGAATCTGGTCTTGTAATTTCAAAAGCGTATATTAAAAAATATTTTTTTTTTTTTTATAAAAGGGGAGAAAATTACCTGTGCTTGTATCTGCTACAGATGTAAGTTCTTGATATATACCCTGGTAACTGTCTGAGCCTTTATGAGTATTTTCTGTTACAGTTAGAAATCCTGGATGCCATTTCTGCCTTCCTGCTTTGTGAGGACAATCCCTTACTGAAGTCACTGTTGAAGAGACCAGTAACGTGTTAAAAGCAACTTATAAAACAAGGAGTTAAATTTATACTAAACAATCATGGCACTTAATACATTCATTTTTTTGCAAGTCTAGACAAGACTCAGTGGAACAATTAAAAATGTTGAAATAAACCTCAGAGCTTTGTAAAGGCAGCATTGCATAACATATCTCATGATCATTCTAAATCACTGCCATGCAGTGGGTAAAAGCTCTATATTTTTGGAATCCAAGGCAACTTAAAGAGAGTATTGATTTTCCCTTTTCTGAGAAATGAGAATCACATATTAGGAACGAAAGCTGCAGACACAATATAATGACCTTTCTCCTTGACTTCTCTTTTCCAGTACAAATAGAATCATTTTCATTGCTAGAATGGATATTAAACAGTAAATCTTGTAGCAATGTATTTGCAAGTGTCTGTGCTTGTTTTATCCAATTAGCATACTTATCACAAGAACAAAAAATGAGTAGATATGGCTTTTAATTTCTGGAGATATCAGCTCTATCCACAAAAACATTGAAAAAACTCCAGCTGGAGGTCTCTTCCATCTGCTTCAGTGCTGGAGGGAGGAGGGGTGCCTTCTCCCTGCAATTTTAATGCTGATGCATGATTTAGAGTAAATGGGTAATTTCACTGAGGGCAGAGGACCTTGGTTGACCTCTATTTTATTCTGTGCATGTTTTCATGGCACAGCCCCACATATACTTATCTATTAAACAGCATTTCAGGTCGCATACAAGTCAGTATTCTATTTACTGCTTTAATTATATAAAACTTAAAACAAACTTATCAATACCTGACACATTACCTTAGGGGGAAATAACCTAGCCATGAAACAGCATGAAAGCTCTACTAAACCTACCTCAAATAAAAGCTTAAGTTTCCAACAAAGCTATTAGGGACAGATTTGTTTTTACACCTGCTGTGCTTCCTTCTAATCACATTTTGTGAAAGTGTCTGAAACAATGGGTTGTAGCTGAATGCGCTTCCAACTTTTTGATGTTTAGTTCCTTTCCTCCTGGTTTAAACCAACTGCAATTTCCCCCCAGTTATTACTTAGCTTCAGTTAAAGCCGATCTTGAGTCAGCAATGTGTGTGTGTGCATGTGAGCATGTTGCGTGTGAAACGGCATCCTCGACCTGCCTTCTCCCCTTGCTGGGGGAAAAGAACAGTGGGATCCTCATGGTGGGATGTTTGAAATGCATCTCAGGCAGCCATCCACTTAGTCCAGCTGCATGTCAGAGCTGTGGCACAGCACCAAGAGAAGAAAAGAAAAAAAAATAGAAGCATGAAATCTAGAAGCATCACAGCTCATTGTGCTCATTGCTTCTGTGTTGTTTATACATTTGTAAGTGAGCTCATGTTTTTCAAAATCCAAGAGTTGCCTGGCAATGCACACTGGTGGTGAAGAACACAGTGGCTAGCAATTTGAATTAATTTGAATAAGATGATTTTAAATTCCTTGTTGGCATCTTCAGTGCTTCAGAGAGCATCTCTCTTTTGTAAGAGGGATAAATAGACAGGGAGAGAAGATGTTTTGTAACTTTGAACAAGGAACTTCATTAGAGTTGAAAAAGGAATTCACTGTAAGCAATTTTGTTCTTCTTTTTTGCTCTTGACTGGGCTGAAGAGCTTTTGACTAGGATCTTGGCTTCCTACTACAAATCTGGCCACCTGCCAGAAGAAGGAGCAGTCAGTTCTGAGCATCTTGCTCCTTTGGATGACTAATTCCCAGCCGCACTGGTTCCTGTTCAGGCCAAGTGGACTTTTCTCCCCTCTGAAAAGGCTCTGATCCTCTACCAGGCACTCCTAGGGTGGTTTAGCAATTCAGGTCATTTTAACATCAGCCAAGTCTTGACACTGCTACATGCATTGATGTTCACTTTTGTTAGTCTTTTCATTCTTGGTCAGTTTTATTAGTTCTCTACATCATATTTTCTGATGAGACAATATGTAAGCCAAAGATGAGAAAACTACAGAGTTCCTGAGCAGAAAGGAGTTTATTTAAGGCACAAGTTAATCTCTGTTGCAGGTAGTATTGCTTTGATATATGTATGAATAGAGAAGATGAGTTCACTGAGAACTCCTGTGTAACAGTAACACATCACATGAGCTCCAGTTCAACATCTTGGGGGATATGGCAGTTTTCTGTTAACTGAATTACATGTGTAGCTCATTATACGATATACAAAAGATTTGATGTGACATGTCTAAAGTATAATGTTTCTAAAGCCTGTACTTTAAAAGACTGCCATCCATAATCTGGCTATTACATCAAAAAAGATACTTCCATTTTTTCATGATTGGATGTCTAGATCTAGCATAGCAAAACATACAGAAATCCAATGAATACACAGAATAACCAGTAACACATTAATAAATATGTTATTTCTCTGCACATTTTTTTCAAAGCCCTACAATATCATAGTCAGACTGGAAGGTTCATCATCCTTAACCGACTTCCCAGCGATGTTATTTGCTTTCATGTGTTGAAACAGATGCATGTTTGGAAACAGTATTGTAGATTGGAAAAGGGAATGTGGTTACTGAACTTTGTAAATGATTAAATCTGTCTTCTGTGACTGGGAGTGCTAACTGTTGTTCCCAAATTGCCTTTCTCTTTTTTCTTTTCCCAAATGGGAAGGTTTTGGTTCTTGCATTTCCCAGGTCATAGATGCTTGAGATTTTTCAGGAAGTAATTATAGGAAAAGGTGTGAGGAGCCAAAGACAGCCAGTGAGCAGGCAGCAGTAAGCATGAATTGCAGAATATGAGGCTGAGAAAGCTATGGAAAAAAACATACTGAGTATGCCTACTGGGATCCCGAGAAAATGATGATTATTCTCTCAAATAGCAGAAGACTTAGGAAAGGTGTCTTTACTGAAAACGGTATTTGGGAAAAGCATTGGGAAAGGATTCGCATGATTGGAGACTAAAAGTGAAATGAAAAGTGTGGGTAGAGAAACAGTGCAGATCACAAAGACTTTAGAAAAAGCCTTCACGAGACAGGAGTCACAAGTTTCATGTGGGAGTTTTCTGGGAGAGCTTGCAAAAGTATCTCTAGCTAGGGGCTTGGAGAACAAGCCAAGCTCAAGGGACTGGATGGCTGGAGTTGGTGGAGCACATGGAAGAGCCTCTGGGCCAGATTATCATGGAAGAAGGGGAGCTGCTTCTGCTTGATTATTTTGGCCTACAGATAATTAGACACTTAGAAGGGAATTCCCCTGTAGCTTCAAGGGGAATATAACATGGAATGCTGGAAGGTCTGGCATGCCATGCTTGCTGGAGAGAGTCATCCGCTTGTAGTGGAAACTGAGGCAATGAGCATACTGATGATATTGGATAAATTCATATTATTTCTGATAGTGCATGTTTAGCCATGTCTTTAATTCTTTTCCTATCTACCACCATCTGATGATCTTATCAATTCTGTTACAAATGTAAAAGAGCTGCTCTGAAAGTAATGCCTCCTATTTTATGTTGGGCCATGATATCAGAGGTGGTATGGCAGTAGAGGTAGAAACTTCCTGCCAATATCCTGTTACATTTTGTTGCTGCAAGACAGATGGCAGCAGAAGGGCGGTCTGGCAAAATGATGTCTGACATAGAAGTGTGGATGAAAAAAAAGGGTGTAATTAAATTCCTTCATATGGAAAAAAAAAATTGCACCCATTCATATTCACTGACACTCAATGAATGTTTATGGAGACTAAATAGTGGATGTGAACACACTGAGGCAGTGGGTGGTGCATTTCAGCAGGCAACAGCCATTTAAAAATCAAGGCATGTTCCAGATAGCCATGCACATGTGTCATGCCATGAAATGAAGAGTGTCTCAATCAGTTTGTGTGCAAATTGACAGATTACAACCAGGGAACTGTGTATGAACTGTCCTACCACACCCAATGCACAGTTTGGATTTGGCACCTTCTGACTTCCATCTGTTTGGGCAGATGAAAAATGGAGTGCATGAGCAACGTTTTCTTAGCAGCAGTGCCATCATAGTGGATGTAAAACTGTGGGATACCTTCATTGGTGCAGATTTTTATGAGCACAGCATGTGGCTCTTGTTCATTGCTGGCAAAAAATGCATAGGTAATGGTGGTGACTGTTGAAAAATAATATTTTGTACCAAGAATTTGCTCTATCAAATAGTGTTGTTTTGCTCTTTGTATCTGTTGTAGTGTCTGTGGAACTATATAGGATGCATTACTTTCATGGCAACTCATGCAATTTGTCTCTAATTATCTATTTGTGTATTACAATGCCTTTTAATCCTGTTACCAGTAGGCTGTATCAGTTTATCAGACTGCTAAATAGAAATGAGGATCTACCATTACAGTAATGAAGATGAAAACTACAAAAAAGAGCCATCATATTTGAGAACATGAGTAGAGTAGAGTAGAGTAGAGTAGAGTAGAGTAGAGTAGAGTAGTCAGGAAAACTGGCCCCTGTCCCTACATAACACAGAGAGATTTCATTTGGGGCTCATACCTTCCTAAAAGCCTTGTGTATACCATCGGCAGGACAGCCAAAACTTTGTATTATCTTTTGGATCTTCCCAGCATCAGAGTCCCTAGACTTTTTTCATACCTGATTATTTGAAACTAGAAATAGGCACCTTCTTGGGACTTAATTTAAATTCTGTTGCTGTTCCCGTAGGATATCCATCACTTGTTAGACCTCCTAGGAGCAAGCTCAGTGATGCATCCATCAGTTTATATTTCCTGCTCTAGTATTTTCTATCAATACAAACAGTAATATTGAGGTAAGTTATAGACAGTTTTACACCGCAGAGTTAATTAATACAGTTCAAGATGATGAGTTCCCATTTACTGCTTGGAAAACCAGATCTGTCTGAAGCAGAGCATATTGGAACTTCTAAGATACATGGCTTTTGTCTGAAAAGGGGGCAGATAAGAGTGAAACATACCTTTTTGCAGGAAGTTCAGAGACACTGGGATGATATAAAAGGTATTTTCCTGCTATTTTTGGATAATTAATGAAACAGCCATTACTGGATGCTTTTGAAGATTGTACTGGGGCTTACATTGCCATTAACAGCAATGTCAGACGTGAGAGAGAAGGGTAAGTTGTTGTCATTAAAGCTGAGCGAGGTTATGTCATTGATATCCAACCTTTTTGTTTGCCTGGGCAGCATTGAGTGAAGAACTGTCTTGGGCTGCATATATGTAGGTCACTCCAAAAGTAATGCCTCCTATTTATCTCCATGAAAACAGCAACAGATATAAAGAGCACAACATGGTTTGATTGTGCAAATTCTCAACTACAAAATACTGTTTTTCCACAGTCATCAAAATGAGCTAAGCATTTTTGCCAGTAATGAACAAGAGCCTGCATGCCACACTTGTAAAAATCTGTACCAGTAGAGGTGACCTTCCATTGCTTTCATCACTGCTGAAATGCACTGCCTACTGCCTCACTTCTCTCACACTCACTTTTTGGCCTCTGGAAGCCATTGATATGGAAGTATCAATGAATGTCAATGTGTGAGATTTTTTCTGCTTGGGAGAAAAACAGCAGCGCCAGCTGTGCTGGGCAACATGCAGCCCAAAGGCCACAGGTTAGACATGTGTGGGTTATGCTTTAAGTTATAAAGTGAAAGTCATCCATTTTGACAAGAAGCACAACTTAGGGGTTTTTTTCATTAACACATGAGGATGAGTGTTTGTACTAGTCATGCTTCTAATAGCAGAATAGGAGATACTAATGGATAATTCGTTACTGTTGTTAAAATTGATAACATTTGCCTTACAGGAATATTGTATACAGGCCACCTTAACCAATCTTATTGTGAATACTTCCTAAGACACACCAAAAACTGTTTTTCCCCTAGATCTGAGCACTTGTGAGGCCATGCAGGTAGGTGACAGATCCAGCAGGAGACACAAGACAGAAATTCTCTCTGAATTCTCTCTGAATGAAAGATCACATCTGCACCCAGGAGTAGAACTGAGGCTGCACAGTCAGTATTGGTTTTGCTGGGTTTTTTTTTCCTAATTTTTAAGTCTCTGACATATCAACTGCAATGGGAATCTCCTTAAGTACTTTTAAGTATCTCAAATGTGAAAAAAGGGGGAAAAAAGTTTACTTTTTTTTTTTACTGTACTCTCACCTGTCATGAACAAGGCAGAGACTTTCAGACTTACTGCTTACAGTGTTACTATTTGAACCAGCTATAGTGTCATTTTAAACAGTAAGTATTTTGAGACCTGGCTATTCTGTTCCAGTAGTGTGCTCTGCAGATCCATCCTGCTCTGCTCATCTTCCCTTTTGCTGCTGTTTTCCCTATTTATAGCTCTTGTTTCCAACCTGTATCTCTTTCTCTCACAATTCTCTTTGCTTTTCTCCTAGTCTTGCCCTTCTCTCTTGTTCAGATTGGTTCTCCCAGCCCTGGTGTCCCTCAGCTATTCTTGATCCCTGAAAGACTTCATCTTGTTCAAGGAAAGGGAAAGTCACCACAGGTAACATATAGCTCTCCCTTAAATCTCTAATTCAGATCTGCCTGCTTTGACATGCATATGAAAAACACTCGGTAGCTGTTGGATGACCAGGATGCTGTGTCTGCAGTGAATGTCAGTCGTCCACAATTCAGATGCATCTTACCACTTGCTATCACTCCATGACTTCATTTACCTTGCCCCTTGTCATTAACTTATGAACTTTAGCGAGCACAAACAGTTACTTTCATGGACTACGCTGTTATTTTAAAATGAATGCCACCACCACAAATGTATCATCTTTGTAAAAGCCCAGGGATGAGAATGTCAGGAATGGAACTGTGGAACAGATTGGTTATTTCCTGTCACACTGCCTCTCATCCCTTTCTGAAATCCACCTGCCCCAAAATATTAAGCAAAATCATCTTTCAGTCTGGTCTTTCAATAGCTTCAAGATGACCGAGGGCATTAAGTCACCCTGAATCACTCACATGCTTGTTTAAGAACGTAAAAATTCACCTGCTGTCTTACATGCAATCCTTAAGCATCTGCTGAAACACCAAGAGTAACAAGCTGGGCTACTGACATGGTTTTGATTTCATTACTGTTGCAAAATTTTAATTGAAATTCATTTTCAAAAGCTAGCTTTTCAGACACATTGGACTATGTGTGGACAAGCTTCATCCTTTAGTTTAGTTTAGATTTGTTTTTCTCTAATAGCAGTGTTAATAATAAATACATTTGAAATTTCATTTTCTGTATTTATCAAAAGAAGAAAAAGTGGCTTCAAAAACTGTTAGTTTTTAAATACTATAATTGCTTTTTTTTTTCTTCTTTTTTTTTTTTAAACTTTCTCTGCTCATTTTCTGTTGTTCTGTATGTTTTACTTGTTACACTGTGTCATATTCCCAGAGGGCCAATTACATTCTGGTAAAGCTGGATGACCAATATTGTGAATAGTAGTTTTTTTTACTCTTGAGATTTAGTGCTATTCATGTATCGAGCATGCACACATGCACACACACAATCAATCACAGCTTTTCATGTTTTATTTTCACAGTACAAATAACATTCAAACGCATGCTGCCAATCAGATTACTGTCATTTTATGTTGCTGTGAGTTTTAGAATATCTACATGCAGTGATTTAGATTACTTAGAGTGTACATGATACTTAACTTGTGACAAAACAGCAAATGTAAAGAATTTAAATTTTATTTCATCTCTCCAATTTTTTAAGTTGGTCTTTAGAACCAACTTAAAATTGTACAGCCTTAATGCTGAGAGAAAAGGCATGCATTTATATGAAGCTATCTGCTATAGCTAGGTATTATGCCTTGTACAGTCATATGTGCTCCTTTATATGTAATTTCTACAGTTGGCAAAAGGGACGGAGCTGGAGGGGAAAGGAGAGGTGAATTTATAAGACAGGATTTTATCAATGTAATTAAAACATCTTTTGGATTTAAAACAGCAACTAAACTTTTCTGGAATTATGTTGCACCCCCAAACTTGCACCCACCTTGGACATGGCAGATTTGCAGCATGGTACAAGCTTAAAACAATATATATTTAATTTCCCCTTCTCCTACAAGGGACTGAGGGCTGCTTTTCTGAAAACAGGTTTCTAACATCAGTAAACTTGACATTTAGAGAAGGTCTCACCCGTCCTGCTGTAAGTGAGTTTTGAAAAGAGTGAAGTTGAATCCAGCACCTCTACACAAATGTGCAAGTATCGTGAATTACATTTTCCAGCTTTTTTTTTTTTTTTTTTTTTTTTTTTTTTTGTGTGTGTGTGTGTGTGTGTGTGTAGAAATCTACAAAAGTGATCTCCAAGATCACTTTGGGAACAGAAATGGCGTTAAGAATAAAGGAAGTATGACTTCACTTAACCTTCCTTTCCCATCCCTCAGAGCCCAGGAGAAAAGAAGAAAAGAACATTAACTAACAAAAGCCTCATTCCCACCACCACCCCGTTTCCCCCATGCTCTGGCCACTGGGTTCTGGCACTGCACTGCACTGCACAGGGGCACCCACCGCCAAAAGCAACCCTTTGATCCCCCGCTCACCCTCCCAGAACAAATCCTGGCTAGCACAAGCAGTGAACCAGTGACATCTGCCAGTTCAGTGCAGTTTCTTTCCCTTTTTTTAATTGCTGTGACATGTTTAGAAGCCCTGTGTGCCAAAGCATGCATTGCATAGAGCAATTTTTCCCTATTCCATAGGCCTTGGCACATATCCATCAACAAAGGAACACCTATCATGCTGCAGCTGGATGCTTCAAATGTGGACAGAATCAAACAGTATTTGAAGATGAAACTCATGGAAAGTTCAGTGCTTCCAAATCATTTCCAAAGTGCAGAAAGCACTTCCCTCTTTCTCTCAATACCTAGATGCCAGTAGTAGATGTCCCTGTTCATTGCAGGGGAGTTGGACCAGATGGTCTTAAAAGTTCCTTCCAACTCTAAAGATTATATGACTATATGATATCAGAGCACCTTATACCATTGCATTAAGAATATAAATCTACATTTTTCTTATTATTACTTAGGTCTTACTGAGGTTCATATGTCAGTAGAAGGCTAGATTAAAAGAAAGAAAATCCTGAAGGAAAAACACTACTTTCCTTCATCCATCTGTTTTCATTCTCAGTTTCGTAAAAAATGAAGAAAAAAATGTTTTGGATTTGTAGTCTAGTATGTGTGTTTCAAGGTTTTAGAAATGTTTCATTCTGTTTGGTGACCAGCAAAAATCTAGATGCTGTGCCTCAGTAATCGTTTCTATGCTTATTGCTTTCAGCTGTGCCAGTGAATCTTTAAACCCGCTGGTGAGCATGGTGAATTTTACAGAAACACAAATATTTTCACACAGACATCACTTGCTCAGCATGTAGTGTAAGGAGGTGAAAAAGAAAAAGAAAAAAGACTCTGCAAAAATTGAGCAAAGTACAGTTATGGACCTTTGAGGTCAGAAGAGTGGACCCACTGTAGACAGCATGTTTGCAAATAGATGCCACCTGTATTTGCTCTGCTATAATGTCCCCTTTGTGTCTACTATTTATAAGTAGCCAATTGAAAGAGTCCTAGGGTGGGAATATTTGCAGAAATATTAATTTTTATGGAAATATTGCAAAATATTTGCAGGCAGCAAGTTTTAGACATTGAGTTTGATCACTTGTAAGCAGAGCTGTGTTCTGGACATTGTTTTTATCCAGTCAGGGAGTAGGCACTCCTGCTTCAAGGAAAGAGTGTCTGCAGATTTGATGGCCTGAGCATTGTCCTTGCCCAGATGCACCCTGATAGTGGTGTCAAAGGAACTTCAGTGAGTTTTATGTGCCTCTTTCATCTTCAAGAAATGTGCAACCCCACCCAAGAAAAATATGGCTGCTTGTCTAGGCCCAGCCTACTTCATCAGAAACATCCTCTGCTGCATTTTGAGCTTTGTATTTGTGAAGAGCCTAAGGACACGGAATTACTTGCAGAGATGATACAGCACATTTTAAAATAATGTGCCAAAAAAAGTGATGTAAACTCAAGGGATTTGCTAAATTACTTCAGCATTTATTTACGCAGCTCTTAAAAGTAGTTAACATTTATAATCTTATACTTAGAAATGAAATATTTAAATACATTTTTAAAGCTTTTTTCCTGAGACCTCATAAGCTGTGCTTTCGTCTGGAGAGACTTCTACAGCTGAGTTATAAATCCCTGCAAATAAGGGATTTAAAAAGGAAAATCTGACAGACTTTTATCTATATGTAGGACCAATAGTTTCCATGGAAAGATAATGTACTTGTCTTTCACATTTTCCCCCATTGTTATCCCTAAATTCAGCCTTTTTGGCTGTTAGTTTTCAGTCACTCCTTTTGTTCGTTCCATGACTTCTGCAGATATCAGATGGGCTCTCAACGCTCCAAAGACTCTGGGAACACCACAAGCAACATTACACTCAGGCAGCAGTGCAGCTTTTTCTCCATAGGTAGCAATTGAATATAGTTATATTTATGCAGAAGAGACAGAAAATGTTTGGTGAATGTTTGTAAGGGCACGTTTGTGAATGTTTGTGAGGTCAGCACAGCTGGGAGACAACAGGAGAACTGCTGCAGGACACAGCCTAGACCAAAGACCTATCCCAAGGCCAAAAAGAAAACACAAAAAGGAAAGTTGAGAGAGAAAAGTATCACTTCTGGTGCTTTCCAGCCTCTGAGGAGTGTTCATTTGCTGCTATTGAAGTCTCCCTGAGCTCTCTGGCTATCAGCACTGAGAAGCAGTGTTTAGACACACAGGGTGACTTAGGGCAGGACAGGCTCTTTATCCAAGTTCCCAATTTCTGAGCAGCTCCGTGCAGCCCAGCGGCAATATGGCTGCAGTTCTTTGTCTCCCACCCTCTCATCCTCGCTAGCACAAACAGCAGCACAAGATCAGATGTGCCAGCAGGGAGCCAGTTTAAATCTGCAAATATCGTTCAATTAATATGGTAAGCTGCTTGCTGCAAGCCAAAAAAAGCATAATAACACATGATAAGGAAAGAACAAAGGTGCACTGAAAAAGAAAAGAAAAACTATCACAGAAATATAAGAAATCTGTTTTCTAGTGGAACAACAGCCTGAATAGTAGATTGTGATATTGCTTCATTTTTATTTTTTTCCTGCCCTGAAGTTAGCAAATGGCATTTACAGATATGAAAAGAAACGTCAAGATTTAAGCTAGCACAGTGTCAGCTGGGATTTATGGTTTTCAAGACTGTCCTGAGTTGACCTGTGTCCAAGTTTTCTATTAACTGAATAACCAAAGTTTGCAGGGGTATGTTGAGAATTTATTTTGGACCATACTTGATTTTACTTCTATTTTCAGACATACACAGAAATTCTGTACAGATGATAAAGTCAGGCTACTTCTATTATCATTCTCAGTATTCTCAGTTATCAGTTCACAGGAGGAACAGTTCAGTGGCGTCTGACTGAAATATAAGCCTTGTATATGTTTCCAGTTTTATTTTTTCCCCTCTCTAGCTCAAAAGAGAATGAAACTGTGTCTTTTTCTGGCTCACTCCTCCCGAGGTCAGTTGCAAATTTTACTGATCTTCTGCCTGCCAAAGGTGATGAGGGAAGTTAAAGGTGCTATCTTTCACAGTAGATGTTGGTCCCATTCCATTTAAAAACTTTGTAGGATTTCTGCCAGGATATGGGTAATTAGAATCTGTCTTGATTAAGTACTTATGTAAGTTTAAAAGTGCAACCTAAATCCCTTTTCCTCAAATCACAGTGCTACAATGAGATATAGTACTCTTTTTATTCCCAAACCTCCACTGCTCTCAGACACAGAACAGCTGGTATATTTTCTCCCTGAAATGGGTGAAGTGCTTTCTTCATTTACAAAATTGTAAAAGCTTTTGGACTGCTACGATGAATGGGATGCACAACTGAAGCACACTGTAAAAATAACAAAGAAAAGAAAGTACCTTTTATGTTCTCTTTAAACCCATAGCTTCTCTGTGTGCTCTGAACCTGCAAGTGCTATTGACTGGGAGATCAAGGTGCCGAGCCTGCCGGTGATTAAGCACTTTGTATTTACTGGTATCCCACCAGCTAATCAATTCTCCCAGCCCTCCATGTTCATTCCTATTGCCCATTAGAACTATTATGCTTCACAGTCTCCTGTAATGATTTAAATATCAGACAGTTCAGTCTGTCGCCTGTCCTAAAAAATTTGGCTAACCAGAAAGGAACACATTAGCAAAGAAGAAAAATCCAATGATATTTCCTAATAATTTATTTTCCTAGAATTAGAAAGGCAAAATAGGTCTAAAAGATTAGATCACAATTCCGTTCTTGGAGGATTCTTATAAATTATTGCTGAATATACAGCTACAGATAGTGCATATACCCACTGGAGTCAGTCTCCATTTTTGTCCCATACGCTGATTCCTCTCATTTATCAATACCTGTACTTGCTTCAAATCAAAACTGATGTGTCTGCACTACAACCCAATTTTAAAGCAGGGGATACCAAGGGAAGTACATTTTGCAAGACATTTGCAGGTTCACTCCAGAATGACACCTGCTGACTGGGCTTTTCAATGCAGGCCTCATTGCTCTTAGGATATCAGACAGCTGGCCCACTCAGGTATTCAGATATCTAAGAAAAAGTGATTTCTGACATCATTTTCTCTTTTCTCATGTAAGGCTTGAACATAACACTGGGTGTGGATTGCTCATTTACGTGCAACCCTCTGGTGGGACTAAGGTGTGGTGCCAACCAAATCTACAGTGTTCAAAGGTATTACTGAATAGAACTGCAATACATTAACTGAGCCCAGAAACCACCAGTGTTAAAATTGCAATTACGTGGACCAGGAGATGGTGTCAAGAATAGGACATACAGAAGAAAGGTGAGTGTTTTACTCAGTGGTAAAAATGGGTAGTTGCTGGGGAAGGAAGTGAAACACCAGCAGTAAGAGCAACTGTGAACATGCTTATTCCTCTGTCTATGCAAGAGCCTGGCAAAAACTGGTATCTTCTGCCACTGTTGGTCAGGGAAAGCAGGGCTACCTCAACAGCATTTCTCAGCAAGACAGCACAGCTATTTGTTGTAGTTTATTTTTTTCTTCTCAGCATGGCAATTCTTGCTAGTCTGGTGAAAACCCATAAACTGGCATAGAGATTTGGTTCTTGATATCCAGCTGTCTCTCACTGCTGAAACCAGGAAGAGAGGAGGTAAAAGCAGTAAAGCTCAGGGCAGTGAAGGGTGACACCTTGGCAGGAAAGCAGCTGCTAATTCAGCAATTCCAGTTCCGAAATTACTAACATCTTAACCAGATGATAACTTGTACTTAGTCGAATGGGCAGATGAGCAAGATGAAAGGTGGTGAAGATCTGCAGTAGCTTTGATGCAGTGCTTTTTACACAAGCTCTTTTGAGGGTAGTGAAAAATGGCATAGTGCAGTCATTTGGTGAACTGGAATTTAATAACATAGGATATAAGAAGGGATATTTATTTTTTAAGGATTTGGTGTCTGAGACAGATACAAACAGTTATGAAATCTGTTATGAAATTCTGCAATAGAGTTCTGGACATTGACCTTGATTCTTTTATCTGACACCAACCAATTAGAACAATTATATCTTAAGTTCAGGGGAAAATGAGGGAGTGAGGCATTTTGTGGCATTTGTTTTATTTAAGTATTTCACAAACCTGTTTTGGCCACCATTCCAGCATAATATGACTGATTGTATGTCAGGTGCCTGTAAGACAAATCTACAAGATGTGTGCTTTTTACTTTCTGCATACTTTATGCAAATACTAATGTTAGTGAGTTCTGCAATGGTGTTCAAAACAAGTACTTAGCAATTGCTCCACTCTGTCATAGAATCATAGAATCATCAATGCTGGAAAATATCTCTAAGATCATCCACTCCTACCACCAATATGTTCCCACCAAACCATGTCCCTTAGTACCACATCTAAATGTTCCTTGAACACCTCCAGAGGTAGTGACTCAATTACCTCCCTGCACAGTTCATCCCAGCACCTTTTGGAGAACAAATTTTTCCTAATATCCAACCTGAACCTTCCTCGGTGTAATTTGAGGCCATCCCCTCTTATTCTGTCACTGTTACCTGGGGGAAGAGGCCGAGCCTCAACTCACTACAGCCTCCTTTCAAGTAGTTGTAGGGAGCTACAAGGTCTACCCTGAGCCTCCTCTTCTCCAGACTGCACAATCCTAGCTCCCTCAGCTGCTCCTCTAAGACTTGTGCTCCAGGTCCCTCATCAGTTTTGTTGCCCTCCTCTGGACACACTACAGGGCCTCAATGTCTTTCTTATAATGAGGAGCCCAAAACTGAACACAGTACTCAAGGGACGTCATCATCACGGCTGAATACAGAGGGATGATCACCTCCTTGCTCCAGCTGGCAGCACTATTTCTGATACAAGCCAGGATGCCATTGGCCATCTTGGACATCTGAGCACGCTGCTGGCGCATGTTCAGCCAAGCATTGACCAGCATCCCCAGGTCCATTCCCTCCACACAGTCTTCCAGCTACTGTGCCCCATGCCTGTAGAGTTGCCTGGGGTTTTGGCCAAAGTGAAGGACTCAGCAGTAGGTCTTGTTGAAATTCATCTCAGTTGGCCTCAGCCCAGCTATCCAACCTGTGCAGATCCCCCTGAAGGGCTTTCCTACCTCCAGACAGATCGACACTTCCTCCCAACTTGATGTCATCTGCAAACTTACTGAGGATGCACTCAATCCTCTCATCCAGGTCAACAATAAAGATATTAAACAGGATAGGCCCTAGTACCAACCCTTGGAGAACACCATTTGTGACCAGTCATGAAATGGATGTAACTCCATTCATCACCACTCTCTGGGCCTGGCCATCCAGCCAGTTCTTTACCAAGCAAAGAGCATACCTGCCTAAGCCATGGTCTGCCTTTTTCTCCAGTAGAACACTGCAGGAGACAGTGTCAAAAGCTTTGCTAAAATCTAGGTAAATTATGTTGACAGCCTTTCCCTCATCCACCAGGAAGGTCACTTGATCACAGAATTAGATCAGTTTCATTAAGCAAGACTCCACAAGCCTCTGGCTGTGACCATCTAACCAATTGTTTATCCACTGAACAGTCCAGTCTTCAAATCTGCACTTCCCTGATTTAGAGATAAGGGTGTGGTGCAGGACCATGTCACAGGCCTTGCACAAGTCTAGACAGAGGACATCAGTTGCCCTTCCTTGGTTCACCTATGCCATTATTCCATACAGAAGGCCACCAGATTGGTCAGGCAATATCTGCGCTTGGTGAAGCCATGTTGGCTGTCACAGATAACATTGCATGTGCCTTACATGTCTTGCATGTGCCTTAACGTAGCTTCCAGGAAGGTCTTTTCCATGATTTTCTCAGGCATAGAATTGATGCCCACCGGCCTGTAGTTTTCTGGATCTTCCTTTTTAAAAAATGTGAGTTGCTTCTTTCCCTTTTTCCAGTTACTGAGTTCCTCGCCTGACACAACTTTTTGAATATGATGGAAAGTAACATGATAACTACATCAGCCAGTTCCTTCAGGACACTGAAATGCATAACAAGCCCCATGGACTTGGACACATTCAGTCCCATCGGGTGGTCTTGAACTTTCTGTTTGCTTACAGTGGGAGGGATTTTGCTCCCCCAGTCTCCATCTAGAGGTTCAAGGATGTGATACATGGGAAGCCTGAGTGCCAGTGAAGACTGAGGTTAAGAGCTTCTTGAATACATCAGCATTCTCCATGTCTGTGGTACCATTTCTCCCTTCTCATTTATCAGAGGGGATACACACTCCTTGGCCTTTCTATTCTGACCAATGTACCTGAACTCATTATTTTTCACATCCATCACCAAGTTCAGTTCCATGTGTGCCTTGCCTTTCCTGATCCTATTTCTGAACATCCAGACAGCCTCTCTATATTCTTTCTGGGTCACAATTCCTTGCTTCCACTGTCATGTCCTTCTTTTCTCACTGTTTGACCTGCAGGTCCTTGTTAAGCCATGCCATGCATTTCCTGCCTCTTCTGCTTGATTTCTTATGATGGCAGAATGGAGAGCTCTAACGTTCTCACAAAGGTGTCCTTAAAGAGCTGCCAGCTCTGTTCTATTCCTTTATCCCTAAGCACAATTTCTCCTGTGGCTGATGAAAGATGGCCTCATCAACAGGCTCCCCTTGATCAGGTGACCTGTAGTAGAGCTCAAACACCAGATGTCTTTTATCTGTCTAGTCTCTGATTTTAACCCACAAGATCTCAACCTGATCACGGCTGTTTTTTAGAGGTAGCTTTTCAGAATCTATCCATTTTTTTTTAAGATAGAAGGCAGCTCATTTGCCTCTCCTGCTCTGCCTATTTCTTCTAAAAAGCTTGTTGCCCTCAATCATAGTATTCCAGTTGTGTGGTACATCCACCCTGTTTTCATGATAGCAACTAAGTCATAGCTTTTTAATTACACCATGTCTCCCACTGCCTCCTGCTTATTTCCCTTGTTGTGTTCATTGGTGTACAGGCACTTCAGCTGAGATACTGACTATGTTACCTTATTGAAGGAATCCTTCCAAATTCCTGGTGACAAATTCGAGGCTTTTTCTGCTGCTTCATAAAGTGACAGTGTTCCCTGACTCTTCTTTGTCACACAGAAGTACAGCTTCTTCCTCTGTCAAATCTTGTTTAAATCTCTGTAGGTTGCTGGTGTTTTCTCTTGGTTGTTTAATTTTGATGCAGTGCCTAAAAAAACATTCAGCCAGCCAGCTCCCCCAAGAAAATGGTGTGGTGAATGTATTAAAAAATGTAAGCTCCTGAAATGGACCTTGGGACAGCCAATAAATACTGGATGAGCACATCTCTGTGCAAAATATCTTTCTTGTAGCCAAGTCATGCTCTCTATTGAGCTATAGGTAGCAGATGGCTCTGGAAAAAAAAGCATATTGGGCATAATGCCACAGGGCATTATTAAATTCTTCAGCTCACAAAAGGATTCACATGAATTGCTTTTCCCTTCTTGGGTCATATAAACTGCAGTGTGTGACTACACACAAAGAAACTCAACTGAAAATTCTAGGGTCATCAAATAGCTAGAAAGTATTATCTTTAGGAAAACAGCTGGTGGTTATGAGTCTTAGGCTATCCAATTGATTCAGTGTCATACTTAAAAATAAAAAAATAAGGCAAAATTTCCTAAAACATCTTGCAATTAAGAATGTTGTCTTTGTTGTTGCAAACACTTTATTGTATAATGAGGAAGCATTTAAAGAATATAATATATAGCAATAAATTGTGTGTGTTAATATGCTGGTGAGCTTTGACTTATCAAAGTAAATCTCATAATCAGCTTTGAGTATGGGTGCATCAGACCACACTTGATCTGACTCACCAGTTTGATCAGTTGATTACAGAACAGATCAATTTAGACTGCATACTTGATTTGGACCATGTGGCCCATTTGCAGTGTCAATTTTTCCTGGCATTTATTTATTTCACTTTCCCTATTTAAATTTCTGTGATTTTACTTTTGTTATGTTTGTAAAAATATTGTAATAATAATAGTAATAATAATAATAATCATCATCATCATCATTTTGAGTATCTAACTGAGAAAAAAGTCTGCTCCACTGTCTTCTTAGTAGAGAGTTGGTGAAAATGGTTGTAGTTTCTTCTAAATTGTGCAGAGGACAAATCCCACATTTAAGCCCTTCGGCATCCAATATGTCAGACCCTATTCACATTTATATTCACATTTACATGTAGTCAACCTTACCTGGCCACACTTCATCTTCCTTTTTTTTCCAGTAATGTCTGAGAACTTGCTGAGAACTTGCAGGTCTTGCACCAGTATTGCAGTTAAATGAAAAATCTATTTTATGGCATTTCAATCTTCTTTCTCAACCAGAACTAATAATGAAACTATAGGTGACCTGGATAATAAAAGTAAGGGGAAAAAATGGTAAATACTGTATGAAGTAAAACATTAAATTTAGAAAGAAACCACGTTCTAATATGGCAATGACTGTTTCTCTCAGACTTGATTCTGAATAAGCATACTTTGGAAAACTCAAGACTTAAGGCACTAAGTAGTACCTTCTCTGAGCAAGTTCTTTCATTCAGTCTTATGCCAATAGATTGCAAGTAATGCCTTAAATAAAATCTTCAAGAACATGTAATCTAAGTATTTTTTAATGATAAAACTAAAACCTCAAACCTTTAGCTATATACTTGAAGTTCTGTTGACCTTCAAAAACAAAAAACAAAAACTAACCAAACAAGCCTGTTCTGATCTCTTGAAACTATTTAGGGATTGTTTAGAGCCAATATCCTAATTAAGGTATTTATGCTCTGGAACATATGGTCTTAGAGACTAATGTCTGAAACATTGGAACGAAGTGACAGAGAGAAATCACATGAAAATACAATTAATATTCTCATGTGTTTGTTGTCTGAAACCAAGGAGCAGAACAGGAATAGATATTCACATTGCAGAGTAGAAAACTCCAGTGTCCACAGCTTAGTATAGAAATATCACAGTTTTTACCAATAAAATCAAGTATTTTTTTGAGGTTAGCACTATACACGAGGAATTGTTAAGAGGATAAAACAACCTCATCCTAAAGAAGAGCCTCAAGTAGCAAGGAGAACTGCAAAGAAAGCTCTGAAGCTGCTGTGGTATAATCCAGCAGGTGGCTGAGTATTACACAGTCCTTCGCTCACTCCTTTCCTACCCCTTAGGATGGGGGAGGGAGCTGAAAAAACAAAGTATAACTCGTGGGTTGAAATAAAACTATTTACTAAGATAGAGAAAAGGAAAAGGGTAAAAATTATGACAAATATATATGTACTTATATATGTGAATGTATATAATAAGTGATGCATAAGCAATTGCTCACCACCCCTTGACCAATGCCCAGCTTGTTCCCTGAGCAGGGAAGTGAGCAAGATGAATTCCCACCCCCTTCAAAATTCCTACCTCTTGGTGTGATATGGTATGAAATATCCTTTTTGCTAGTTTAAGTCAGCTGTTCTAATTCTGTCCCCTCCCAGCTGTTTGTGCCCTTCACTGTTTTTGACTCTGTACAACACTGCTTAATGGTAACTATAAACATGGGTGTGTTATCAGCATTGTTTTTTTTCCTAGAGCCAAAATGTAACATCGTATCAGACACTCTAAAGAAAGAAATTCTGTCCCAGTTGAAACTAAGACAGGAACAGTGATCATTTAAGACAGGAACAGTGATCATTAAAGCAAAATAATTAGACCCAAGTTGAGGAAAACAGAAAGCTGACTAAAACATAGGGGTCAAAGCACTGCAAAAGTATTGCAAAAAGCTATTTTTAAAATGTATACTTGAAAAGTGCATGTGTATGTGTTTCCTCGTGGGAAGCAGCATCTTAATCTGTCTAAATACTAAAGCTAACTCAGAAGAGTACTTGTCAAAAGAGTTTATAGAAGTTGACAACCAGAAAAGCCATCTGTGGCTGGGTAGCAGAGTAACCCAGACTATGGATTTATTTGATCACAAAACAATACATTTTGAGAGAGGGCCCAGTCTAGCTTTCCAATAGATTGGAAAGATGTGCCACAGAAATAAATACCCACAAATATATGTGCCCCCTCTTGCTGGAGTCCTCCCTGCACAGACTTCCATCAGTCCTAATAAAGACTGCAAAAAGTACCAGCAGGCATGCAGAAAAGAGGGAGAATGTAGGAAAGACCACCATTTATGAAGAAAGGGCACGATGTAATAAAGCTTTGCCTAACATGCTAGGTTCAACTACAAACACCTCAGCAAAATAGCACTTCTGGTATAGATTTTATACATAAAAGCTGTGTGTCCTTTCAAAACACAAAACCTCTGCTATGGGGTTATTAAATTTATATGATCCTTCACTCGTCACCATGCCAAAAGACACAGTCTGGGTGCTTGGATATTATGGGAATGTTGATATTAAATAAGGATAAAATTTCCTCCTTTGAATACTTTGTCTGTGGTACCATTTTGCTGGGAGTAAATAGAAATCACTATGCAGGAACAAGTTTCACCAAGTCATGATCAACAGCTGTTGCTTTAAGAATGCTAAATAAATTTAGTTATTGAGTAGCAGCGATCAGCCAGCTGATCAGCTCTCTCCCACAGCCCTGGTGTCCATTTTTGTGTTCTGGACAGCCTTTGTTGTAAGACTCAGAATTTCACAGGATTTTGTAAAAATATATTTTGTTCTGATTCATGTATCAGAAAACAGGATTATATGTGTGGAACTCCAATACATGAGGATAACTTTATCCTGGGAAAATACCTAGTTCAAAAGCTTCTAATGCATACATCAGTTTTGGATGTGCTAAATTGAAAACCCTAAAACTTGAAGCCTTCAAAGACAGCTAGATTTGTTGCCCGTTAAGTTCAGGAATGAAGTCAAGATGAGAAGTCTGTGGATGGAAATGTAATTTGTATGTTTTTGAAAGGAAAGTAATGCCTTCTTGTCATGGCCAATTTTGGATTGTGCTAATGGAGATAGACCTAGCCATAACAGGAGGAAGTACCAAAGAAGATCAATGCCAAGTGAAATTGTCCATCTGTTTTTCCTGATCATCACTGCATACTGCATGCATATATTGACCCTGGCTTTTTTTCCTCCCAAAGAGACTGAGGTGTTTGTTTTTTTTCTTTCTGACATTTTCATTTCTGGTGTAAATGTAAAGTCTGAATGGGAGTCTAGTTCAGGTTCTTAAATTTACCAGCTAGAGGAGTTTGCCTTCTCCTCACTGGTTCCATGGGGAATTCAAGAAGTACTGCCACAGTATTTGAAGGTTAGCCAAAATCCAATTTCACTATAGCACTGCTAACCACAAGTACCCCATATTCCAATCTTAAAAAATGCCATACTGGCTAAAATTTCCAAAGGTTCTTCGAAATGATATTTGTCAGGTGCTACCTGTTTTTGGTGAATCACATTAGTGAACAGCTTTCGCCCAAAATCCAAGCATAAATATTCATGCAAAAATAACAGATCTTTTTATCTTTTTACATGAAGAGGGCACTCACTACCTGTGTTCTCTTTACAGGTGTGTAGTGTTCCCCTTCTAGACTTTTCTGTAGATGATTAGTAGCTTCTTCATACTTTGTTCTTTTCCATATTCTTTGCAACTCCCTTATCTTGTTATTCTTTTTTTTTTTTTTTTTTTTTTTTTTTTGTCTACTTCCCTCTTACCCAATTCAATGAGGGCTGAAAATAATTATTTTCTTTTATTGGCCACTGTGGAACAAGCTCTTGAAGGCATCACTGCAGAAATCAGTTTGGGATATAATTGGCCAGCTTGAAATTCCCAAGGAGATACACACAGCTCTGCTGTACCTATCTTCAGATAGGGCCCCATTCAGTGCTACAGCTAAAAAGGTACACGAATGCTCTGACACAGATTCTAGAAAAGAGTTGCCATCAGAAGGCATGCTGACCCCACTGTATTAGTTTAGCCAAAAAATGCAAGTTAGAAAAATCCTGGAGGCCTCACAATGAGGAGGATATGCTAACTGGAGGATGGGGAATGAGCCCTTTCATGTGACATATCTGGGTTAGTGTTGACTGAGCAATCTCTAAACTCATAGCAGGCTGCTCAGGCTATGCTCCCACTGCCATACAAGCTGATGCCTTGAGAAGGCAAGGAGGAAGTGAGAGGAAGAAGTCCCAGCTAAGTGCAGACAAGAGACATTTTGATTTAGGAAGTTCTTTCAACTCCAAGGCATATGAGATATCTCCAAGACACAGATGTTGCATTGCTATCTAGAAACTTGTATGCATTGCATTTCCATACACTAATACACACAGACAAGTATTTTTCCTTCCTGTGGAGACATACCAGAGAGCAGGCAGTGTCCCCTGGAGGCACCCTACTGCAGTAGAAAAAGGATATACTGCACATTACCCTAGACAGAACAGCTGCAGCTCTGCTCATTCTTCAGTAATATGACAGCGACAAAATATTTTTTGTTGTGGAATAGGCAACCAAAATGCAACATCTGCAAAGTAAAGCAAATTCTTTTAATTCCTTCTGAGTAGGAGGCAATCTTTGTAGTGAATATAACTCTGTTTATGCTGTTGTTTTCATACACAAAGCACAAAGATTTAATTGCAAGGCCCAGCACAGACAAAATATGGCAGCAATAACACATTAGAGAACTTCATTTTCTGTCATCTACTATCAGTGTATAGGCTTTTTCTCTGAAAAGTGAGCATCACTTCATGATATGCGAAAAAAAGAAACAGTGCTGGCAAGTAATCTTTGACTTCAGTGAGTACTGCTTGAAGTCTCACCTGGAGTTCAGTGTTAATTCCAGGACTTATTTAGAAGGCAAAAGAAGTGAAGATAGTCCTCAAATACATAAAATGATCACCGCAAACAGGGAAAGAATAAACTGTTCTCTTGAGCCAGTGGAGAAAGGAAACCAAGTAATGGGTTTAAGTTTAACAGAGTAGCTAACAAAGTGGCAGTGAACTGTGAAGTTATCATTTCTGGTCACCTGCATGACCAGATTCCCCTGTACACAGCCTCTTGCTTAGGACTTGTGGATTTCCAGCAGCCTAACAACTGCAAGGATGTCACAGCTCTGTATGTATCGAAGGCATTTGTGCAATAAAGACACACATGTACACAACGTTCAGGACGTACTGGCCTTACAGTGCATGTGCTGAAATGGTGATCTGTACATGCACTCACAGTCTCCTGGGCTCCAGAATCTTTTGACTTAATTGAACATGTAGTCTAGGCCTGACTTGTCTCAAAAACAGGTTATCTGTATTTCGTATGTGCAATTGCTTTGAGGTATCCCAAACGCATCTGTTTTCCTGAGTTTCCATTATCTGGTCAGAAATCTTGAAAAGAAATGTGGGAACCTTCCCTACAATATTAGGAGCACTGGGGAAAGAGGAAATGAATATGACACTGTACTGGCCTGCAGTGTATGTACACTAAATTGGCAGTTGCAGTCATGGTTGAAGCCATTATTCTTGTACTGGCTGGGCATTAGTTTGTGCATATTAATAATATTTTAATTCGACAGGCTATATCAAGTTGCATGGGACTATTTCTGTTGTTTTCTTTTTTGCTTTTTTTCTTGTTTTGTACCTTTTCCTGACTTTCCAGATGTGAGATGGATTGCAGTTTGATTGTCAGGCCAGTCCCAGCTGTCCACCCTCCTAAAGAAAGAGATTATTGAACATGTATCCCTTTTTGCCTTCTAGGTGCTAGGCTGCTGGCACTATGAAATTTGAAAGGGAACGTAAATAAGGAATATAATTTGTATTTTCTTATTAATACTGTATCTCTGCTATCGTTTGTCACATTCTTTGTTACTGTAAGTGCTGTGCAGAATCTCATTAGTGGTCATGCTTTCTGGTTTCTGTTCTCTGTTTTAAATCTGTTTCTCATTTCCTGGCTGTTAGTTTTAGCTTGAGGGTTGTTTTAATTTATGATATTGTCATTCTGACTCCTATTTGTGGTGTGAGATGATGGTGCATGTGCATTTCTAACAGTTCTTGTAGCTTTACACATTCATGTAATTCCTCGTCTCAAGGACTCCCAAATTCATGTTATTTTGCATAATGTCATTGTTGTCTGGATAAAAATTATTGCACTTTCAAGCATCAGTAAAGACAATTATCATCTGATTTAGAATATTTTGAGGTTTCCATTTCAAATGGAATTTTTTGACACTGGGCTTTTTCTGTGCCAGTGAATGAGCAATTAAACAGCTGCACAGACTTTATTGAGGATCTTTCAAGAATATTTCCTTGTAATCTACGGGGCAGTGCTTTTGCAGAGAGAGTTCAGAACATTCAAGCCCAGATAGACAATGGAAGTCAGTGGCTATTGGGTGCTCTTCTGCATTGTATCAAGAAAGAGAGTATTTGCCATAATGTAAGATAAATTATTTTGAGAAATTGGTCTACACTTTCTTTGTTTATTTTGGAATTCCAATTGCGTAGCGTTTATATTTAGCTTTAAAACAGAGGAGCTTTATTCCAGGACTTCTAATTCCTAACATTAAAGAAATCCTCTTCCCAAGTAAAGAAGCATCTTGAAGTTGCAAGGTCTTATGCAATATTAAAGGGTGGGGAGGGGGGAAAAAATCTATTGCACATTTTACTTTCCTGGTTTTGAGACTTATAGTTACATGATGACATTTTATTCCAAAACTTCAAGAGATGAATATATAGTCAATTTTGATTATACAAACACACAGGTTCTAAAGCTCCAGCTGTTAAAAAAGAGCCAGGTATTTCAAAAATACCAGAAATTTGGTGATGCTGACATCTCTGATATTTTTTCCTCTTCTTCGTGTACTTAGTAAAATTGTATTTCTGTCTTATTACACTTTTGAATTTAATATTTTCCAGCACACATCCACTTACCTTGGCTGTTCTTCTAGATACTAAAAAAGCTTTCAGGATTTCGTACCCAATGTATTTCCATAGAAGAATGTCTAAAAACAACCAGACCATGTAAAATTTTGACAGTACAGATGAAATCTGGAACTTGTGACACTAGCTGCCTGAAGAGATGAAGATCAGTAGCGTACTTACAGCGTTAAGCTTGATAGCTGAAATAATGTAGCCATGTACATGTTTAAATAAAGTTAACATGATTTTAGCTTTGATGATAGTTCACAAGTGTTAAGAAGAGGTAATGCTGAGTTAGAAGAGTGCTTCCGAACATCAGACTATCTTACTTGTGCATTTAAATACTCTTGTTGGAAAATACAGCTCCATGGGATTGGTCCAAAAGTGGGTAGTTTTTCTAGAGTGGATTTCGCTTGGTGTATATATTTAAGAAAATCTTGCTTTCCTTTTAAATGTGTCAAACTCATGAATGTTGTGTTCATGTATTTATTAAATACTGGCTCTCCTGATATTTTTCTTCCAGATTGATGTTCTTTCTTACTTAATCCATTTCAAACCCTACTTTTCATATGTAGTGATTGGTGGTGGAAAAGTGCTGAAATGTATTAAATACTCAATAATGACCTAAACTGTCTAAAATTGCAAAGTCATGAAATGCCAAGATATTTTTTCTTGAGCTAGACAAATTGAATTTTGATAATAAAATACTTTGCAGCAACACAATTTACAAAACATTGAGAATTAAGTCTTCTTTTAAATTCAGTGTTTGCTGACTTTGGGAATCTCACATAGACCAATATAATTCAATTATATAATCCTTTATTTGCATTAATCAATGGCTTCATAAATAAGGATGAGACAGAGCAATATTTTGAATAGGGAAACCCATGAGAATAGGGAAGCAAATGCATTAACTTCTTCAATTAAAACGAGAAAAAAAAAAAAAAAAAAAAGGAACTTAATTGCTAACACTGTCTCTTCTGTCTCGTATAGCTAAGAAAATTTGCTGTATGAGATGGCAAGCCATAGTAAAAGCTGCTTATTGGTAATGCTGGAAACTCTCAATGCAGGAGTCATCTATGAAGTCACTCATAGCCTGTGATTAGCAGCTCAGACTAATTCCTCAAGTCACAGAAGTGTTTCAAAGAAATGACAGTTACTGACCAAAAAAATGTGTTCACTTCATATCTGCTCTTTAGAGGCTTGTTTCTTCTCCTGGCTGGAAATGTTTTACTGTATATACTTGACAATTCTGCTGTAATGACAGGGATACACTGCTAAAGAAAAAAAGAGAAAACATCAATGGGATGACAAACTAAAAATCTTGAGCAAAAACTGTGATATGTAAGACAGTTAGAAGGCAAGAAATATCCCCCAAAAGACAGTTTTCAAAGTCTATTAAAGATTCAGATATTAAAATGTAGCCAAGAGAATTCAGATTCATTTCTGCTATGAAGAATCTCCAAGAAGGGAATGTGGCCTCTATTATTATTAATAATAATAATATTATTATTGGATCTACTGAGCATTAGTTTCTCCTGCTGGCTATGTAGAAGCCTTCAGGAATCCGCACTGTTAGAATGAAGCCTATGATCATTAACTGCAGGACGTGATCATATAAAGAATTCTTATCTAAGTCTTAGGACCTTAGGAATTTCCTTGGGAGAGAACAAAAAGGATGAGATGTTTCAGACATTAATTTTTCACTAATCAGTCTCTGAACAGTCCTGACTTCTTCCTTGACAGTGTTTTTGACCACTTCTTTCCAGCCCTTCTCTTCTTCCTTTTCATCTGAGATGCAGAACGTATCTCACATTGTCTTCCCTACTTCCTTGTTTTTTTACCACTGTCTTTTCCCATCCATTTCACTTTCCATCCCTCTGTCAAGTTTTCTACTGCTTCTCTACCCCTTCCTTTACCTTTGCTAAGAAAAAAAAAAAAAAAAAAAAAAAAAGTGGAGAAATGCCTACACTATAGCAGACAAACCTTGGATTACATATGATACCATTTCACTACTAGCAATTATGGACATGGGGTGAGGGGAATCCCTACTTCCCTTACCCTATATCTACAACATTAATGTTGACAGAAGGCCTATTGGACAGGTGCAATTACTTCTAGAAGTTTACATACTGCCTAACACAGAGGCAGTCACACACGGCTGTTCATTAGGTGATATCACAACAACTATAATTAATACCATGATGATCCTGCTGACCATAATTTTATTTCTTATGTAGCTTGCAAAAATGAACACATTCAAAATTCACAGAATGAATTATTAAATTCATCCATGATTACTTTGAATTTGTAATTTCTTTCTAAGACAAGAAGATTTAAATAATCCATTTAGTCATCGTTGTTACATATTAATTCACTGTTTGGTTAGACTCTGGGCAGGCAACCATGTTAAGGTCATTTTAACTGCTGTTTTCATTAGCGATTATTATATCCACTCCTAGAATGTATGCAAATGAAGGTTGGTATGAATTTGTCATAATTATCTTAACTTCATTTCATTTGTCAGGCATAGCGAGCTCATTTATAGTTCATTGTTTTGGGAGAGCTTTTCTGCATTTGTGTCTTTAATTTCATTTTGCATGCAGGGCTGGTCATTTCTGTCCATGCTTCCCACGGGGGTTCTATTTGCACTTGAAATTGCCTCTGATAACACTGCACTTCAAGGCCTGCATGTGTATTCCTTTGTGTGACTGTGTATCATCCATGCATGTATATATCTATATATATATATACACATACACACACACATATATAGTATGTATATGTACCATGCTACTACATCCTTTTAAGAAAATATTATTAATTATTATGAAAATAAATTCTGCAAAATTCATAATGCAAGTCGAAGAGCAGAAAATATTATCTCTCCAGAGAATGCCAGCCTGCACAGAAAGCATAATTGATAAAAAATAATAATTAAAAAAAAAAAAAATAAGGAAATCTCTATGGATTTGTTTTATTTATTTTTCCACAACTATAAGAAAAAGAGAAATGATAATTAGGACAACACAGTTGTTCCTTGCAGTGATATAAAAACATCAGAAATCATTAAACATGATCTTGTGATTTATTGCACACATGGAAATTTGTAGCTGACTTACTGATTAATAGACTATAGAAAGGCTGGTGATAATACTGATATTTGGCTGATGAGCTTTCTTATGTACTTCTTCCTCTTCCTCACTTCTGGGTTCATAGAATGAAGAGGAACATTGGATTTTACAATAGTTATCATGTTCTAGTTACCTTTCCCTCTTCCTTTCCTCTTTCCATCTCTGATGAAAAATGGCAAGTTAATATTAAAACAAAGTCTTTTTGCTGGCAGAAGTATCAATGCATCCGACTTCCTGATTGACCTCAAAAGCCACATCTTTTCTTCAACCAGTAACTTTGTGGATATTACTCCTAATTCTTTTATACAGAGAAAAGATAAACATTATAATAAATTTATATGTGTCTGGTATTCAAATGAGAAAGAGAAGTGAAACAATCCAGAAGAAGATAGCCTTGAAGGGGAGATAAGAGTTTGCAGAAAGACAGAAAACAGCAGGGAAAGAATGGCACAACTCTTCCATTTTGAGCATTTCATTCAGTTCTTAATCTGCTTTGTTATAGAGGATGTCTGGTATCTAGGCAGATACCTTACTTGAGTGATGCAAGGGAACTGGGGTGCTTTCTCCCATTTTTAGCATCTTCAAGGATTCAGACCCTACAGAACTCTATTTGCACTCTCCAGAAAACAACTTGTCTGGATTTTGTCTTCAAGGTTATCTATAAATTCTATTGTATGCCTTCAACAGTTTTAATGTAAGCTATATAGTAACACACGGCTATTATTACTAAAATTAAGAGGCCCAAACCAGCTACTTCATTGTGCTTTAAGATATCCAAGTTCTAAATCAATGTTTTATGAGTTCATAATGGACCAGGTCAAAAGAACTTTATACGCTCAACACAGTCGAAGTGCTTCTACTCTAGTCTCCATTAAGGATGTATTTTCATACAGCTTTCTCCTTCACAATGTTGTACATTATGAAAGTATTTTCCAGAAGTAAGAACTTCATTTTCTTCTGAAGTGCAATATTTGAAAGCTGCATCAGTCTAAAACTGTTAATATAAGCAATTCCATTTTGAAACAAATTAGAACTCAATTCAAATAAAAAGATTTTTTTTTACTCACCGAATCAATTTCAGCCATACAGTAAAAACTTTGAACTAGATT
The DNA here is from genome assembly GCF_023343835.1 of Lagopus muta. Lineage (NCBI taxonomy): Eukaryota > Metazoa > Chordata > Aves > Galliformes > Phasianidae > Lagopus > Lagopus muta. The sequence goes on from NC_064433.1 coordinate 98,728,223, forward strand.
TGTTTGCAAAAGAAAACATCCATATCCAGACACATTACTCTGTAATTGTCATCTGAAAGTAGTATTGCTTTGATACATAATCATCCATTATGTTCAGCATAACACTTATCAGTTTTAATCTTACAGATTGTCAGAATGATTTCCTTTTTGTTGTTAGTTTTTTCAAAAAAGGCTGTGTGTAACTCCATTTAAATACTAATCCAAATATTTCCCCCTATCCTAGGTCAATTTTGCTATGTTTTAGACTTGATTTAAGCTCAGAACTGAAATCAATAGTTAAACTGAGCTGACTGTACCCAGGAGGTTGTGGGTTGATCTTGGCTTGTTGCCCTCCCACTCCCCCCTCCTCAACAGCGCAGGTACAGCGCAGGTAAGGAAATGCTCCTGAGTGAAGATTAAAACAAGGAGATCACTAGCATCATGACTAAAAAGAGATTCAGCTTGGGGAAAATGTATATAATATATATTGTCAGTTAAAAATAAGTTTGGAAACAGAAAAAAAAAAACAAAAAAAAACAACAACCTCTGAAACACCCTGCTCTGCTACTCCTCCTTTTCCAGGCCTCAACTTCACTCCTTTATCTCCAACTCCTCCATCTCCTCCTGTCAAGCAATGCAAGAGGATGGGGAAAGGGGCTGTGCCCAATCTTTCACAGCTTCTTTCTGCCTCCTCACACTTTTCTCCTGCTCCACTGTTGGTGCTTTCCGAAGGCTACCATGCTTCAGAATAAATCTCTCCCTGCATGGGTGTTCCAAGGGTTGCAGTGTAATTATATGGTCCATGTGAAACACCACATCCCCCAGTCTTGGTGTTATCTCTGCTGTCAAACACTCTCTGACCCTTCTTCTCCTCTCTCAATGCAGTGCTTTCTGCTCTCCCCAGGATGTCCCCAGGGTGGCTGCTGGGCTTGGCCCTGTTTTGTGCTGCGGCCATTGGAGCCAGATGAGTCAGGCACCAGGCAGCCATTTAGCCCTCTACTGCCAGCACCTGCCAACACCTTGGCACCTGCACACAGCAGAATGCTGCCTCTTCACGACTGGGAAATAGTTCACACTATAATAGGACTGTGATAGTGGGAACAATAAATCCTGAATTTGGGTGGGATTTGCTGTTCCAGCTGTATGCATACAAGTCTATAGGGCGTGATAGGATTCGTCAGGGTACTCGAAGAGCTATCTGATGTCATCATGAGACCTCTCCCAACTATTTTTCAGTGGTCTTGGGAATCTGGAGAGGCCTCAGTCGATTGGAAGCTAACAAACATTGTCTTAGTAGTCACTGTTCACAGCCAGCATAGCTTCACTAGGGAAAAGCCCTTTTATGACAAGGTTTTCCACCTACCTGACCAAGCGAAGCAAGTAAGTTGACATAATATTCCTAAATTTCAGCAAAGTTTTCAATACTGCTTCTTACAGTGTCCTTCTGGACAAGATGTTCAGCATACAGATAGACAAAAACAAATGCGTTGAGTGAGCAATTGTCTGCCGGTCAGCTTCAAAGGGTTGTAGTAAATGAAGTTACATTGACTGGTGTCCAGTCAGTGCTGGGGCTCTGCAGGGCTCCATTCTAGGTCCAGATCTCTTGAATTTTTTCATTTATAACAGGACTTGAGTAGACATTGATCGAGTTTGTGAGCAACACTAAACTGGGGGGATATCCTCGAGTGGCCTTACAGAGAGATCTTGACAAATTAGAGGGCAGGGCAATCACCCCCTGTATGAAGTTCAACAAAAGTAAGTGACAGATTCTGCACTTGGATTGCAGTAACCAAAGTGTATGTTCAGGCTAGGCGATGAGAGGCTACAGAGCAGTTGCTCTCCTTTTTCCTCTAAAAAATCCTACAGACAGAAAATCGCTAACGTGTATTTTTTATACAACACAGATTTTGCTTCACCTTTTTCATTCTGTTATACTTTCCTTTTCCATTTTCTTTCCTTCTCAGAGATATGGGATTTTTAAATGCCTCTGAAACAGAAAAGCATCTCAAGCCAAGAAATACACTTCATGAAAAAAGCAGAATCAAACTGTGAAGGAAAACATTCTAAAAGTGACTTTGTCCCATGCTTCTGTGTAGATGAGAAGTTTAGAGAATGAAGACACATTTCAAGCATTTTGAGTGAATTTAAGATCCCAATCACTGAACTATAAAATCTTTGCATATGTTATATGCAGTAGATACGGAGAAATTTTTTAAAAGCCCGTGGGACCATTCATACAACTAAAGCAAATCATGATTGTACTCCGCAGAAGTGGGATATAAACCTTCTCTTTCACTTCATATCAGCCCACACATTCTGAGGGTTCATTGTATTCTCTTGCTTTCATATTCAGATGTGCTTCAGTTAATATTAAATGTGATGCATTTGATATTTACAGACTAAACCAAGATTTTATCCCAAGCCTGTTTTTCAGTGGCATAAAACACTCTTAAGCCTCACTCAAATCATGCGTGCAAAGTCTTAGCCAAGCTGTTTTGACAGTTTTCTCTAATACATTCTAATTAGAATTTGTGGGGGTCTTTCTTGTTTGTTTGTTTGTTTTGTGGGAAAGAAGCTGTAGAAGAATTATACTATGCCTGACTTGTACCTGCAACTGAAATTTAGTTTATTCAGTATTCAGTATTCAGCGATAAGGATTATAGGTATACCTATGCCTTCTGACTTTCTATGTCAAGTTGCATTCAAGTTGAATCTGTGCATGTCAGGCTTGTTGACTATAAATATATATATATATATATAATTTTAAGCAGTAATCATGTTTACTTCACATATAAGCCATCCTCCTATTTATTTATTTATTTATTTATTTATTTGAGTCTCAGTCTGTCATTTATCTGAAATATTTTAAAAATAATTTTAAGGAGCATTGAGGTTTTTCAGATCAGATATTATACATGGCATGGAACTGATCATGCTTGGGAGAATCATGAAGAGTATTCTGCGAAGGCGGGAAAAAACCTGCCCGAATGCCTTCAGCTTGATAAATAAAGAGGAAGGGGCAATATCTGAGGCTTCATTGTAGGAGAAATTGTAGCCTTGTTCTCTTTAGGAAAAGAGCATAAGTAGCAGATTCCCAAGATGTTTTCCGGAAAGAAAGCAGGAAAAACTTTTCTAGCTGCTCCCTCTCTTGACTATCTCTTTATGAGAATTTGTTTTACTTTTGCAGGTATGTACTTAAAGAAAGGTAAATTTTTTTAAAAAGACAAATTATCTTGTCTTTTTTACATAAGCTGGAATTTTGAATTAAACCTCAGATTTTAACAAATACATATATATATACACGTGAAAATTGCAGTGTTTTTTTTTTACTGTTCTATCTTTTTTAGCAAAACCTTTTTTTCTGCTACAAATTCCCATTGGAACTTTGAGCGTGTTTCTTCTCAGACAATGTATGTCTAAAAATCAGTAATTATTATTTTGTGTTTATTGGGACATGAAAACATGTACTAAGCAATGTGGTTATTTCTATATCCGGAATTTTCCACTGTTTCATAATTGCAGATTCTCGTCCTGGAATACCTTTATCTCACGAATGTTTCAACCAGTGGTCATGCAGAAACCATAGATTTCTCAAAATCTTTGCATTCTTGCTACTTAGAATGCTTCTGATGACAGAATCACCGCAGCAGCAGCAAACTGTGTCTGCTTTTGCAGGCATCTTCTGTTTTAGAGGCTCTGCAGATTAAAGCCTGTTAAGTGTGTGAAATAGTCTGTGCTACTGTGAGATGGGCAGTAAGATAACAACTTTCAGGTTTTATGTGGGCACAAGAACATTTTTGTAGAACTGATATATACAAAAGTGGTTTGTGAGGAACAAATTCATATTGTCCCTGTGGTATTAGGAGAGAGAATTTTAAGGCAAAGTTGCTTCCAGCTAATCCCTGTTGACGTATCAGACTCAGTAATGTGTCTGAATGTTAGTGTTGAAGAATAGCAGAAATTGCCTATTTACATCTGTGCCTGGAATTATTTTTAGATTAATGAGAGATGGCTTGAGTTACTGAAACTGAATCTAGAATGGAGTTTAACAAGCAAAGACAGTGGTGGCTTTCCCGGACAGATTTTTTAATTTGGATTGTTACAGAACATATATAAGCTCCATTATTAAGTTCCTGATTTACTTTCTCAAACACTGAAGGATCGGTATCAGGAGCTAACAGCCACTCAATGGTGTAGAGCAGGTGCTTCTGTGGGTCAGGATATGCCTTCAGCCATTGCACCAGGGCATCTCAAAAGAGTCTGGCAGCACTAAGGAGACCTGAAGAAAAGCAGCAGTGGGCAATGAATGGCGTTGCTGAGCCACTCCAGCCTCTTCCCTGAGCTGAGACATTTTGCCTTCTCTTAGGCAGGAGCCTAAGATGCTCCTTGAAGAAAGGCAGGGCTATGAGGGTGTGCAATTTTTCATTCCTTATAGAGGAACCTTTGAAACATCAAGGTTTTCCAGAGGTTCATTGCCACAAATGCTTTGCATGGCACATTGTATAGGTCTGGAATGCCAGCTGCCCTGGCCAGGAAACAGTGCAATTCCACAATTCAAGTGCGACAAGCTTTGAGGCATGAGACAAAGGAAACATAACCCAGTGATCACTGATTGCAGTGATTCTGATTGCAATGGAAAAATCAATTTTGAAGGCTTAGCCACAGTTTTCTAAAACAGAAGGTACTTCAGAAGCAAAGACAAAACACACTACTGCAGAAAAAAATTGTGTAAAACAATAAATACAAAAACTCATTTAAAAAATCTTTTTTATATTTTTCAGACCATTTTATGTTAAAATTGCTCCCCTCTCAGGAAAAAAATAAAAAAGAAAAAAAAAGTAATTTTTAAATCTGTTTTTCAATCTATTATTTTCATTATGGTGATCTCAGTGAATAAGCATTGCATGTGCTCCTTCTATATCTTTTTTTATTATTCAGCTTTTTTTTATTACCCTCTTATTAATCAGTGTAACAGGAAACATAAACATCCCTAAGTACTTCAGTACAGGGTTAATTCAAATCCTTTACTGACAGGTCTAACTAATCTGGCTGGCAGCACAGTGGTGAGCTCATTGCTTTCTGCAGATTCTGTTGTGGAAATAGTCATTTGTAACAGAAGACAGAAGATCTTTCACCACTGCAACTTTTTGCTGACCACTGTGTGTGTGTGTGTGTCTGTGTGTGTGTGTGTGTGAGAGAGAGAGAGAGAGAGAGACCCCAGAGAAACAGGGAAAGAATTATTGATCATTATGGAGATAGCTTATAGTGAGAAAGAATGACATCTGTTACTGTGGGATAACGGGAAGCTTAATTTTCCAAATGCTAAAATAATTATTGCTGAACTGTTCGTTTTTTATCTAGTCCTCAACGAAACTGAATTCCCTCTTCGTCTGCCACATGGCATTGCAAGCTTAGTCTGTACATTTTGGAGGTTCTCTCTGGATGAACTGCAAAGTGATTTCTCCCTTATGAATTAGATTTTATTCGGGCTTTTTATAATTGCCAGTGATTTGAATTCACTTTCTTACAGCTTCTTTTGTGAAGTCTAATCAATACAGCAAAATGATTTGTTTATAGGACGCTACCTATTCTGGAGGTTTATTCTTGCTTATGCTTCTGAATGCTGTGGCAAGAAGACACGAGATAGGCACAATAAGATTTTTGAATGTAATGAAGTGTCAGCATCTCATTTAAGCTGGTTACGTAGTGAAAGTGCATGTATTAGAAACATCAATATCTCATTTTTGTTTATAACATTAAAAACTTGATCACATTCTCTTCCTTCAGTTCATGGTCCTGTCTGTTGCTAAGAAACCCTTCCTCAGGTGGCTTTGAACCTTCTCAGCATTTTCATCTGTAGTTGTCGAGCCGTAGGATACTGCTGCTATGCTGCTGAAATTTATGTTCCTTGCTGAAAGTAATAAAACCACTGTGCAGATAAGTAGCTACTTCATTGATCTTTCAAAGCATTCATTTCTCTTTAACATTTCTCATCTCATTTTTTAAGTGTAGCACTTACAGTGCTAGATAGTGAAAAAGTGTGCTCAAGACAAAGATATTCATGACATTTCAATTTGATTTGGTTCCTCACTTCCTGTGGCTTGGGCTTGGGCTTCTGTCACAGGCGAATATACTTCTTCATATCCCTAAATGCTTGCCTTCCATTAAGCTATCTGCAACATATCTCCTTGCTATGAACAAAAATGTTTGATGCTTTTTTCTTCTTTTATTCACGCTTCAAATACAATACATTTCAGGATGGTTGCAGGAAAAATGAAAAATAAAAAATATAAAAAGAGACCCTCAGAGCTAAAGGCTTCTTTTAAATACTGTTTTATTGAATTTAAGTGCAACAGATTCAAACTGGTAACTGTTGATTGACAGTCTCAGGAGCAAGCTATGCTGAATACTGCATTTTTAACTGCCTATGGAGTACTAAATAAATGAAACCTATATAAAAGTATATGCATATTTGAGCATATGGAGTGTTTGATCAGAAAACAGCTCCATAGAATCTATAATGACATCATCTCTTTACTAAAATAAGTTTTAACATCTGATAAACATTGGAAGTTTGGCACATAGAAATAGCTCTGACAGAATATTTATGAATTGTCAAATAAGAGTTTGTTTTTCAAATTAGTGAAGTCCGAATCAGTTCCAAAAGAAAGCAGTCATGGAGGAAAAGTTCTCTGCTAGGAAAAATTAAATCAGCCAGGAACTGGATGATTATTTGAGAGGAAAAATATATCTGACCATCATAGTATGAAGTTGCTTTTAGAAATGTTCATGCTCTGAATTTTTCCTTTTTCTTTCTTCATGATCCCAATAGGTGCATTTTTCTTTAGTGCTTTATATCTTAATATGGATATCACCATATTTGTGATGGAAGCATATACTCACCTAGCCCTATTTACATGAGAAGATTAGCAGCATGTATTTTGTATGTAGTAATACTGGATCATACTCTCAGCAGGTGGAAAGTGGTTCTTTTGGCTTCATTAGAGCTGTCCTTGTTGCTGATTTAGTCTGTTTCATTTTACTTGGGTTTTGAGCACTTCCAAAAACATACCAGTCTGAAAAATGTACCAGTCTGTGAATGAGTTTTCCAAGAGTACAAAGATATAAATATATTTCTTAAAATAAGATTTCTTAATTTGCAAAAGGAATTTCAGGACTGTAATCCCTAGTACTGTCTGTTCCTGCAAACTTTGGTTACACAGCTTTGCTGTGCACTGTGATAGTTCTTCATCTGAAAGGTTAAGGCAGTCTTTAAAATCTGCTTAGCTTGCCATACTGTATTTTTATTTTCAGGCAGCTAATGTCAATAGAGAAAAGAAATAAAAGTATAGAACAAATTTAGCTGTGTTTCCTGTGATTTTAGGATATATGGTGAAAGTATCTATGGTTTTAAATTAAATAATAGACATACAATTTGGGGTAGTTCTTACATCTATATACATTAGTAGGAAAAGGTCAAAACATTATGAAATTTAGTAGTGAAAGCTTTTGTGCATTGCCTCTTCTGAGTGGAGACGAAAGACAGAACAAGGGTCTAGTTCTGTCTTCTTTAGTCCCCTTACCAAGTATTTATATACATGGATCTCTCTGAGATTTCCTTAGTCCTGGTTGGACTGTCCTTACTCCTTCAGACATTCCTGATATGGCAAATGCTTCAGTCCCTTAATCACTTTTGTGGCCCTTTGCTTGACTTGCTCCAGCATTTCCATGTCTCTTATAACCAAGAACCCAGCACTAAAACCAGTACTCCATGGTGTCTCACCATAGCTGAGCAGAGACGAAGAATCATCTTACTCTACCTGCTGTCTCTTACACAGGAAAAGAGGCTGTTGCTCCAAAGACGTATTGCTAGTTCATAGTCAGTGTGGTACCCACCAGAGCTCCTTTTCTGCAAGGCTGCTTCCAGCCAGTTCATGGAATCACAGAGTGGTTATGGTTGGAGGAACATCTGAAGTCATCTGGTCCTACTTCCCTGGTCAGTCAGGGCCACCTGGAGCAAGAACACTAGGACTGTGTCCAGTTGGTCCCAAGTATGTAGTGGTGTATGGAGTTAATCCTCCCCAAGACTTTACATTGTTTTTTGTTGAACTGCATGATGCTCCCATTAGCTCATTCCTCCAGTCTGTTAAGGTTCCATTGAAGGGCAACACAACCTTCTGTTTTATCAGGCACTCCTCCAGGTTTTACATGACCTGCATGTTCTCTGAGGATGCATTCTGCCCCGTTATCCAGGTCTTCAATGAAGATGTTAAAAAGTATTGGCCCAAGTGTCTACGCTTGGGTTACACCTCCCTGTCTGGCTTTCAACTGTACTTTTTGCCACTGATCACAGCCTCTGAAGTCTAACAGTAAAGACAGCTCTTGGTCCACATCACTGAGCACCTATCCATTTTTATAATTCATCATTTTGTCTTTTACCAGAGTCAAAAGCCTTGTTAAAATCAGGGTAAACAACATCCACCATTCTCCACACACCCATCAAGCAAGTAATTCCATCACAGAAAGCTATCAAGTTGGCCGGGCATGATTACTTTCTCCTTCATAAATCCATTCCAACTGTTCCCAGTCATCTCGACTTTCACACGTTTGGAAATAATTTCAAGGACTGTTTTTCCTCTTACTTTCTCAGGCTGAAGCTTACCAGCCTGTAGCTCATCTGGCCCTTCTTGAAGATAAGGGTGACATTTGCTTTTTTTTCAGACCTCAGGAACTTTCCTCAATTGCTGCAAACTTACATAGATAATTGAATGGCCTCCCGCTGACATCAGCCTTCAGCAGTCAACGGGTGAATCCCAACCAGACTTAGCAATTTATGTACATTCAGGTTGCTTAAATGTTCCCTAATATTCCCTAAGTCTTCCTTGCTCTTGACTTTTTCTCAGGTCTCAAGGATTTGGGATTTCTGAGGGCAAATCTTATCAGTAGATGCTGAGTGAGGTCAAAAAGGCATTCAGTGTAACTCTGTCTAACAGTTTGAAATGCAGAACAACAATAACCAAAAAAGCTAGGAATTTTGCAAGGTAATACGTCTGAATACATCTGAATAACTTTTTTATTTTGATAAACCTACTGCCAAAAACAACATCAAAAAGTGCTGGAAAAGCCTTGTTAAATCACTTAGTCCATTCCTCGACCTCTGCCAGTGCAGGATTATTCCTCAGTACATTCTCCACTGTCTTGTCCAAGCACGAATGCACATGAGTCAAGCAATGGGTTTCCATCACTTCTCTTGAGATGTATTTCTACAGTGTAATAGATCTTATTATTAAGAAGCTTTTCTAAATGTTTCTTCATTTAGTTTTAGTCATCAATCTTAACAACACACTAGTGGTTCAGTTTAACCAGCACATCTTTCTCATTAGTTTTCCAGTTCTCAGTTTACACATGACCAGAACTTTCTCTTTCCTCTTAGTCATCACTGAACATAAGTGGCATATCTGGATGTTAAGATCTTTTTTCTGCTCTTTTTACAAGACAGTTTATGCAGTTATTTTCATTGCAATGCTATGAGTTATGGTGAGTTAGTTCACTTTTTCTGATATATTACTTCATTTCCTTCCCATTTCTATACTTGTTTCATTTTATCTGAAAGGTATTAGTATCAGATTTCAGTTACAACAATGAGTATTTCTAAGAAGCTCATCCAACTTATCTTTCATGCTGAAGTGCACTGTTAGGACAATCCACATGATGTTCTGAAAGACTGAGAGAGGTTGCAAAATGCAGAAATAAGAACTATCGTTAGAAATAAAATCTCATTTAATATTCTATATTCCACAATTTCACATTTAAAGTGCTTTTAATTATTATCTGTTGCAGGAGACAAAAAGATTACGAATAAAAATCAATCTAGAATGTTCCTTCCTCCCACATTTCCGTGTCTACTCATGGTGTGCAGTCATTGACATCAGGGGACATATCTGTGGTCCTTCTCAGGATTGAAGGAGTAGGAGGGATCATATTAGTTTGTCAACATTTTTATTTTTGCTATAGCATTCTGCTATGAACATAATCTCAGCTGACGTGTCCAGGCACACATTCCTTGAAGGACTGGTCAAGTGTTCTCAGAGAGCTGTATTTCCAGAGACAATTTGGATTTACCAAAATTGAACAAACTAGATTCGGGATTGAGCAGTCACCTTTGCATCTGCAGAGAAGCAGTAAGACTTAAACTTCCAAAGAGGATTCTAATTCATCTGATAGAAACTATATTTATGTTATCTTCTAATGAATCGTTTTCCTCTTAATATTCTTTCAGCCACTGCTTTGATATCCATTGATGAAGTTTTCTAAGCATATTCTGACTTGGGCTAAAAAATTGTTATTGACAATTAAAAAAACTAAAGGTGCTTAGGAACTTAGATTTTGAGGGATGCTGTTTGTTTGTTTGTTTGTTTGTTTGTTTGTTTGTTTGTTTTATGCCATGGAAAGAACTTCTGAGTGGGTCTTTTTATGTTCTTCTAAAGTGTACAGTAATGAAATAGAGTGGATTGAACCAGCTTTAGGGATGACGTTATACTTTTTTCATAAAAATTTTCATTAAGGACTACACAAATCCCAGTCTTCAGTATTTTGCCATTAGCGGAGTGGTTATCAGACAACCAAAGCAAGCATCACATTCCAAAACCAAAATATAATGGGTAGAAATCTGAGAAAGTGTCTCCTGTTAGTTGCTATTAATAGTTACTTGTTTGGTGTAAAGTTCTATACTGAAAACAGCCTAACAAAGGAGAAAAAATGGCATGCCACAACTCAATGAAATGCAAAGAAATAGCTCTTGAATTACAGCATTTGGGTGGAGAATGCAATCAATACAGTTTCACCTAAAATATTGCCACGTTATGATTGTGAACAAATCTCAGAAGTCACTGAGAAGGAAAACCTGCTCAGTTATCTAAGTTATGAACTATGCTTTGTGATCTATACAAACTATACTTTCTGTATACTGCACCTTCTTTTTGTTTGTGACTTCTGCCTGTCCTTTCATGTGTATTAAAGCTCCATTAACTTCATATATATTTCTTCCTTATGAGCTCCTGTAAGGGGAAACAGCATGATTCTGACTAGGAGACAATCTGCTAATAGAGAGTCTTGCTATTGAAATATGATACTCAGTCTGGAAAGCATTAAGAGCCTATATTCTATTTCTTTCCCTCAGAAAAAAAAGAATATTTGTCATGTTCAGTAAGTTTCTGTCTATATGTTTATCCTTAGGTATTTCAACCAGGGAAGCTTCTGTATCCTTCAAGGTTTTTTTTTTCCGTAACAGTGATCTTCAGATGTTCCTTCTTAATTTTATCCCATTCTAATTTACAAATTCCTTTTGAAGTCCTCATTACTTCCTTTTCTCCTTTGTCATTCTGCTACTATGTACTTCTGTATTTTATTGCTATTTTTTTCTTTTTTGTTTGTTTGCTTGTTTTTAATTCTTGTCACATCCTATTCCCATTTCCTACTGTGTAATGTGTAGGAGCACACAACTGAATCCTTTAGTACTCCTTCACTCCATCATTTGAAATAAAGATAGGATACCATCAGCCAAATGTTTGTCCCATCTACAATTACAACTGTGCTTTTCTAGGATCAAACGTAAAACTTACTTTTCATGTTTACAAGTTTACAGTATCCTACTGCCCCTCAGTACTAATTCTGATCTTTTATCTGGACCAGGTTATCTGCAGGGAGACCTGTCAATCTCAGAAGGTCTTTCCAGAGGAACAAAGGATACAAAGGTTCCTAAGGATACAGCTGCAGACTCAGAATCTCAGTGACTGGGGCAAAGTCCTTGTCTTTTGTGTAACTATATTGAACATTAAAAGCACATGCAGTGCTCTATAAGCGAAAATGAAATGTTGCAAACGCTGAACCAGAACTGTTAATCACAGTGTTTAAAAGTGAAATGTTAGGTCACTTCCCACAGGAATTTAAATCTCTTTTACCCTTACTAGTTATAACAGACTTAGGAGAGAACAGAGTTAAACAGTTTGTCTCCATAGAAAAAAAGCAACAGCTCCAGTATTTGAAGTTACTTCTTAGATCACTTCTTAGACTGCCAAACTTACTGAAGATTTACACTGTAAAAATTGCAAACAGGAAGGAATGCTAGAAACATCAGAACTTTCTCACAGATATCAATCTCAAAAGCAGCCACTAAAAAATGTGTCAAAATAAAGAACAGGTGTAAAAAGAGCATTCATGCTTTGACAAAGTACTTGACTAGTCAAGTAAAAAATAGAAGCAATATCAATTGCTATGTATTATTTTGATGTAGGTGATTTCTGTACTAACAGCCCAGAGAAGTTTCTATTTTTACATGCAAACTTTTAGAAAGATACAAAAGGATAAGACTCACTACATACGTACAATTGCCAAAAAGGAAAAAATATGTCCCTGGACTATTTGCAGTCATGTCATGTAATTACCTAGGCTTGCATTTGCTTTGATAATACAGTCAGTGAATCTTTTTAAATCTACAGTTTACTCTAATGATTCCATAGGCTTTCTTAACGTTTGCAACTTCAATTAACCTTAGTGGCAGCAGATATGCCAACTCTCCTTGTGAATTTGCACAGAATCACATCACTTTTCATCACCTGCAGGTAAGCAGGATTGGAGAATTACTATCACCAACTTCACAACCAACTATATATAGCATGTTACTCAAGTATGATCTATATTTTATTCTACCTACCAGTTATTCTGGATTGTCCTGCCCTCGCCTTTCCCCCAGATTTCCCAAAGGGCTCCTGTAAAAGCAGCAAGCTATTGGAACATGTACCTCAGAAACTTTAAAACAAATGATCTGAGTGTTATTAATGTACAAAGACATATGGCTTATGGGAAGGAAATTATCCTAGGTTATAAATTCTGGTGAATGTAGTATTGTATTTTAGAATGTAGAATGTATTTTAAGGGGATTATGAATAATAAGAAATAACAGTATTTTCTCTGTTCAATGAAAAACGTTAATGATTTGACTTCCATCTCATTGTCTCTAGTTTTTTGTTTGTTTGTATGTTTTTTATGCGAGAAAGCACAGGTTTACTTAATATTTGCAGGGTTTAATTTTATTTTTCTCATCTAATTGAGTACCTTTCTTCAGTGTTTGGAATACTTTATCTGGCACAGCTCCTTGTGACCCACCTCTGCCTTCGTATATACAAGCACAGGTCCCAGTGAAGTCAATGGAGTTGCACTTGCACATTTGAGAATAGGTTTGAAGCCTTTCACCTGAACACAACCAAGTATGTTATGAATTATTTTTAAATTGCATTAGCAAAAAACTAGCATTTCTCCAGTGCTGTTTATTCTATTCATTCTGTATCAATGATTTTAAAAAATTTTTTTTAGGAAATGCTTACAGGTGAAATCACATCTCATATCTGATTAGCTGAATTGTAAATATGAAAGATAACTGGCTTGGAATTAGGTAGCAGGGACTAAAAGTGCCTTTAGGAATTTAATCAAATGTATGCTTTTGAATGTTGAAAAGAATTACGATTTAAAATTTTTGATAGATGTAATAAATCAAATTAAATTTTCAAAGACCCCTTTGTTTAGCATGAATTGTAACAGTAGCATAAGCTATTTCTTCCTATACCTATAAAAAATGTAAATTATTCATGCCACCTGTATTCAGTGACCTACCAATGAACCTCCCCAAACCAGAAATGATCTGCTGCAGCATAAATAATGAGTCCATTGCCAGCCTTTGTGCTCAAGTGTCTAAATGAATCTTTCAAAGCTGTAATTACAACTAATGTTACATTTTATTTGGCTGCAGCAGATGATTTGTTGGTAAATAAGGAATTTAATCACTCAGAGAGAAATCTTTAAAGTGGAGTTTTCAGAAATCAGAGATCAAAAAACTCGAAAGTGACCTTGTTTGTATGCTTCAGGCTTGATTCTCAAAGCAATCTTGCAGATCTCACTGGTGGCATTTAGGATCTATCTTAAGTTACTGTGATAAGATTCTTATTTTGTTTTTCATTACACACAATAATAGTGCATTCCAGGGTTTCAAATAAATTTCCCCTACACAACAGTTCACAAATGATATTTGTCTTTCATCACTTAAATTCTTCAATTTTCTCAGTTCGCTCTTGAGAAAATTAATAAAATCCCTCCAATATTTACCTTCTCTATCAAGCAAAAGGAAATTCATTGTTTTCATTTTTTTCTTAAATTTATGTGAACAGTCACCACAGTAGATCTGAAACTGGCAGTGCTATATACCTTTGCTGACTGACTGGAGGTGAAAATGCAAATTACTTTGATTTGTTGACTTAAGTCTAAGTTAGGTCACATAGAATTGAAGCATCAGCTATTAAAAATTCATGATTTTAGTACTCTTCCAACCATTACCTTTAGTAATGTTTCAACCATGTAACATCCTCACACTTCCTCTAGTGACATGAGATGGAGAATGGACTGTGTTGACATTTTCCTTACAATGACACCATCGTAACAACTTTGAAAGAATGGGTCACCTCTGCTGGTGAAAATTTTTATGATTGTGGCATGCAGGCTGTTGATCCTCACTGGCAAAAAAAAAGTGTAGTTTATGGTGGTGACTATGCTGAAAAAGTAGTTGAGAGTTGGTATCTTTTCTGAGCTGAGCTCTGTACATTTTTTACTTTCCTTGGAAATAAATAGGAGGCATTCCTTTCTGAAAAACCTATGTTTTAAAGGATAAAGTATTTTAATAAGTTCTGAAACCTTAAAATATGAAAGCATCATATTCACTTAAAAGACTATACACCTGTGTCTTTTGATGAAATTGTTAAAGAATGGTGTCTGTAGGACAACATAATCAGAAACCTACCTAGCTGCATATCCTGTTAACATCCAGTTCAGTGCTATGTAGTGTTAGTGTTTTGGTTTGTTTTTTTTTCATCTGATCAGGAGATATGAGCAGGTTTGTTTCCTTCCCTTTTCCTTTCAGCTAATGTTTTTGCAGTATATGGGATGCTTAAGTTGACACAGACCATGTGAAAAAAAAAACAAAAAAACATGTAACATTAAATTCCTTAAACAGTGGAGACTAAAAGGTTTAATTGAATGGAATGGACTAGATGGATCCGTCAGAATTTGTCAAGAGAAAATGCTTCTGTCCTATTTTTTTCTCTCTTCTTCTGAATATTAATGAGCCTTTTAAAATGGAGATAGAGCAATGCAGAAAGTGTAAGAATCAATCCGCATAAGAAAACAAAACAGTCAGAGCATTTACAGGTTTCTGGGACCTGGCAAAAGATCCAAGACTTTCTACAGGCTTCTGGAGCCTGAATGAATGCCTGGAGTATTATGTACTAATGCATTTGGAAAAGACTCAAGTCACATAGGTGGCCCAATGAGTGTGAGCCATATTGAGTTCATTATACAGCCTTGTGCTCAGTTTCAGTTGTTGATTTCTTTTAATCTGTATGCTTTTAGGGATCTAATAAATGCTGTAGATGAACTGCTGCTTCAGAATTCAGTATGAGAGTCTTAGTCTGTCATTAAAACTAGCCAGTTGAATGAAGGCTGGGCATTTCTTGCCAATGATAGTACGCTTGCTAACTTTTTTGTTCAGGCAGTTAATTAGAATAAAAGCACAGCTAATGCAGTAGAATTGTTTGTAGCAGGTTGACTATCACATTGCATCTCTGCAACCCATATATCATTTGGTCAGAACACAAAGGAATGGCTTGTAGATAATATCCTTACAGATGGGATGCCAAGGCATGTAAAAATCTTATGGTAGCTCTCTGGATCATTGGTACTACATTTCAGAAACCACAGACAAATCAAACAGCTTTCTGCAAGCAGGAGATTTTTTTTTTTCTAGGATAGCTATTATGTTTTGGTTTTATGTGCTGTTTAACTTCCCAAGGAACTACAAAACATAGCCAAAGAACCTAGTAAGTCAAAATTATCATGTGAGCACTGTCAGTGTTCTCTTTTATTTGTTACATAAAGTGCAAGTGGTGGCTTATTCCAGCACTGGAAACTCTTGCTAAGGATTTCAGTATTGAGAGCTGTTTTAACATCTGGGTGGCTTCACTTGCAGAAGTGCCAATGCTGCACTGCCTGTTGTGGAGAGCTGTAAGCCAGGTCCCATCACAGGGCTTTGGTTTAGAAGTCAGCTGAGCAGAAGCCAGGAGAGGCCATTGTGTCTGCTGCCTCTCAGGCGCTGTGCTGAGGAAAGGCTGCAGGCCCACACAGCTGTCTGGTCCATAACTGCAGCTGTTGGGATAACACAGTGCTTTGCTGGCAGGGCTGCAGCCCTCCTCAAGGAGCTGAGCCTGCTGAGAAGGGAAACACTGCAGTACAAAGAAACTGGTAGTTACAAAAAATGGGAGATTACTACCAGAACACCTTTTTTGAAAGCCTGTAGCAGGGATACTGGCAGCTTTTGGAAAGTGTTCCCAGTTGTGTTTTTAATAACACTGATCTTCGGGGTGAGGATGCATGCTCTGCTAAGTTGTAATAACATTAGGAATGTACCCGACTACAAACCGAGCATCGTAAAATTGTTGTTTTCATATTTTCCTAATAAAATACTGTGGCATTGTAGATCTGTTTTTATTTTATCTATAGTGGCAGAAATATCATAAAACCAAATCCTTTTTAAAAATTTAGGCTATAGGACAGTAATATATTTCATATTTCTAGGGATCGTGGCTTGCGTCGCTTCAGTCTGAACAAAAAATTGCAGAGCACTACTTAAAATCTTTCATTTTCAAAATGCATCATAAAGTTCACTGCACATTCAAGTTTGTAACAAGGTGAATCAGAAACTTATAAAGCAGTTAAATAACAACATATGGGGTAAGACACAACTATACGGGATATTTGTGAGAGGAGCCAGGTGTGGAATAGCAAACAGGACTGATAGGTCATAGTATAATTAAATGTGTTCAAGTTTCAGCTTATCAAAGTTTCCTTTCATCTAAAGTGCCAAACATCTAGGTATCTATTAATTAAATTTAAAATTATACTTCAGACTAGAAATCATGTGGCTATAATTGGGTTTCCTCAAAAAAGGCCATTACATTGCTCTGTTTTGTGATGTGTATATGAGCACCTTATCTTTATAGTAATACAAAAGTGTGTGATCTTGCAATGAGGAAATGCATGTGATTAGATGTATGAGAGCACTCTTCAATGGCTCAGCTGTGTCAAAATTTCACAGAAATATTGAATATTCAGCAATAAAGTGTACCAAATCAGTAAAGAACTACAAACCCATTGTGAACTGCAACATAAATGGTCTTTTATAAATGATCACAATTAAAACTTTTTAGAAGATAACAGAACTGACTTTCATATCTAAATAGCACTATGCAATTAATTATTTTTCCAGTCCTCCTGGTATGATGCCTGAAGTATGAAGTGTAGGGGGTTGTAGATATATCATAAATTGTGAGTGAGAAATACTGTAGCTGTAATAAAACAGAGCCACAGATATCTGCGTTAGTAGAACATTTTGATCTGTGCACTTGATTTTTCACTTGAGAGGGTAACAGTTTCATTTTATTCCTCTTGAGAGGGCTGATCCTTTCATAATAAGTACCACTAAACTATGAGACACTGAATACAAATATCAAGAAAATGCTTTTCGTGGCTCTGCTGTTCCCTTCTGGGAAACACATAAACCAGTTTGAGAGGAGAGCTGAGAGCTGGAGAATCACCCAAAGACAAGAGGAAAAGACCTAACACACTTGGAGACATCAGAAAAGGAGCACGTTTATCTAGCCTCTGAACTGAGGAAGCCTGTTTTGTTATTTATCTTCTGTTCACCTCCCGTGGTATTATCAGAAAGGCTGCCCTGTGGGATTTTTTTTTTTAGAATGAGTCTCCTATGAAATAGACTCAGTGTATTCATGAAACTAAGCATGCAAAATATGATTTAGGATACAAACTTAAACATGTTATTGATAGAAAATATATAATAAAATCATAATAGAGTTTGAAATAATCTGCGTTTTGCATTTTTTACAAAGCTTATTATACCAGCTTGAAATAGATGTATGTTTTCATTGCTTGTTCACTCTTAGAGAGCTGAAAAAAATCTCCATGAAGGGAGGATCTTGCTTAATATCCATTTTCTTCATTACATTCTAGCAAGAGATTTAATATAAGATTAAATAATTAATTAATAAGATTTCCTCTCTTATAGTTTATATTTCATTCTCTGTGTTCTTAAACTAGTCATAGATGTTATGCATTGATCAGTACTAGAAAAGAAAAATGAGGGAAGAAAATCTGGTCAGCCAAGTTCAATCACTTGGTAGTAGTTGTATCTTTGAAAAATAAAATGTTTCAAGGCAACGAAGATGATGAGAAGGGCCTGTGAACGTCTATGACCTATGAATCTCTGGGACAGATTATCCCAAACCAGATTATCTTGGAAACAGGATGTTTAGCTGTTGAAATGCTCTGAGCAGAGGATCCAGTCAAACAGGAGAATAGTCCTTGGACTGGGAAAGATAGTTAATGAATTGTTTATGAATTTATTGTGAAGTGGCTGAAAATATATTCTTCAAAGTCTGAGTTTCCTTTTTAAAAAAATTTTCAGCCCTCAGGTTGTGAAAATATCCTGAGGACATTTCAGATCTATTTCTATTCCTCAGGAAAACTTGTACAGAAGTTACTCATTATTCAGCAGAGGTTATTGAAGGTTTGTTGTGATTAAAGTGAGGCAACTGAATAGATTATTCATGCGGGTGCCTAAATTAATGATTAAAAAAAATTCAGGTCAAGCATCTCTCAAATATTTAATATACTCACCTCCAAAATCAATGAGGCTGCTTAAATTCCCAACAAAGCCCAACATCTCCCCAGGCTATGCTGCACACTTGCGCATCTCAACCTGCATTTGAGTTTTAGCAAGAATTGAAAAGGATAACAGGAGATACAATTTAGTCAGACAATTTTGTCTGCAGAAATTTGGTCTGTAGAGGAATTTAGACTGTAGGGGAAATAGTGTCCTGAGATCTCAGAGCTGGTGTTTCCAAATAGTGTTCAAAGTACTTCCAAGTCAATTTTAGAATTTGCAAAAGAATACTTTATTTTTTCAGCTTTAGGATTAAAAATAAAATAAAGTATAACAAGGGCAGAAAAACAGTTTAGATCAGGAAGCTTTTAGGTAAACAATTTTATTCAGTTGAAACTGCTTGTGTCAAAAAGACCATTTGCTACTCTGCTCTAGTGATTCGAAACTGGTATAATCAGATCAGTACTTTGTTCAGAGGCAAAGAACTATAGTGGAAGCAAGTGCCAGATTTTCACATTCAAAAGAAAAAGAAGGAGAGTAGGCACTTTGTTTTACTTTCTCAGGGCTTGAAAGGAGAAATGGCCTCATATTTATCCCATACATAAGAGCTGAAGTTGGGTGAGAAAGACAGAGAGCCTTTAAACAGCGATAAGCACCGTGGTTAAAGTAATCCCAGTAGGATGACAAAGTATACGATAATATTCAATATATAACATATTGAGTTACTTTTAGTAACAGAAAAGCAGAGGTGGTTTATAAACAAAAATAATTGTTCCATTTTATTAGCTGCTAGTTGAACAGATTGTAAGGAATATGGAAGACTAAATTAAGGAGAGGAGCAAAATTAAGGGGGAAACAAAAATAGGGTGAAAGAACATGGGTGAATCCATTTGTCAGAATAAAGACAACCACAGATTATCTGAATGACAACTGGAAGGCTGTAGGTAGATGCATATGTTATGATTCTTTAAAATTTCAGCCAGTTCACCTGGTTCTGCATGTCTAACAGGAAACAAGCTGCACTAAAATATTCTGTACTGATTCTCTGAAGTGCTTGTTTGATTTTGCTGTTTATGTGCATACTTCTACATAGACATTTTTCCCTTTCCTTTTTTTAACTGTCTCAGTGTTCAAAATGGTTTGTAATTATGGTTTTAAAGAAGTTTGGTAGCTATTAAATATCTCACTCTATCTTAATATTTGATTTTCTGTACTACACACAAAAGATTCTTTTCCTATCACAGACTCTGTTAAAATTAAAGTGAAAGTCCTTTCTTCTGGAAAGCCCTTCAGAAAGTCCTCAGTGAAATTAATTCAATCTGCAAACACCTCAACAACTCTTATGCTTTCTAGCCATTGTAGGATTCCCTTTTGGTGACAGCTGCTGTAGATTCTATTGTAGAGAATTCAGAATATAAAAATCCACACAGGACAACTCTGTACACTCTTCCAGTTTCCTCTTCAGTGTAATATTTTCCATTCTTTGAAAATGCTGCCTTGGCTTCTTCTCATATGTTTATAATTGGAATGAGTGCTTTAGCCAGATTTTATTCTTCGTGTCTCTCAAGACAGCGTATAAAAGCATGTATATTGTTTTACTGATGTAACTGATGGTCCATGGGAGAGCTGTCCTATTGTCCTGTCCTGCAAAGGGCAACAAGTTCCCCATCCGTTACTGAATCTCCAAGGACTTCTGCAGTACAAATAGTACATATATATTTCACGGAGAAAAGTGATGAAAGAATCTTCTTTTCCAAGAAGGAAGGATAGTGCATCTCCCAATAAAGTGTTTCATTGTCACACTAGGTAAAATCAGATGAATGCAATTTGAACTAATGCGGCTTAACTCAGCTAAAACAGATCTTGCACAAAGAGTACTGGCCTCAGATTGATTTCCTGCATCTGTTTTGAAGTTATCTTTAAAACATCTTGAGGAACAAAGTCTAGGAAGATTGTATCTTTATATTTGTAAGGAAACATGGGTGAGGCATGTGATTGCACATAATGTACACCATACTTAAATTTATGGTAATTGTTGTAGCTAATATAAAGAGTTAGGAATCCTGCACTTAACCATTTTCCTTAACATATGTACTTTTTATAATGTTACAGCAGGGTAAATGGAAAAAACAAAAACAAAAAAAAAAAAAAAAAAAAAAAAAAAACCATCATTTGAAAGGAATCTCACCTTTTTTGTGTTTTAATCTGGAATAGAAAAGACAGTTTTGAAATGTGTAGTCCAACGATTTTCAAGTAAAAGCAAACCAAACAAACAAACAAAAACAACCAAAAAACCCAGCAGCCTGCTAGCACAGTATAAAGATTTTCTGAAAATGGGATATTCATGAAAGAGGCTCCATTGAAAAGAATTCACACCTAACAAAAATATTTGATAATTTTTAAATTCTACCAATAACTGCTCAGGGACACAAAAATGAAGTGTTATGTTATGGAGAGGAAGTTGTTAGTAATCAATTATTTGTTGAAAAGAATGCTAGAGAACCTTACAGAGAAGGAAACTTGAAATCTGAAAACATTCATTAAGGGAATCTAAACTGAAAATGCAGCTGTAAACAAAAAGATTTTGAAGAGGGAGGAATATCCAAATCGTAGATGGACTCACTTTGCAGATATTCTCTCTTGTCCTGTGGCTTTTCATCACTTTATTCAAGAATATGCACAGAAGAGTTATTTTCAGATTTTAAAAATGTGGAGCAGATTGGATCACATTGGAGCAGACTAATTGCACCTCACTTTTTTAATACTATGTTGAATTTTCATCTCCTGTGTAAACTGCGTACTCTTCCCATTGGCTAGCTTGCTTCCCACTTCATCATCCTAATATCATTTTTTCCTCTCTTTTATTCAGACTTGATTCAAAGTACACTTCCATACATATAGGGAAACTCATAAAGCTCACATGGAAAGTGCTTTTGAACTAGTTTTCACATGTAGTACAAGGGATTAATCATTTAAGTAAAGTGTTCTGAAAAGGAAAGGACTGTTTAAAAGCCAGAATTTTTGATCTGTAAAGGGAAACAAGTTCCATATGCTAAGGAGAGTTCCAAGTGCTAAAGCTCCTGAAGATTTCAACGTGTTTTGTGATGGTGCTCCTTTCTCCCTCAGAGAATATTTTCCTTTATAGTTTACAATATTTTCCTTTATAGTTTACAAATAGAAGAGATAGATTGAAGAAGCTAGTGACATCCTGTTCGAGATGTAATATAAGCTTCTGCTTGTTGTCATCCAATGCCAACCATTTTCTGTGTGTATACTGCTTCGTAACTCAAACTGTGATGAAACAATGTAAATACAACGGGAAAATTTGGTGAAATAAACGTCTTGTTACAGCTTGCCTTTGTATGGAAAAAAAAAAAAAAAAACAATTTTACCTACTTCAGTGGAACAATATAAATTGATAGATATTAGCCAAACTGTTTAAGAGCTGCAGCATCTAGTCCTTTTCTAACAAAATTAATTATGTTTACAGAACTTATGTTAACAAAACCAATTATGAAGAAAGGCTGAGGGAACTGGGTCTGTTCAGCCTTGAGAAAAGAAGACTGAGAGGAGACCTGATGCAGGTCTATAAATATCTAAGGTATGGGGGGCAGAATGGCGAGGCCAGACTCTTTTCAGTGGTGAGTGGAGACAGGACAAGGGGAAACGGCCAGAAACTGCAGCATAGGAAGTTCCGCACAAATGTGCGCAAGAACTTCTTTCCACAGATTGGAAAAAAAAAGTGTAAGTAATGAAACCAAGAAATGCAGATTTTTTTTTTAAGAAAAAAAGAAAAATTGGAGTCTGTGATTATAGCATTGCATCATTTCTTCATAAACTGCATCATATAAACTAGTGCTGTTTATTTTTCTATTGTTTTTTATTTTTTTCTCTGTATTTGTAGTGAGTTCTTAAAATTTTCCAGGAATGCTTCCATTGCTTGAAGAGTTACTGGACAACTTATTTTGGACAATTCTTTGTTCATGTTTTGATTGTGAGTAGTACCTCACAGTCTTTGATATGCAATTTTGTTTGTAAGGAGTCACTTGAGATAAATCTACATTGTGTTTAAAAATGAGTAATTATCAACATTTTACATTCACAGAATCTTAGAACACTTTAGGTTGGAAGAAACTCGTGTAGGTCTCATAGTCCAACTTCTTGTTGAAAGCTTTTATGCATAAACTTTCCTGACCTCATTTCAAAATGCAGTTTCCATGACTATACAACTCTCTCAGATATGTCTGCAACACATTCCTTATAGCAAATGTGGTAATGAACATATTGTCACTATCAATATTCAAACAATATAGTTTAAGCAATCAGATACATATTTGTGGAAACGATCTTTCTAAATCTGCTTTGCTCTAGATGCAGCTTTTTTTCTATCTCTCTAAAATATGTAAACCTCTCATTTGAAAAAAAAAATAGTTCTGAAGGATGAAATATTGATTTGAAGAGCAAAATTATTTTTGCTTGAAAAAAAAAAAGTTAAAAAAGTTTTAAAATATGACAACCACGTTATTACTTCCTCTGTGAAAGGTTATGCTGACATGAGGAGTAATAACTACACACCTGATTAATTCATTTCTAAATATGCTCCATTTAACTGTTTTCTGCTTGAACCAGCTTTGAAGAACTGCAAGAACATGAAAATTCCTAAGAGGAGATGATTATTCATTTAGCTTGCTGTGCCTTCTCCATTTTTTTTTTATTTTTATTTTTTGTGCCCTTAACCCCTTTGCCCTCATCACTCCCCAACTCCTGCTTTTATGCCATTTTGCATGCGCTACTAGAAACAGAGGAGGGAATGAGAATTCCCTCTTCTGTGTTTCTTTTTTACTTTTTTTTTTTTTTCAGCAAATTCATTTACATTAAAAGAAGTTGATTGGCAGGTTGATTGAAGAAACCCAAATTTTCAATGCACTAGAAGTAATGAAACTCCATTTCCAACCCACAATGAATTTCAGCTTTCAGAACACATTTGTGGAAACAAAGTATTATCAGTTGCTGTAAAACAGTCAATTTCTATAAGTAAAAATACCCATTTTACTGCAGTAAAGTCATCAGTTTTCCATATTATAATCTTTGAGATCTTTTGGATATCAAATGAGCTCAAACGTTGATAAATGTCTTCATTCACCCAGTCACTATTTTAGTTATGATATTTTAAAAGCACTAAAATTAAGTAAACTGAATTAAATTAAAACTGCTGAGAGCCACTCAGCTGGGAAGTAGCTTTGCAGAAAATTGACCTAGAAGCCCTAGCGGACGCCAAGTTGAATATGAGTCAGCAATATGTCTTTGCTGCTCAGAAGGTTAAAAATATTCTCTGCTACATTAGGCAAAATGCTGCTGGCAGGTCAAGGGAGATCTACTCAGCACGGGTGAGCCCACTCCTGGAACGCTGTGCCCAGTTCTGGGCTATCCAGTTCAAGAAAGACATGAACATAATGGAAAGTGTCCATTGTAGAACTGCAAGGTGATCAAAGGACTCAAGTACCATACCACTCCTATGAGGAAAGGCTGAGAAAGCTGGACCTGTTCAGCCTAAAAGAGAGAAAGCTCAGAGGGAATCTCATCCATGTATAAAAATACCTGAAGGAAGAGTGTGATGTGGACGGAGACAACTCTTTTCAGTAGTGTTCTGCACTGGAACAAGAGGCAATGGGCACAATCTGGAACTCAGTGGTTCCATCTAAACATCAGGAAACATTTCTGCACTGTGCAGGCATTGGAGCACTGGTACAAGTTGTTCAGAGAGGCTGTAGAATCTTCTCTGCGGAGATACTCAGTTGTCTGGCCATGGCAACTTGCCCTATGAGCCTTTGCTTTAACAGCTGGTTTGGATCAGATGACTTCCAGATATGTCTTCCAATCTTAACCAGTCAGTGATTTTGTGATTATTTAAAGAAATGAAATTTGTTTATTTATGAATGAATCTTGATATTATAGGTCTAATGGGAAAATTTTCTTACTTTAGGGGAAGGCAATCACTTAAAAAGTGATAACAACTTCCAATAGTTTATATTCATTATCAGCATCAGATTTTTGGCTTCATGTCTAAATTTGGCTTCATTGTCTAGAATTGAGATTTTTTGAAAGTAAACAAGATTTCCAAACTGAAAGCTCTAAATAGACCTAATGAATTAAGTTTACTTGCTTTAGTTTTGCTAATTTCGGCTGATTTCACTGAGTTGTTGTGGCTCAGTGACTGTTTATCATGATGATTTTTCCCCAAAATATTCACAAAGTTCTTGAAACTTCTGGTAGCTTTATGAAAATAAGCAAACAAGTAAATAAATCTCACAGGCCATTAATCATATCTTATTTGAGGGACTTTTTTTCTGTCGTGTTAGGTCTATATAATTTCCTGAGCATGGGATATATCAGCTTTTTCTCTGATTACTTTCCTTCGTCATACAATAGGGCCCAAAGGACCTGAGGTCAAAACCACTTTGTCAAAAGAGCTGTGTGTCCCCATAAAAGACATAACCTCCACTGAGAGAGCTTTCACTGTAAGTGATAAAGGCAGCCCAAGAAAATATTTTTATCCCCTATTATACTGACAAAGAATGGAGAAGGATATTAAGTGATTTGGCCAGAGCTCTCCAGGAAATCTGAATCCATGAGTCCTCAGCTTTAATCCACGAGACCATCTTTCCTCTGCTAGGAAACAGATGTTAAATTGGATGTTAATTTTGCCATGAAACTTTTTTAGAGAACTCTGAAAGGCAAATAGTCTCCAAGAGTCATTATTTTAGCAAGCTACCAGCGCTGCAGTCTTGCATCTCAAAAGTAATTCGTTCCATCTTTGTTGGCAGGCTTTAAAAGGTCTTTTGTTTTCACTCACTGATTAGCGTACAATCTATTTTGAAAGATATGTGGGCTGATATGGGATATCATTTATTTGTTTCAAATGGTAGCTTTTTGCAGCAAAATGTATAAAGCTTTTAAGTGTTGTGGATTGAAGCCTCTGATGTCAAAGATAAACATTAGGATTATAAATACAGATCCTCTAAAGCATTGCAAGTACTGTAATCAGTAACAGAATTTCACATAAGTCACTTGCCTGCCTTAAAGTGCTGAAGGTTTTTCCTTTTAAAAACCGCTGGCGCATACATTATCAGCCAAAACAAACAACTGAGCCAAACATGTAATGTGAGTTAATTATATAATGTGTATGGTATTATATAAAATTCCCATTTAATACTAGACTTCAGCACCATACGGGTTAACATACAACACTACTTGGCCTTCCTCTCCTCTTTTCTGCAATTCAAATCAGTCTTCTGGAAAATTGGCCTCAGTACCAGTGACGCGCTGCTGAACTTACAAGATCTCAAGAATATCCTACCAGATTTCATCCTTTTGTTGAAGAATTGTTTCCATCTGGGGCCTAGATATAAACTTGGAAAATGTAAAGGCTCTTGCCTCTCACCCTGTCTGACTTCAAAACATTGGCAAATAAATTTCCTTGTCAATGCAGTACAGATTGGATTAAAGCACTGGAGTAAATTATGTTTTTGTGGGTGCATGAATTAGTGGCATTTATTGAAAGTTTAATGTACTGCCTAACAACCCAATACATACTTTAAAATCAAGTGAAAATTAACATTGAACACAACAGAGTACTAGAGAATATTACATTCTAGAAAGAAATATTAGTCACACGGGGCCAGATCTACTAAAGAGCACCGTTACTCACATTTGCAAGTGCTTCATTTGTGTGCAGAACCTCAGTGTGTGAGCATAACTCCCTGGCTTGAGTCCACGTAACTGTTTTACTCAACAGGAGTAGCAAGGCTAGGAGCATAATTGCTATCAGCTCCTCTGTGCCCAGTGAAGGCAATGGTGATTACATATTTGAACCTGCATCTCATGCAAAATTAAACTCATGTTCATTTATTTGCAACCCATTGCTTTATGCCACTATGTCGAGTGAAAATGGTTCCGGTACGGATATTATCTACAAAGATATTGGCTACTATCCCTCAAATGGACAAGTAAGCAAAAAAGCAGAGGATGTACTTAGTTTGGTGGTAGGTCAGAGGAGGGAATCAGATAACTCCTGTGTTTCCAGTGTGGTTTGTTTGTTTGTTTGTTTGTTCTGATACATACATCAAGCTTTAACAGTTTCTCATTTGACACAACCATGAAGTGTCCCCAGGCTTTGTGCTAGACTTCCGCACATAAACTTCTGCGTATGTCTGTGTGTCTTCACTATTGTTAGCACATCAAGAAACATTCATACAGCTTTTCCAGCAAAAACCCACTCAGTACTAACAGAAGGAGTTTACAATGACTGGAATTTAAAACATGCTGTTTCAAGAGCTAGTAGCCTTTCGTATTTTCTCCAAGTCTCAGCAACAGTAATATTGGAAATTATAATTTGTAATTTTGAAATGAAAAAAACAAGTTTCTTTTTGTTCGTAATTCAATCTCTGTAGCCTCCCCATTATTCAATGGATTTCTAAATGAAAGGGTAATCACTGCATTCTTTACTAGGATGTATAATCACAGAATCATAAAATCATAGAATGGTTTGGGTTGGAAGGGACCTTTAAGATCATCTAGTTCCATCTCCCCTGCTATAGGCAGGGACACCTGCCTCTAGACCATGTTGCACAAAGCACTATCCAGCTGGCCTTGGATGCTTCTAGGGAGGAGGCATCCACAACCAAACTGGGCATCCTGTTCCAGTGTGTTACCACCCTCACAGTAAAGAATTTCTTCCTAAGATCCAGTCTAAATCTACCCTTCCAGTTTAAAACAATTTCCCCTAGTGCTGTAACTACATGCCCTTATAAAAAGTCTCTCCCCAAGGGCCTTTCCTGTAAGCCCCCCTCACGCACTGGAAGGCTGCTATAAGGTCTCCTTGGAACCTTCTCTTCTCTAGGCTGAAAAGCCCCAGCTCTCTAAGACTATCTTCATAGCAGAGGTGATCCAACTCTGTGATCATCTTTGTGGCCCTCCTCATGACCTATTCCATGCCTTTGTGTTGGATGCATGATTATTATAGCCCTTTTTTCAGAAGCAAGAAGAGGTTTATGATCAGATTTCAGTTTAAAAAGGGCAAGTCTACTAGAAATGAACACGTCTCCTCTATTTGAGAATACTGACATCATTTCATTACTGTCCATAAGCAAGTGTACAAGCAAGCATTTGGCTGGTGAAGATCTGTGTGGGGACCCTTTTTAGAAGCACCAGGGTGGTTGTCCACGTTATCAAGTAGTGCAGATTAGCAGGAACCAATCTTCCTGAGTTCTGACTATGTAACACCCACCCTGTATATGCTCTCTCTGCAGAAAATTGTCATCCAGCTATATTCTGGTCCCAAGAAATAAAAGTCACTGGCATGGGACACATACATAGCCTACCATTTTCAAGAATATGTAAATCCATTCACTGCTTCCTGGTACAGGCATACTGCTGATGGCTTCAACTTTATTACAAGGTACCCCTAATATTTTCCAAGGTGCTATTCAACTGTGGCTCTCATAGATGCTGTTTGTAGCTTCTGATGTTACTCATCTATACTTTTTCTTCCAGATGTAATGGCTCTTTCATCTTTAATCTGCACCAATATTATTTACTTTGCCTTGATATATGCCTTTAATGTGAGATAATATCCAAATAATGGGTACGTGGTCCTTGTTTATTTAAAGTATGATTTCCAGAAACCTTCACCATTCTTTAGAAAAGTAGGTCTAAAGTATCAGTTTCCTTCCTAAATATTGTTTTTCTGATTTATTTACTGATGTGGTAAATCTCATATTCCCTCAGTATGGATAACCTTATAGCTCTGAGTTTTATTAATGCACTTCTTCCTTCCTTCTGTGTTAATTTTGTTGATTTTGGCTCTCATGCAGCTAGTCCTACTCAGTAAATATTTCATTTGCTTTTATGATGATAAAATAGGGTCTCATTCATCTTCTGCTAGAGTGTTCTCCACTGGGTTATGGAGAGTGCTTCTGGCTTGTGATACTGTTGTTATCCTCTTCATCAATGCTGTATAATCACAGCTGGGCCTGGTACTAACCACAAGGTTATATAGTTCATTGCATATGTCACTGGATTGACTTACAGTGTTTGACAAGGCATGGACTGCTCAACATGAGTTGCTGTGAGCTGTGACTTCTAAGTGCCATATGAATCATAGAATCACAGCATAATTTAGGTTGAAAGGGGACTCTCGAGAGCACCAGATCCTACCTGTAGTCAAAGCATGGATTTCCAGAGCAAGTTATTTTTCTAGAGTAGGAGGCTTTTGTGTTCAACAGCTTACTTTTGTTTATTTGTTTTTGGGTTATGTTGGTTTTTAGTTGGTTGGTTTTGTTGTTTACTTATTTGTTCTCCTAAAAGTTCACTTCTAAAAATTTGAGATCCCATTTATGAGCCTAGTTCTCGTGATCTGGAAGGCTTAGGCATCTAAAACTTTAAGACTGACTCTTCATTTGTAAATCAATTAGAAGTTTTCTGTGCCTTTTCCTTTGCTAAGAAAAACAACGTATTTTTTAAGGTGACTTTAGTACCAAGTTTTGAAATCAAGTGTCATGCTTGACTGTGCAAACTTTTCTGGGAAAACTGAAAGCTATTAAAACACTGATATTGTTGCCATACAGTTATTTGACAACTTTTCATAACCATCTTCCTTTTTTAAAATGTATAGTTTAAAGATACAAATTAAGGAGAAACTTGAACTTCCTCCAGTTGCTTTTTGAGGTGTCACTTCTTTGAAGCCCTGTTCTTGCTTGCTGAATGTTAGAGGGAAACTGAAGAGACACATCTACCCAATAACATCTGCCTTATCTCCATGCTGCCTTGCTAGGGAGGTTGTAGAAGCAGTTGGCTGCTTACTGTCAGCAGTAAGCTGAGGAATATGAGCAAACAAGGAGGCTACATCTTCAAGAGAACCTCTGACAGCAGTTATGTACTTAGTAAAAAATAGCTGGTGGCTAGAAAACATTTAGTTAAAAATGAGGAAGCATTCTGGTATTATGAACAGAACTAGACAATACAGTAAAGCCAGTAAAGGCGTCTACTGCATACTCACCTGAGGAAACATGAAGTGGTGCTCTGTGACCAGAAGCAGCATCCAAGCCAGTTCTGGCCATTCACTCTCTCGTTTCTGTTGCAATCTGTTGAAGCTGTGTTGTCACCATAACTAAACCATAACTGCAGCCCATGGGGAAAAGAAGATGAGAAGGGGATCCTATTCTCACTGGCTTTGGAGGAGCTTGCATTTCGCTCACAGAAAAGACTACTCATTTTTGTACAGTGTTCAAAACCTATGAAAACTCTGCTGTAACACTAGGCCATTCTGGAGAAAGCCATTTAAAACAGTCTTCCACATCACTGACAAGAGCGTGTTTAGAGCTGAAATTAGACATCTGGATCTTATTTTACCAACAGCAGTAAAATTCATGAGCAACAGTCACCAGTGGGCAGTCCTTTCTTAAGAATATATTTACTGTTCTTCATGTACTTTTCAAGAGTGCGTCAAAAAGTTGCAAAATTTTAGTTTTTGAAGTAAAAATTCCCTCTCTGTAAATGAAAACTTTGAATTCTCAGTAGAACTTAGGAAGCTGGTCTGTGCAGTGTACATTATATCATATTTTGTTAAAATTAGAATGGAAGTCACTGTATTATTTAGACCTAGATATATTTAATTTTTGAGACAACATTTCCAGAAACATTTTTGTTTTAAAATCCCAATCTAACTATATTTTCAAAATTGCCAACAATTTAGAAATCGTAATACAACAGCTATGTTTAATCTTGCTTGTACTTTCAAAGAAGCAGATCTGTACAAGAGAGAACAACAAATAAATATACACTTTTCCATTCCTTGAATATTGAAGTCTTTGGGCCTAGTGCAAAAGAGGAAAGAGTAGTTTTAAGTAGAGAGAAAACTGCCTCCTTTTTTCTCAGCCACAGCAGTGGAGCCAAGTGAAGAAGTTGCCTTCAGTAAAGAAGCCAACAGTAGTTGCCATAACATTCCTGTTTAACATTTTTCTTTTGAGATTTTAAATGCATGTTATTGTAGCTGCTTTGCATGCTGAAACTTTATAATCTCAGCTGTGCTATAGATTTAATACATACGAGAAATAGATTCACAAGGAAGTCTTTTATCCCTTTATGTAATGCCTTAAAAAGGTTTATAATATTACGTACATAAGAATCTAGGAGATTGTTTTTTAATACACGTTATAGAATTTTCTGAAATGCATTTCTTCTCAGCATGTAAAAGAAGGTAACAGAAATTATATTTGGTCTGTAGGTCCCTATCCAAATTTGCATAACTTTTTTCACTAATCACACGAGATTAAGCTGTTTATGGCACATACAGTGTGAAATGTATGTGCCATGTGAAAACACAATCTAATGGAAGTATTTTTCAAAAACATTGTAGAATGGGATGCAGAATTTTGAGAGCTTTACTATCAATTTCACAAATTGAAACTATTCCTCTAAGTTTATTTTAAAACTTTTTAAACTTTTTAACTTTAAAACAATTTTTAAAGTTGTCTTCAGGACTAATGAGTAGACATCAAATAAGCACTTTTCTAACTATTGAATGATTAATCACTTCTACAGTATTTATACCTTGAAATCAATGTAATGCACAAGTCGATACATCAAAACTGCTGCCACTGCTCACAGACAGCAGAATGTTTTGACAAATCATTGACTTCTTAGATAGCTTTTCTCCCAATGAAAATGAGATATACTTGCCCCATTCAGAATTCACAGTCTTCTGAAGACTGCGGCTATTTTAAATATATATATATATTTGCTGATAATTTTTACAATGTAGTTCAAAGTAGGAAAAAAATGAAATCTTCATAATTCTGGTAATTATAAATACTAAATCTGGAGAGAAATGGGAATGAGTTTATGTTATTTTTAATTATTTCCAGTAAATTTCCAGTGCCTGGCTCAAAAGAAAATTCAAAAAACACATTAATATTATATGAAAATGAATATTCTGAAATTTTGCAATGCTCAGAAAACCAGCAGTACAATTTTTTTTTTTTTTTTTTTTCTGAGATCGGATAGCTTTTAACAGTAGAAACAAGCAGCCATCATTGTGAATATTTCTCTGAAGTAGAGCACTGACTACATCAAAAGTTGTCTACTCTGCATTTCTATTTAGGGGACAGTTGCATCTTTAAGCACTTCAGATCTTAAGGAGAAAGGATCTTCAGCAGAATGAGATTTTCCATCAGTTGGGTCATAGATTTGATATAATCTATTGTTTGTACTTTGTCTGAGTAATTATTAAGAGCAAATACCTGGGAAGAATTGTGTGGGAATTAAATACAACTCCTTTAGACACACACAAAAAGCCTTTATAATTTCCTTCTGAAAATGCTTCTTAAAAGTAGCTAGATTTTTACTTTCCACTGTTTCAACAGAATGATTGCCTCAAATCTTCTACATTGTAGGTTGGAACCTTCTAATTTCCAGGCTAACTTGGTTTGGGAAGACTTCTTTATTCTGATGTTCTTCTTTAGTTTGAGAAATTCCCTCTTCCTGCTGTTCACTCCGACATAGTTTGAATATATCCGCCTGTCTTACGAGCTGAGAGTGAGGCAGTTTTGAAATCTTCAGTAAGAGTAAAGCAGTAAAGCTGTGCTGTGCTGGGGTTAGTAAGCCCAGCTAAGAGCCTGGCTTTATGAGCTCTGGCATGGTGCAGCACTCCTGTGGTCTTTGAATAGGATCTAGTATGCATCCTGTTCAGCTTGGTTGGAGCAGAGGTAGCTAAGACCTATCTGTAACTAGTAGTGTGGCACATACTAATGATTACATCTCACACATATGTTTAGATGTGTTTCTATAGCTTAGAAACATACCTCTTGTATGAGCAGATCTCCAGTCCCCAGTCTTCCTAATCCTTTACCATAGCTGTGCCATTCTCTCTTAAATATATGCCATACATTGCACAAATGACCTTGATAATCGTATTTCAGTGGAGATAATTGCTTTCGGACATCTTGCATCTGAATGCCACTGCATTATGAGAATGTCACTACTTTGATAACAGTGATGTGATCAATCACTGAAGATCCACCTGTTAATTTTAAATATGAAAAAGTTTTGGTAGTGGACTCAGCAATGGGTAAATTTTCTAGAAGTAATTTCTCATCTAATCATGAATAGTAAATATCCCCCTGAGAAGCTTCTAAACAAAACCTAAAGGAGTTCTACACATTTGGTCAGAACATCACTGGGAAACAAAGTGAGAATGGAAAGCTCCAGATGTTATGAAACAAAATATTAAAGAGTATTATGCTACAAAAATAAAATAACCAATGTTAGTCATTATAAGCATATTTCATATCAGTATTTCAATGTTAACTCTAAGAATAGATTGCTTTGATTTAGTCCAGACTTTCAAATGTCTCTTTGTGTTGGGAATGGGAAGGACAGAAAATCTTCTGATTAGTATGAAATAGTCCTTAAAGTTTTTTAACATCTATAACTCCTCGACATTATTCCACTTCATTGTAAGTTGATGGAAATTTTATCATATTGTTCAGGAGAAGCAAAACTGAGTCCATGGTCAAGAAGTCACACATGCATGGAAAGCATAAATATTTTGTTGGGAATTTTAAATGCTATGACTCTTTCTTAAGTCCTCATGAGAGTACAAAAGAAATCTAGAACAAAATCTTGAAGTATTTCATCCATTAAACCTGACTTATCTGTGACTAATAGCTTTTCAAACTTGGCTTTGA
This sequence comes from Lagopus muta, assembly GCF_023343835.1. Taxonomy (NCBI): domain Eukaryota; kingdom Metazoa; phylum Chordata; class Aves; order Galliformes; family Phasianidae; genus Lagopus; species Lagopus muta. The sequence continues at coordinate 98,761,724 of NC_064433.1, forward strand.
TATGCTGCTACTCTTTGAAACTTTATTTACTGTATGATTGTACTTTGTTTCTCTGATTTATATGTGTATGGGAACTGCTGAGTCACAACCTGAACCTCTGATTGATCTCCTGAGGTGAGCCATGAGTCAGCCAGAGGAGCACAGGTGAAAGCAACTCACCTGTGCTGCTGGAAGAGGTGGAGCCAGGCTTCAGCCCTCCTAGACCTATTTAAGAGCTGGCTACCAGTAGGGGAGGATCTTGTCTGGAGATTCCTCCTTCTGGTGTTTTGTGGTGAGCCCAGCATAAGGGTAAGCATTCCCTTTATTCTCTCTTGTTATCATAGTCCACTTTGCCTCACTCTCTTGTTTATTTTGTGATTGTAACATCTTGATTTCCATTGATTATGCAATATGCCTAGACCTTTTGAATATAATAATAACAAACCTTAGAATAGTTATTCATGCTGAAGTTACATTGCTGTTTATGATATGCAAAGCTGTAAGTAGTGAAATTCTGATTAAGATTTAAATGTTAATTAGACAACATGATTTTAAAAACTGCCCTCTTCAACTGAAGTATATGAGAAACTCGTGTTTCAAAATGCACAGAAAGACTATTAAATGCAATAAATAAATAATCAGATGAAAAATTTTCTTATTCCTTGAAGAAGTGGCTAATTACTTAAGTCAAAAATGTATACTAATTTACAAAATTTTTGTAAAAGTTGAGATACTGTGAAAAAATATTTGAGCAGGTGGTTCACAATGCCATTTCTGTTGGCAACGGTTTTTAAAAACTAGAAATCAGCACATAAGTAAAAAGAAATAGATTGGCTCTTTATTTTGATTCATGAAGATGGAAATGAAGTTTTGTTTGAGTAAGCACATTCTGTTAAATTCAATTAAGATGTGTGCTCTTAAATCTTCATTGTGATCACTATCCTTGATAATAAGCAATAGAAACAGACAGATTTCCAATTAAACCAGTCATTGGGAGAGAGCAAATCATGACCCATACTTAGCTCCTTCAAGACATGCAAGAGGAGAAAATGGGTATTTAAGCATCAGGCTGCAACTTTATTAATTAAATTACATGGGGAATCATCTATTCAGCCTTTCTTATATACCAGACACTTATAGCTGGGACCACTGTGCATTTGCTGTGTTCCCACTCTTGATCTACTAGCTAAAGATAGAATCTCTGCATTCATCTATAGGACTTATCTGATATCTGAACGATTCAGATCCTTGCAGACAAAACTGAAGAACAGTGAGCTAAGAGAAATACCTGCTCTACAAAAGGTTCAGTTTTCTATTCTCTCCTCAAACACTAGGTGTTGTTTGACAAGGCTTCTCTCCATTTAATCTCTGTCTCTTCTGAACATAGTCACAATCTGTGAAAAGTAATTTCTCTTATTCTCTATCTTTAAACTCTTACTTTTCAATGACAAGTATCTTCACAAGAAAGATGGAAAATCTGTCAATATGACTCACTTTGGCTCACTCCTTACCTAATCTTAAAGTGGGCAATTGATCAGAAAAACAGAGCATGTTTCCAGGAAGCCAGATCAGATTTTGAACGATATAAATCTCTCTAACCTGTATGAAGCAGAGAAAATAATTTTCTTCTTTTATGCGGATGTTTCTGTAAACGCTATGCTGTAAAATAAGTCTATTTCAGTTTCCTTATTGCCTGCCATGCAAAGGCTTGTTACACATTTATGCCCTTCTCTATAGGAAGACATGAGAGTCTTATGTCTCATGTTAAGCCATTCATAGAATTCCAGAACAGGACAGAGGCCATGCCTTCCTTTGCAGCAGTGGTCATCATGCTTCTCTCAGCTATGTCTGAAACTAAATAATTCATAACTGGATCTTGAGCATGGAATTCAAAAGTAAGTGGAATTCAAAAGTAGTTCAGCTTCACATAAAGTAGGCTGCATCCTGTGCTTGAAAACTTCTCATGAGTTCTGGATGCTCTACACGTATTTAGATTTCTTTATCTTATCTCTTTCTTACTGTAATACAATTGAGTCAGATAAATTTGTATTTGGACACATTGGGTACAACTATAGCAGTGTTTTACAGTCCATCACAATATATCATCTAGCATTTCATTTGGCTTTTATTTAGTCCCTTCTCCATCTATTTCAAACGGTAAATTAGTGTAGTTACAGCACATAACTTTTGTTATTTCCAAGCATATTTTCTTTTGAACATGAAATGTGCATATAGGTGTGTCCTGTCTCTGTACCCCAGAAGGTATGCTGAGTCAGTTGTTTTGTGATGTGCCTGACAGGCAATTTGTTCATAATCTGCTATCCCCTACAGCAAGAAATACAGCTGTGGGTGGCATAGCTAAAAATAGTCATCAGGCATTTCCTAAAATTGTATCTACAGCATTTCACTTTCCATGGCAAGGATCACTACAAGTAGTGACAAACTGTGGCATGCATTGGGCTTCACTTTCCATTTCTGGAAAGACCTGGACACTGGGATTGGAGCCATCTGGAAAAAGTGCGGAGCAGAAATATATTCCTGTGGGCAGTCTGACACAATTCACTGGCCAGTTAGTGAGAAAAAATAAGTCCCTTGAAGATGGTAGTGCGGGCATCCCCTGCAAACTACACTGATCTGTTAATTTCCTGTATTTGCTGGAAAGAAAAAATGGGAACAATGGTAAGATAACACAGCTCTGTTTATGTGATGGGGCAATACTCCCATATGTGAGTATAATGTCTTGCTTCGTGATCCCCCACAGGGCAAAATTATTCTTTGAGGTCAGATTTGGTTTTTTTTGTTTTTTTTTTAATGCATCTAGGCTGTCAGGTATGCAGGGTATATTGTCTTTCTATCTATGTTGGTAGACTTGAAAGAAAAACAAACAAAAAGCAAACCGGGATAAAGGGACCACCAAGACATCTATACTTGATAATACCTTGTGAAGAAGTAATTAAGAAAAATATCGCTCATCACATCTTGCTGCTCCAGCAGAGCTCAGTGGAGGAACAGTTGTTCTCTTGTTGAGGTTCTGATGTGTCCTTTGCCCACTGTTCTACACTGCTGAATTTTTCAGGTCCTGGGAACATGTAATGAAATTTTAAGATCACATTGCCAGCTGATGGATTCCCTATATTGGATATTTGTGAGTGTTACCAACAGAGACGGTGTGACATGAATTCCTATTCTTTTCCTTCCTGCGGTGTATGAAGAAAGGTGCATATCAACTCCTTTTATGATACTGCCCATTGGCAGTGTTCTAATGTTGCTGCTCAGAAAAACAGTGCAACTGCATATTTATATGACATACTTATAACCGGTCTGGATATATAAAGTTGAATCAGCTGTGTGGAAAGGAAATAAATTATCATCATTTACATAGAAATCCTAGGGAAAGGCGGAAAATAATACAGCATTAATAAAATGTATTTTAATTGTATCTATATATACATGAATATAAAAACACATCATACGTATAGAAATATATTGGTACATTTGTTTAAGTAGGTAAGTAGCTTTTGGAGACAGGATTGATGTTCATAGGAGGTAGACAGAAAAAGAGGAGTTGGCCACCCTCCCTCTTCAGCCAAGCCTTTAGCTGATGGCTGGGGATTGCCACTGCAGAATGGACACCTAGACAGTGGCAAGGTCACCTGCTGTCTCAGCTGATGTTTGACAAAACAAGGGAAGAGGTTTTCTTAATCTGTCAATTTGCTTACCTGTGCATTATGGTTTCACATACATAAGAATTAGTCAAAAAGAAAGGAATTGATTTATCTTACTGATAGAAGGGCACATCAGTCTGCCCTTCTATCTCCTTTTGAGGCTTTGGAATGATGCAAATGAAAGTAGATATCTCAGTCAAAAACTGTGTGAACCTCTCTCACTATTTGCTGGCAGCAGAGAATGTGTTTATAGGAGCTCCTTTGCATAGCAGATATGAGCAACTCCTTCATCAGCCTTAGCCTTCATGGCTAGCAAAAGAGTTGGCCTGGATGCTAGCTGAGTATGTCTGGCTGCCTTAATACTCTTCTGGTGCCATACACTGTGTGCAGAATCTGGGACAGCACTAACTGCTGTCTGAGAGCCAAGCAGGCAGCCAAGGTGCAGCAGGGGAAGGGAGGCTTCTCGAAGCTGCATTTGGCTAAAGCTCAGATTTGAACTCTGCATCTGTAAAAGCTAATGAGTAGGAATTTGAAAACAGATGACTCCAAGCCTTCAGAGTGCTGTAAAATACATTATTAGCAGAAGAAGATTTCCTAATATTTTTTTATGTCAGAAGGGTCCTCAGTGAGATCAGGATCTCACAGAGCTGTGTGCTAAATGTACCAAATGTGCTAAATTGTGAGACACTGCATCTTCAAGCAGTTCGCTGCTGAATTGATGAGACGTGAAAAGGCAGTCTTTTTATCCTTGTTTAATAGGTTAGGAAACGAGGTGATCAAATAGTTTCCATGAGAGTTTTTAAGAGCTTTCAGGGAAAGAAAGAACTGAACTCAACACAAATATCTGAGTTCAGTTCCTTAACTGTCAAGTCATCTTTCGTTTTCTCTTCCCTACTGGTTTTTATTAGAGTACTGTATCAGTCGTTACATTTTGGTGTAAATACTCCTACAGCTGTATCAGAGCAGTTGCTTGATACAGTGCAGTCCATTATTTGCAGATAGGCTCCCAGCGTGGTCTCTGCTGCAGGCAGTTGTGTTGTGGCATGTGAAGCTTTCATATGATCACTGTGGCAGGAAGTAGAGGGAAGGAGGGAGCCTCCCTGCTGCTGCCGGAACATTTATTCGTGGTGACATTTTAAAGGTGATAAAACTTGTTGTCATGTATGCATTTTAGAAGAGAGGTTTCAAAGAATCAGGAAATAGTCAGAAAGTGTGATTGATCGTTAAAAGCAGTACAATCCCATAGATGTTGGTCACATTCTCAGTGTTGGGGTTCAGCAATAATAGAGGCATAGCGACTTTCACTCAACTGAATCACAAAATTCTATCACTTTGTTTTTTTAAGCATGTACAGATAGTTAATGTGTTAGTTTTGTAACAAATTCTACAATGCCCCCTTTTTCAATAAAGTATTTTAAACTCTCCTCCTTAATTACTGAACTATGTATCCCTCCAGACGTGATATTATGGGACACAGGGTTCCATTTTCAGAAGAGATGTTTCCAAGTTAACTACAAATACACAGACTGTGAAGTTTGTCTAACAAAGTATAACCACGAAATGTTCAACATGGAGATATAAATAAGATATTTTTAAATCTGTTACAGTATGACTTTTGTTTATAGTGCTGATATATCTGAAATATATATATGTATGAAATTATTTTCTTTTGCGCATAGTGGAAATCGGTTTCATTTTATTAAAAGTGCAGAATAATTTTTGCCCCGATGCTACAAATGATCTCCATTCTATAGATGTGCTGTAAATGCATCCAAATGTATACAGCAGCAGTTTTGTGTGTGAATGAGCCAGGGAATGTCTGATTAGCAAGCCATTGTGAGGTGCTGTGAGAATTGAAACTTGTGAAATGTATACCTCAAGGAAGTTGCCAAAAAGCCCCAGATGATCATTTTTAAAGTGTTTTCAAATATTTACAGGTCTCTGGGGGACCTGTAAAGACCATTTACTTTCCAGAAAGTAGACCAAAGTAATCTGAAGAGAAAAAAATCATTTTTTCTGGCCACCCAGCTACACCAGCAATCTAGATGAAATATAATGATATTACTTGGACGTAAATAAGTCAGAGAATGGTTTTCTTGGTATGTGAGGCTTGCAAATTTTTAGTGGAATGTAGCAAAAATCAAATTTTGTACTGGAAAGCTATATTAGTTTTGCAGTTCTGTTAGTCATTGAGATGACACAATTACAAACTGTTTCACAGCCTTCCTTGAAGTAGACAGAAACAACTTCACTTTCTAAGTCTCCTGAGCCCCCTTAGCTTCCTCCAAATGAAGAAGTCAAATATCTATACATTGCTAATATGAGCAAAACCTACTATGAATTGTGTCTGTTTTGCAGAGAAAACTTGCGTCTGAAAATTGTGAGTTACAACAGAATGCTGCAAGTGAATGCTACATTTCTGAGGACGTTTGAAAGGAGAATTGGAGAATTTCAAACAATAGAATTTGTTTGAAATGGCATTCAGTAAGTTCTAAAGTGCTCAGAGCTGCAAATCTGGTATACAGCTTTCTTGTCCATGATAGGCAAAAAGTATATGCTCTTGTGGGTATGGCTGAAGAAACCTAAACATCAGAGTACTTAAGTGGCTCACATTTTTTGACTGGGTGCTACGATAATGAATGGTATCACTGTAGTTTACTGTCCCAAAGTGATTTTTTCCATACACCACCAGAAGTATTAATTTCTCTCTTCTAGGGAATTTTTCACTCTTTCTTTCCAATAAGTTGCTACAGCAATTTATACAGGGATTTAACTCTTCTATAGCATAGTATCAATTCAATTCATTTTAGCTCTTTAAGCAAAAGACAAAAATATTTCTTTCTCCTAGGAAAATGAAGGAGGAACTGTTCTGTCACCAAGTTCCTGTGAACCACCTCAAGGGAAGCTTTCCTGTGTCCAGATTGCATTCACATACCAGTCTGTCTTTGTTGACTCAATCATTCATTTCATAGCACTACATTTAAACATAAGACATATTTTAGTATTACTTTTTTGAATGTTCTCAGTGTTCATAATATTATCTAATGAATGTTCTTAATTCCATAATTGATTCAGATAAACATGTTTTGTCAGGGTAATTGAAATGTTTTGTAAAGTACTTGATAACTGTTTAGTACTTTTGTCTCGACAAATGGGAGACTGAGGTAAAGAGAAACAAGGGGTTGGTCATTCCAATCTGGGAAATGTGAGGAGTTTCCAAGACTAGTACTGATCCAAGTGGGGTGGTCTTCCAGCTTCAGTGCTGAGTGGTACAAACTCACCTGGCCCAACTAATCCAGTCTTTACCAATGAGTAAACAAGATACCCATGCTTACATTCCACTAAAGTTTGCATTGCACTCCCAACACCTCTCCATCATAAATGTTAATGAGTCTTGGGTGCAGCACTTCAGTGAGACTTGCTTTGTTCCATTCAATACTGTTAGTCTAGACCTTTTTCACTGAAGTAAAGTTTTTACTAAGACTGTTTATCACTAGGAAATACTGTCCTCACATTCATGGGAATATCAGAACAAGACACCGAGGTGAAATGAAGGTATTAAGCTTTGAACTGTGTGGAAACTTCAAAAACAATTGTGATTTGAAGAGGCAGGAACAAAGCAAGAGAAGCACTGCCAATGCTCACTCTGTACAAGATTTTTTTTTTTTTTTAAAAAAAAAAGCTTTTGGAAAAAGTATGCAACAATAATCAGAAAATGTGAGATAATTTATTTTATTCTATTTTGGAATGGTTTTTATTCAAACACTCCTAAAGTATCCTTTTTTTTTTTTTTTTTTTTTTAGGAAAAAGTACAGGAAAAGGAGAAAAACACTTTTTACATCTGAGTGAAAATAGTAAAAGGGGAACACATTTTTGTCTGTGTGCTGACAGCTTACAAAGATCTTTTCTGTCATTTTCATGCTCATGAGATGTCTTTTTTTAGCCAGTTTTATTTTGTATTTATTCTGGATAATTTTATACAGAATTTGCACTGCAAAGAAAGGACCTACATGTTTTAAAAGATGGATGTTTTAAAAAATACAATAATTATATCCTACAGACTTGATCAGCCTAAGTTTTATGTAAAGTTTCAAGTCATCTTTTCTTGGAGAGGATGAGAAGGAGGAGCGAAGTACATCACTTCCTAGCTGTTGCCTCAGCGCCATCATTTTGTTAGTTTTCCAAAATAAAGCTACAAAATGGGGCCACATTCTTCCATTATCAGCACTTGCTTCTTGACAGTTGCAAATTTCAACCAATCATGCAGGTCATTTTAGGGCCATAAAGGGGAATATCATGGAGCCAGCTGAGGAACTGAATCCACACACTGATCACCTGCTGTAGGGAACCTGCTTTGGCAGGGGGGTTGGACTCGATGACCTCTGGAGGTCCCTTCCAACCCCTACAATTCTGTGATTCTGTGATCATTAAGCTTGAATGAAAGTGTTAATCCTCAAGAGTTATTAGATGAAAATGTTCCAGTCTCTGATAACTCAGAAGAGCTCTGCACTGCGTATACACAGAGTAGGCTGATTCTTAGCAGTAACATTGCTTTATTCACAGAAGTAGAAGCAAAGTGAGGAAAAGAAGTTTGCCATGGGGGAAGACGAATGTCAAGGGTACTGTATGACGTGGCTGTCATTGATAGCAGGGGACAGAATTTGATGACCAGGAAGTTTTCTTTCAATCTTGTACTCTCATGTAAGTGTCAAATGCAAACAGATTTTGGAGAGTGTCAGAGACTATTCTGCCTGATCTTACCTCGTCTGTCATGTCAGGTCTATCAGGAGGTAAATTGCTCCTGTTCTTTGTATTGTGTGGTTCTTTGTAGGTTGTATGTCACAAAAGACTTCTTTGACTGTGTAGATACTTCAGATGAAAATGCAGTACTTCTCTTTAGAATGTCACACAAGATGTGAAGAATTGGAAGCTGTACTGTGGAGAAAAAAAAAAAGGAATAATTCACTAGCAGTGAACAGAAATGTATATCTAAATGTACTTAAAATTCCCAGAACACATTGTAGCCATGTTCAAAACTGATTAAAAAGGGAAACAACTTTGAAATTTTGCCAGATATTTTCCAGCATGAATGACTCTCTTTCTGTCTCACACACAGAGCACACTGAGAAGCTGTGCTGCATACTGCAGCAATCTCCTATTTCAGCATGAAGGAACTGTCAGAGATAAGGCCAGAGATATGTAATATTATAACCATTATTTATTCCAGTTTAATGAAAGGGAAAAATAGCCCTTTTAGCTGCAGCTTGCATACAGAAAAACATTCATCTTACACAGCCTGCACTGTCTATTGTATTCACAATATATTAGCAGTTAGCCAATCTATTGGCTGAGATGAATTATTACATTGGCTTACGCTGATATCAGTTTTCATTACAGTGCAGTCATCCAAGTCCTTTCCTATTCTGTTTGCACATCCTTATTTCTTTACTTTTCTTTTATGCTTTGGGTCCTCTCAGTCCAGGAGTCTCATGCACTGAATATGTTATCTTTTAAAGTTTGAATTCCATATAGAAGCAAATAATCAAGTAAACTGTTTTACAAGTAATTAGTTAATTTTATTCCACATTTTACTGCTAAAAGTGCACCTTCATAGACCAAATTTTCTTCTCCTTACCTAAAGCATATTACAGCTGTGGTAGACGGGGAGAAATGAGGCCAGCTTATTTTGTGCTTGTTGTTAGGGTTTGCTTTGCTTTATCTTGTATTGTTGGTATAGTATTTATGGGGAGGTGGGGGGCAAGAGGGACAGTGAGAGGTATTGATTACATGATGTTACACAGCAGTGAATCTGCTGGCTATGTAAAGGAAGAAGTCCTAGAGAGAAATTTACAAAAATGGGTTGATATACAGTGTGGGATTTCAAGATAAAAGAGAATACAGATAGGTAGAGGGGCAAAAGGCAGGTTACATTTTTGCTGTATAGCAGTGACAGCGCAGGAAAGGACCTCAAGGCCAATTTGCTGCCCTTTGACACTCCAAATCTACAAGTGCTGCTTTAGGCACAGCCTGAGCAAACCCACTGAATCACAGAATCGCAAAAACACCAAGGTTGGAAAAGACCTACAAGATCATCCAGTCCAACCACCCACTTATCACCAATAGTTCTCACTAAACCATGTCCCTCAACACAAAATCCAAACGTTCCTTAACGTGGAATATTGGATCCCACAGGACTCTTGTGCCCAACACCTTAAGCACCTGTCCTGAGACTGACCCCAGGAATTCTTTTTCTTCCTCCAAAACTACAAATTTTGGGACAGGAGTACATGGTCAAGCAGTGGCACTCAGGTATGTGTTATATTCATATGTATTCATAGTGTTGTCACGTTAAAACAGTAATACCATTTGACTGACAGCTGTAGTGGTTACAGAATAGTTTCTATGTTACAGAATAGTTTCAAGCCATGGATAACATCTGTACCCATGCTCAGTAATTCTGCCTTCTCAGTACAACTCCTCTAAGTATAATAGCCTTGACAGTGTAGTTGTCTCTGAATCACATCCCCTACAGATTCCTTCAACTACCCAGGTGCTTCTGTGTGCCTGCAACCATGGAATCCACTGTGGAATCAGGATGCTCTTCAGTATGAGAGACTGTCTTGACATTCAAAAAGTGAGCAGGTACCTATACGTAGGAGCCCATATGAATGTATATTTATATTTGCAAGCAGAACTTGGGCAGATTTTTTTTTTCTTTCCTTAAGCAATTTGTTCTTCTCCTCCAGTCTCCTCTACTCCCCTTAGAAACCACTATGTCTGATAGATGGCTTGTAGGATTAAAGCTGTATTTACATGGGGCAATTTGGGGGACAGACTTTCTTTACCTTGCCTATGTTTGAAGAGAAAGCAGTGGGCACCATTTCAAGTCTAAATAATGACAGTAATCATTTCCAGCAGACAGACAATCTCTTCCTGGCTGGTTATAGTCTGACACTTCAGCCAATGTAACTGGCAGCTCTGATATTTCCTCTGAGCCTGGCACAGAGTTAGGATGCTTGGTAGTGTTCTAGATGCCAATTTATCAATTTATTCCTTAAACTGCCTGATTTTGTTGCCTATGAAAATATATACTTATCTATTAAAGGAAATGCAAGTAGAATAGAACAGGAAATATTAAAACACAGCATGATGCAGTAAGATATGGTGTTTCTTAAACAGTAGCAGTAATCTTAATGAAATGCAAATGTGATCTTTTTCAGGGAAAAGTGTGGTAATAAAAAGTAAAGAAAGGAGAAAGGTGCATAGAAAGAAGGGGGAGCTCTTGGATAGAAGAATGTCTTTGAATTTAGCAAAGACATAATGCAGTGCCTGCTACAATTGCACAGCTTTGCTTTCAAAAGGTAAAGACAGTGGGTGGGCTCCTTTCATGCCTGGTGTAATTCCACCACAGTCAGTGGAATAGTAACCATAATAAATATATCTCTGCACAAGCAATATAACAATCTGTAGATGTCAGTAAAATAGGATGGATGTTCTTTTAGCTATCAGTAGCTGAAACAAGTGTGCAATACAGAATAATCCTAACTTTTGTAAGAATCATTTCATAGTAATGAGACATTGAAAGAAAAATATTTGGCATAGTAGAAGGAAGATATGTATTTCTTTATTTGTGTCCTTTATCATTAGTTACTACTACAAGAAAAAAAAGAATGGATACCACTCTTAAATATTGACCTCAAAATTTAGAGCAATTCTCTAAATATATGTGTACTTTTCTACATCTTAACTGGTTCCTCCATTTTTAAAATACTTCTCTCATCTACTGAAGTTTTAGTAGTCCATTCACTAACTGAACTTATTGTGGTTAAGCTCAATCCCAAGAGACCCTAAAGTAACAAGGGGGTGGAAAGTGTTTGTTGAGGAGAACCTCCTGAAGTTCAGCAAGAAGAAGAAGAAAGTTATGCACCAGAGAAGAAGTAAACTGTATAGGAAATACTTAGGTGAGTGGCAGTTGATAAATAGGAGCTGGGTTCATGGCTGATGTCCAGTTGAATGCAAAACAACAGTGTGCTCCAGCTATGGACAAGGCAGAAAGTGACCTGGGCAACACTGGACAGCAGATCAGAGGAGGGGTGCACTTCTGCTCAGTATTTGCAGGGCTAAACCTGAACTTAGTAAGTGCTGCTAGATGTTCAATTTCAAAAGGGTCACTGAGAGATTGCCCAAAGAGCTCTGAGATGGTCAGGAGATAGATCACTTGACATAGAAGTGGAGGTTGATAGGGTCATGCTTGTTTAGTGAGACAAAAAAGGAAGCTTGAAGGTGAGTAATAGCAGCCTATAGCTTCCTTAAAGGCAGTTACAAAAATCACTGAGAGGTTTTTCTTTTGTTTTTTTTTAGTAGCGGAAGACACACAAAAAAGGAACAAAACCCATAAATTATGACTCAAGAGGTTCAAACCAGGCTTTGGAAATATAGTCTTTAATGGGGTGGTGGTACTGCCATGGAACAGATTACCCCAGTTTGCTGAGAAATCATGGAGATTTACAAGACTCACCTAGACAGTCATGGATGACCTGATCTAGTGCTGCTAGGAGCAGGGGTTGGGAATAAATGACCTCCAGACATTCCTTCCAGCCAACACTATGATTCTATCATTCTAGTATCTATTTGGTTTGGTTTGGGAATTTCTGTTTTTTTTCTTCTCTGGGCTCCTTTGGCTGACTTTAAACCCTAATGAGTCCTCTTCCACACACTGCTCTTAAAATGCAATGGCTTCACATTTTTACAGTACTTTTGAACTCTGTGGAAAACTGACCACAGAATGTATCAAGATATTTCTCTGTTCATTGACTCATCTGGTATCTGTAAGAATTTCTCAGAAATATCAACTGGGCACAAATACAAACCAGAAGATCTAAATGGTGAGCCTGAGTAGACATTATCTTTAGCTGCACAGAGTTTTTACACATCCTGTATAAAAAAAAATCAAAGATCTTGAGTAATACTTTTTATTTTATTCTGAAAGAGGGTTGAGAAGGAGAGGAAAATGGTGATAATGCAAACCAAACTCTGAAATGTTTTCCAAAGCTATTACATTTGGCATTGATATATAATAAGGAAAGAGTCAGATGTTCTACATATATAGGGACCCGCATTTATGAGAGACCCGAATCAGGGCACACAACTTTGACTTCCCAGGGGAACAAAAAATAGATGTTTTAGTGGAACCCTGTAGTTGTCCCTTTTTTTAACATATGCAGGTAATGCTGTATAATAGTTTTAGAAAAAACTAAATCTTATGTATTTGTCTTTATTTTGCTTATGTAGATGATATAAAATTAAGACTTCCTCAAATACATCCATATGTGCAATTCATGTTTATAGGTTATGTTTTACTGTTAGTCTCTTGAAAAATTCCTAAGAGAAAATTTAGCACTCTGAATAGAGCTGCTGTTTTCACTTATTGTGTCGCAAGAGGCTTTCTTTGAAAAGAAACTTCCTTTTAAACATGGATCTGTAATTGTCTGAGATACTCTTAACACTTACTAATTACCCTCCAGTCGCTTTAAGGGACAGCACTACTATTACGCAGCTCAAACTTATGAAAAGGTGAACTCTTCAGGAAATCAAGAATCTCTGTGGTCTTGGTGAATGCACCCCCTCAGACAACTGTATCATTTTTTTGAGGCTCTGTTGATTCTTCTCCATTGCTCTTCTGATATTAAATGTTTTTGTTTGGGTTTTGCTTCATTTTTTAATGAATATGTTCAGATATGTCTTTCGTGTGTTCATCATTCTTTTTTCACTGGAAATACTTCAGCTTTTACCTCTTCCTCTCTCCAGTGAACAGCTTTTTGGAGCAGCTTAAATCCAAAGTGGGTCAGCCAGGCTTCATCTTCTTTCATGTTTTCAGACTGTTGCTGTCACATTTCTGCAGACTGGAAGATTTAAAAATAGGCTCCCTATGCCTTCAGTTTCAGTCCCAAAAGTGATGTCTTTCCCCTATCAAAACCAAGGATTTGTAATGGAATTCAGCATCATACTAGGTCAGGCATCTCTTTTCTAGCCAAATCCTTCAAAAATACCACTAGCACTCAAATTTCAGATGAGGTGAAAGTTCTATAATAGAGGAGAATGTGCGTGTATTCGATAAATACATTTTAACTTTTGGTCCTAGAATCTCTGCTTCATTCAGGACAGAGTGTAACACAGAGCAATCCGTCAGGGATATATTATAATGTTGTGATTTTCTCTGTAGCCTTAGACAAGTGGTTACATTCACCTATACTATCCAGTATCCTAGCTGTTCTTCTGATTTATTACTTCTCATCACTCATACTGTTTCCCATGTAAAAGATGGGAAATCAGCAGTAACAATAAACATTAGGTTTAACGATGATTTCTTCATTGTGTTGTGAATGAGTTAATCGCTGCTGGAAATGAAGAATTTCCTTCTCCTATTTGTGTATCTATGTAGGTTGCCCTGAAAGTAATGTCTCCTATTTATTTCCATGGAAACTGAGTCTAAAAAGAGCACAATAACACAATTTGACAGAGCAAATTCTCAGCTACAAAATGTTATTTTTCAACAGTCACTATCATTAGCTATGCATTTTTACTAGCAAGGAACAAGAACATGCATGCCACACTCAAAAAAATTTGCACCAGCAACGGTCATGTAACCCAATGTTTCACAGCTGCTATGACAGCATTGTAACTAGGAAAATGTTGCCAACACAATCCAACTTTCAGTGTTCTCACATCCATTGCTTGATCTCCATAAATGTTCAACAAGAATCTGTGAATGTCAGTGGTGCAATTACATCTGCGTGGAGGAATTCAGTGACACACCTTTGCTCCATATGTACTTCCATGTCAGGTGTCATTTTGTCAGACTGCCCCTCTGCTGCCTTCTCTCACACACAACAAAATGTAATAGAATATTGGCAAGAAGGTTCAACCTCTACTGCCATATGACCAACATCTGCCTCTGGCATTGTAGGCCAACATTATAAAATAAAAGGCATTACTTTTGGAGCCGTCCTCAATTTTTTATTTGGGTTACCTCCAAATAATGGTATTTCAAATTGTTCCTATGACTAAGTTTTATTACTATAAGATATTCACTACTAATTATATATGTAGGCACTAGACCCTGGAAAATCTGGTCTGTGACTACTTAGCTGCTGAGATTATTAGTGATGTGAAGATGCCATTTAAAATTCCTTGGTTTTTTTGTGTGCTCCTGAGTGTGACTGTAGGAACTCACACTGGTCTATAAAATAAGAATTTGGGTGTTTAAAAGATCTTCTTTGATTTGAATCTGGCCTGGCAACAAAAAATAATATTTAAATATTAACATGAAGAATATTTAACATCTCTACAGATGATATTCTTTGTTGATGACCAGGGATACATACTGTCTCTTTTTTTTAATGAGGTTGAGGTAAATATAAAAGAACATGAGGAAAGTAAAAGGGAATTAATAGTTCATAGATAAAGTTAAAAGTTTATTTGTAATACCTCTGAAAACAAGCAAATGGTTTGTTTCTGACTCACATACTATACTCATGCCCTGACTGTAGTATGCCCTTACTCTGTCTTTACAAAAAATGTATATAAATAAAGGAAGGTCTGATAATAGTCAACAGTTGCTGAGATGCACTAAAATGCATTCAGTATATGGCAAATACAGTGTTATCAATCACTTGAAAAAGTACAACAAAAAGCCACATACACTAAAATCAAACATTGACCTTGAGAGTACACATAGATCTGAATCAAAACCTTCAGTCTGAATCTTCCAGATCACTGGGGAATTTCAACGATTTAAAGTTTGTAGTTTCTTCCCGTCACTACAAAGAGGCTCAGCCAAATTTAAGTTCCGTGTACTTTTGAACACTGATTTAAACAAGTGGTATAAACATTCACTATATAGCATAAAGAAACAAATAATAAGAAGGCTGTATTTTGATTTCATTTTATTTTTAGCTTCACTGGTTGTTCTGAACTACTCCAAGCAGATGTAGATAGACTTAGTAGAGCCTCTTCTGCATGTGCAGAAGTGGTACTTTGGTGTTCAGATTTGTTTGGCAGTTGGGAATCCTCTAAGTAGTGCTAAAATTTCCGTACTGCACTGAGACAAGAGAGTCAGTGCAATTGCTACTGATCATACGAGGAACTACTGCCATTCCTCCACAACTGCTACTATGTACTCTCACCAGCATGTCTCTGGCTCATAGGTCCGACCATTTCACCACTCCCTGAAGTCTAATGCCTTAGAAATTACTTAGTTTACTGTGCCTGACCTTCCTGGTATGCCAACATCCTGCCAACAAGCTACTAACACTGTATATGCTGAATGCTCTAAATGCACAGGGAAATGTATGCTCATACAACCAGTAGAGCTCCAATACAGGCATTTCTTTCCTTCTCTGGGTGGAGCTGGGTAAGTCTGGCGACTTGATAATTTGATTTCCATCACTAGTAGCTTTGCTTTATGGGTAGCAAAAGTCATTCTGCTCCTTCGCTGAAAGATATTGTCCCAAACACCTGGACATCTCTTTTGAGCTATAGACAGCAAAGACTGTGCATGACTTACTGAGAGCCCTCTGTTGTGCTGAAACAATGGTTGCATAATAATCTATGTAATCTATAAACTCAGCAGATACCATTTTCCTTCTAAAACTACCTTTAAGTGCCTGTAATTTCCTTTGGCATTTCTGATGTTTTCTGTAACGTTTTAATTTCATCTAATAGCTGTGTAACCCTGTTGCAAACCTTTTCTGTTCATTCTCTCAATTTCCATCCCGTCCATCTCCCAAATGCATGTTTCAGAGTCTTACCAGGTTTTATTTGAAGTTGGGACTACTTGAAAGACAGATTCAAGTCATCTTATGCCTCTTACGTTACAGCAGGAGATCTACAAATTTCAAAGTCTCTTGAAGAGTAACTAGTGTGTTACTTCAGTTTTCAGGCTAGAAAGCTGGAGGTTCTTGTTCAGTAGATTTAGGTCAAATCATTAATCCTTTTGCAGAGCCATGAAAATGCAAGGCAAATGCAAAAATGCCTGAATCAGCTTATTCTGGCCTCTCAACCTGCAAATCAAATTGTCAAAAGAAAGTTATATTTTTGGACCTCTTGCCTTTGAGGTGGCATCTTCTTATGTCTTCACTGCACTCTATAGTTCTGTTTAGTACCCTGAATATAGTTCTCTAAACTGATAAAATTCACTGGAATCTTATTTTCTCTTTGGTCTACCAGTTTGGTGTGACTGGAAAAGCTTCTCTACAAAAGCTCCAAACTGCAACATCCCACAATCATAGGCAACACACCAAGCTGATGACTGATTAATTGAAAGAGTACTTTGTCCAAGCTTCCTTTTCCATACGCAGATCTCTTACACTGCATTATGGTACAGGAAGGCAAATGTATGAATTTGCAAAACCCTTTCTGTGTTTCTTGGAAGACCCTTCAGGACAACTAAGCTTGCTTCATGTGAGCCAGTCCCCTAGGATTCCTCTGCCAGTTGACAGAGAGGAAGACATTTCCTCTTGTTCTAAGAGAAATATCTACAGTAAGTGAGTTGAAGTGCTTGTTTCTGTCCTTAAAGTACATAGAGAACTTCAGATATCTACATCGTAGATACATACTATTAGGTTATGTGAATCCCTCCTATAAATCTAATGATTTGAGACAGTGCAGTGTTATTTCCAGTACAATTTTTGCATTAATAGTCACATCATTGTGAGGTCCAGTTACTTCCAGACACATCCTTAAATCCTTTCTTTCCCCTTTTTTTTTTAATATTTCAAGTTGTAGTCACTTTTAAAGAACTGCCAGTCTCTTGGGGAAACATACATCTTGTTGATGATGCTCCAATAAATGTATATTCCATACTGGAAACTCTAAGAGTCCATGAGCTTCGTGTTGAGAAGGTAAGCTATCACAGCACTCTCCTCATGGCAATTTAAAGTGATTACCTGCAGGCTGAAAATTATTGTGTCATTACTCCCTTCAAACAGATGAACTCTTTTTAAAATCACAGGTAATCTGTTTTTAAGGATCTGTGAGTAACAAAAAGGTGAAAAAGTGAAATTCCCTCCCTCCTTCTCCAGATTCACCTTTGTTAAATCTTTGGCTCTTTCTTACTTTCCTGATTATTTTTCTTATTTTAAAATGCCCCACTGTGTTATCTGTTTTTCAGATATCAGTAGGTTTGCTTGAGTATCCTTGGGGTGTAAATAGGTCTGAATAATGAAGAAATCAGCCTGATGTAAAAGCAAAAGGAGCTTACATTTACGGCAGTAGCAATAATGATGGTACAACATCACACAATGGCTCCTGGAAGCACACAAATGTCAAAACAGCATGAAAAACTCCTCACACACACTGGTAAGATTGCCCAGAATTTTTCCAGAATAACATAAACAATCATTTTGATGAATTCAAAGCTAATACTCATGTCATTCCCTTCACAAAGATGACTAGTTTCAGACAGGAACTAATTGTGCTGTCTTGTTTAAAAATAGAGAAATCATCTTTTGTTTTAGCAGGATCCCTCTATGGTGTTCTGCTGTTATTGCCTGAAAACATGCTGTGTATAAAATGGTTGCGTGAAAGGGTTAGCAATCCTAGGCAGGGTAGTGGACGTTGTTGCCAGTGTAACAGCACATTTCCTTGCCTGAGAGAAGGGTGTGGATGATGATATTTGGAGAGCTAGCACACCTCTGTGGAAAATGCTTGTACTACAATGATCAGTATTGTTTAACTAAAGAAATTTCTTCCCAGTGGTGACTAATGTAGTCTAGATTCTAAGGTTTTCGTGTGTTTATTCTGTTTGGTTTTTTGTGTTTTGTTTTGTTTTTTTGTTGTTTTGGTTGTTTGTTTTTTTTTTGCTCTCGCAATTTCCATAATCTTCTATTTATTTATAAGTTTATTTATAAGTTTATTTATAAGCAGAATTTGAAAACAAATTTCTTTTTAATTGAATAGGAAGAATTCCTCTGAAGGGATAATACCTGAAGAAACAGCATTGATCTTTCTGCACAACCTGCACTTTAAACAGTAGCCCTTCAAAGTGCTTTTCCCAGACCAGGGACAGTAGTTAAGGATTTCATTTGTTAGAGCTACCCGGTCCCTAACACTCTGCACAAAGTAAGTGGGAATGTGGGTAGTTACCACATCTGTGGCTTGGGCCTCGAGTTTATTGGAAATGGAAGTGACCCCTCGCTGTCTGCTTATACTGCTATTACAGACATTGTGCTTTCCAAGGCTGCAGCCTCCATATTCTCCATTGCTGTTACAGTAATGATTTTTTAATGGAATGGAGTGGAAAGGTGCACACCTAATAACTGCCTGCGCTATGAAAAAATCCTATTTCCCATGAAAATAAAGAAACTGTTGCTAGAAAAGTACACTGAACAGAGAATTGTCTCTATGTGCTATTACCTTACACTGGGTAAAATATAAAAGCAGGTGGAGGAAGAAGCACATCTGCATTTTAGCACGGATAGATTCTGTATATATGCATATATACACGTGAGCTACAGCATAAATGGAGAATAACCTCTCGCTCCCCCTTCCAGTTTTCACAAGGGAGAGGGGCAAAGAAAAAGGAAGTAAAAAGAAAATGTGCCTTATTTTTCTTTTCTTAGAGGTTCATGCACCCAATAATGATACTACATAGGGACACTGCCAGAAAATATTTATCCCTTTTTGTCTGACTGCTTTCCTCTGTTGTGTGACTGATTTCCAGTTCAATTTCAACCTTGTTTCAGAATGTCACTGTATTACCTTCTTCTGGTATTATCTTCTGAATGACAAGGTGTTTAGTGCTCTTCCTGATCTCTAGCCTACCTTTTCCAAAAATCCTACCGTGTGACTTTGCCCAGTGTATGCTAAGATTTAACAGGTTTAATGAGTGATTTTTTATTTTCTCAACTCTGATACTCTATTCCACCCATTATGGTATAAAAACAGATTGGTGACACATCTGTGGGCATCTTGCACTGCCACTTACCACTGCTGAGGCTGTGTGGCAATGACATTGTAGTGCATATCTCACCGATGTTCAGAAAGCTTCCTAATTATGTTGATTGTGAAATTCCAAAGCGTAGCTAGTCAGTAGGGTGAAATCACTGCTTTTGATTCTTTTATTGCTGTTTGTTTTAGAGTAACTGATAAATTATTTAAGTCCTTTTCCTGACCCCAGAGAGACAATGAGACCAATGAATGTTGAGAATCCAGGCTGGCAATAAGACTTGTAACAGAGTGATGTGTGAAATACAGATCAACTGCAACACGATACGTTGGATCATCAGGTCAAATGTCTTTACTTTCTCTGAAGTTTCAAAATCTATTACTGAAAAACAGAACAGCGTTTTTCTCTCCTGTTTTCTATTATGATAACTAATGATACTTATTCTTCCAGTTTGAAATCATTGATATAGGTACGTCGGGTCATAAAAATTGCCAATAGATTGGTAAAGACAATAGGTCTGCAGTTCATGGTACTGCTAGAGACATCGCCTCAAAAATGCAGATACCTTTGTCTAATACTTCTTCCTTCTTGTTTTTGGAGACAACCATGAATGCCCTCTTAGAGGAAAACTGAAGAATATGAAAGGTGTGAATTGACTAAGCATATTATACAAAAACACATACATGGAATAAAACAGGGCCAACTTCCTGTTATCCAAGTGTTCTCTTCAGTACAATGACTACTTGACTGTTTCATGTAGTAATAATTATTGACAAAGGGACAAAGCATGGAGCAGTCAGATTTTGCCCCACTGTTAGTTCCCATAATTTGGAGCTGTGCTGTCTTTGAAACGTACGCATATATCCATAATATATGTGATTTCTAAGATCTTCTGTAGGAGTTCTTTTCAAAAGCTGTATTGTTTCCATGGATGCCGCCGTATAATCTAATTATTCCTGATGGGTTGCCTATTGTACTACAGGATTCTTCAAAGGAAAGGAAAACAGCAAGGTAGATCATTTGAGCAAAAAATCTTTTATTTGTTTAGGACAATGTTTCACAAAAGCTCTATCTGGGAAGGAAAGGAAATCTCTTCTGAGCCTCCTTTCTTTCAGAACTCAAGTTGCTATAATCATGTAAAGCTGCTGTGTACTGTATGTTTTATCCTTTCCTTTCATTGGATGATAGAAGACATTTCAGCCCCATGTTGTTTTTTTCTTCTGCCTCTGAAAAATTAAATCATTTGTGTTGTAAGATCTACTGTAGACAACCAGGGTAATGCAACCCCAAGCAGTCAGAAAATACATGCCAGGCCCAACACCTGCAGTTTGTCAAAAGAATTATTCCACTCAACTCAGTTGGAATCTTTTAGTGATAAGATATACAGTGGTGTAAAGGAGTTGATATTTACATCCACCTCATTAAAGTGAATCAATTTCCTATTATCACAGAGTCCCAAGCTCCTAGGCCATATGATGAATCTCACTTGGTCTGTGTGTGTGCAACTGCACTGTTTTTGACCTAGGCCATTGTACTATCCACTCCCTTTGCATGTGCTGTTTCTCAGGACACCGTTGCATAACTAGGCTCCAGCCAGTTTTCCCAGTGAAGGTCCTGAAACTGAACTTCATCATGTCAAATAACAATATCCTCAGCACATGAGCATGCTCTCATCTTGCTTTGAATGCAATAAAAATGAATGTTTCTTTCACTTGCACTGCCTTCCCAGATACCTTAACGTAAGGAGGTGATGATTGTGTGGAAAACTAATGAGTGGATAGAAAACTCCTCAGGCACATCAGTATCAAATGGGAAAAGGATGGAAGCTCAGAACTGTTTCCCACCATCACCCGCTCATTTCTTAGAGCTATTGCCATGGTGCTACTATTTTGCACAGCTAGCTTCCATGTTTTGGAGTTTTGCCATCCTTTTATGTATACGTGAAAAGATTTTCCACTGTTTAAGTGGAGCCTTTGTTTTGTATATAGATAAGTCAAAGCTAACTGTATTTTTCTTTACATTGCCCTCTAAGAGCTATTAGTGACTGTTTACAAAAATGACCTGTGTTATTCCTATATCATCATCATTCCTATATAAATCAACAGTTCTGCAAAACTCAACTTTGTTTCTTTATGCAATAATTTCTAGTGGGAAAAAAAAAAGAAGTTATTAAGCCAATAAATTCCAGTTTTTAAGTAGAGATAGCTCAGCTCTCTTTCTTCTAATCGTTACTGGTTACCAACAGAGAATTCAGAGCTTTAGTCCTTAAATTTGTACAGGATCCAGAAACAGCTACAGCAGAGAAAATCTCAATCTTTGATTCCCCCTACAGAAAGATGCTGAGCAGTGCATAGCTGAACTTTGGTGGAGAGAAAGAAACGTAAGGACTGATGTCAAAGCAGCATACATCTTGGAGGGGCTAACAGAAACACTTGGAAGTCAGCTGTCAGTCAGAGTCGAAGGAAAAAGACAGCTTTTTTCTCTACCCAGCCTCTTTCCCTCCTTGGTTTTCTACTATTTGTTCAACTGAGATACAAGGTAACGGTGTTATAGTACTTACGCGTGTCTACCTTGAGTCTTGTTCCTCCCAGACAAATCTGATTCTTCATTCAAATTAAATAAAATGATGGATAAATTGGTTAAATAAAATGATTTGATTTTAACTTGGAGAGGGTTTTGCTAAGTGTGGGGGTGGAAAAGTACAGAGGCAACGAAAAATAAGAATTGTGTTCAGTCCTGACAGTGGTGAAATCTGTGGGGCTGAAAACTGTGAGTGCCAAAGTCCATCTCCTTTGAAGATTATTTCACACTTGTTCGTAATTCTTTCCTGTGATTCAGCCAGTACATTTTTCATTTGAAAAATTTTTTCATTTGAAGCCATGAAAAGGAAGAGATGTCAATCCTCCAGTTTGCAGTTGTTATCATGGGGGTCTTTGATTCAGCGGAGAAACAGGACAAAAGAACAACATAGCCAGGAGGAATGTGTTTCCAAACAAAAGGGTTACCTTTTAAAGGTCTTCTTCCATTAGTTGGATAGCTTATGTACATATTTAAGCAATGGAGATAGCAAATATATGGAACAGCATAGCTATAGATCTGAATTCAACACAATGAAAAGTTCTAGCACTGTATCTAAATTTTATTTGTCTATATTGGCACATCATTTTTGGTTAGGAAAGCTAAGTAGCTTACAAAGTAGCCTGGTAAATTAAATGAAAAATGCTGCAGTATTAAATATTTTTGAGTGCAATGAAGTTTTATACAACTTTCAAGGAGGAACAAAACACTGACTTGGCATCACTATTTATAGTGAATGAAATCCAAAAGGACTCATTTTCACAGGAATACTTAAAAGGAACTTTTAGTGTTCCCTCCAGTTTGCTCCAGTCAGTCTGAGTAGCAGCTGGAGATGCAAAAAAATGCATGTTCTCAGGCTAATTCCATTGGGTAAGATATCAGGTATTAAAAAAATACAGAAAACTTCAGTGCTTTATATGTATAGTTTTTGAACAATTGCGGATTTTCAGCATGGTTTATTTTTTATGTTGGATACTGTCCAAACCTTTACCAATGTTGACAAGATATTTAAATCCTTGCTAGTGCTACAGTTATTTTGATAATGTGCATCAAGTATAATGTAATACTTCAGGCTAAACAAAGTATACAAAAAGTATTATCAATATGTTGTTCTGTGCCAAACCACTGATCACATGTTTGGTGATACTCATTGCTCATTCTTGTTCTTCCTTTAATAGTGCCAATATTTGAAGCAGATGGCTGGGATAAATTAAGCCTATCAGCTGATGTGCAGCACTCGGTTGGCGTGATGGACAAGGGGTGCATGCTACATTTCTGCACTGAGTTTCATGTTTGGTTTTTTTTTTCCATTTGGATTTTATTGCATTCTGGGTTTTTTTAACCAATGTGCAGTGTCCTATCCTATCCCCAAAACTGGGCCTGGATGAGGATGATGACTCGGGTTGGCCACAGTGTGACCATCCTCAGATGCAATCACTGGCCCTAGGCCCAATTGAGAAGGGACATGATGGTGTCAGGGTGGTGCCAGCTATGCGGGGCACGTGGCCAGACAAAGACATGGCTGCTGTGGGGCTGGGCTGCGAGCGAGGAGAGTACTGGCATGGACATGCTGAGGACAAGTCTTCAATACTTCTAATTCCTGAAAACAAAAGCCATATAAACAAAACAACAAAAACCTAGTGTGAATGGCTCTATGGTCCCCAGGTCCATTCAATTTTTTTACCCATTGTATATAAATAGTGCCTATTTTTTTCCAGCTTGGAAAATGTCATGCAAGGGTTTTAAACATGTATTTGAAAGAAATCAGTATTCACTGCGGATTGTACCATTGAGAGCATAAGTGCAGATAAATATGCAGAGAGGTAGGGTTACAAATTGCCTCTTGTGGCTCCTTTCTCCAGGTTTTTCCCTTAACAAAATTTCTTCAACAAGTTCAGCTCTTGTTGCAGAAGACTTGAATTTATTGGATTGTTGACTTTTGCTGACCCTAAGCTGAAGCGTACATAGCTCCTAAGAATCACTTAACCTCAGAGGTTTACCATGGTAGGATATTTCAAGTTAACTCACAGAGTTGTTACAAAAGGGCTTCACCTGCTTAAGATTGAGAAGTTCAGCCTTTGTATGTATTTTAGACTACTGCTGAAAGTGGAAAGACTACTTAAGTTTGCATTAAAATGATTTTAAGTGTAGATGATCTAAATGGGAAGTGTTCTTCCCTTAGAAAGTTTCCTTGCTCTTTATCTTCCATCACAGCTTAAAATTTACTTTTTGTAATTAAAAACTGTGTGCATGGGTGTATTTCCCTTACAAAAGCAAACAAATAAAAAATACAACCAACCAAAGCAACAACAAAGAGACTATGAAAGGGCTTCATAGTGGACAATGTTCTGCCTGATAATGTTCCCCTGCTAAGAAGGATCAAGCTCAGCTCACACAAGCAACAAAGCATTTTGGTGCTTTTAAATAAACTAACAATTTACTTCTCCCAGTAGGACTAGTTAAAAAGGGTGCCACACTACATATGCAGTTGCATTATTCCTGAAACTGATTTGGCTAATGCTGGCTTGGAGGTCTCAATTTCTGTTGTGATGGTATGGTCATGTTCTTGTGCGAGTCTATCCAAACATCCATTCTGAAAATTGTACAATGCTCCAGTCTTCATCCACCACCAGAAAGACTGATCTCATTGGTTTATCTTGCCTTCTGCCTGTATGGGCCTTTCCACATTTCCTATTCAGTTTTACTTTGGCTCTTTCTTCCTATGACTGCTGACTGAGACCTTTACTGTCTTAAACATTTGAGATCTGCTTAAAACTTCCAGATGCAGTCTCAATGCCTTTTGCTTAGATAAACTAATATCACATAGTATTTTATACCGCTTTACATTCTTGATGAGGAATAAGATTCTTAGTATAAACTGGTGCTACATGAATGAAATAACTCGAATGATTACAGTTTACACCAGCTGGCAATCCAAATCAATTTTCATATTTCCATTCAGTAACTAGACTGCATTAACTGCAACTGTCTAAAATCCCTGGTTTACTGCTAAATTCACTCTCTGATCTTCTGTATTTCTTATTTTTCTTGGTTAATTGTTTATTCAGTCTGTTCACTCTGTTTAAAGTCCTATGTTGATGAAACTCTAGTCTGTGGTCTCCCTAGGTTGCATCACTGCTTTTTCTGCATGACTGTGAACTGAAGTGTCACACGCACATTACAGATAAGTAGCTAAATAGGATTCTTGCTGCTAAATTGAGACAAGTTAAGCTAGTAGCTAACATCTGTAAGTATTCCTATTGCTTGTAACTCTTCTTGGCAAATCAGGTGGCTTAATGTTTCTTAAATCATCCACAGGAAATAGAAATTTCATTTTTACAGTATTCTTGCTTTACAATAACCAAGTTTTGCTGCTGGACATTTGATGACTTTCAGGTCCTGATAAGTGTAGCCAACAAAGATCATAGAACTATAAAAGGGAAGGGATCTTAAGGCCCACCCAGTCCCAACCCCTACAATTGACAGGGTTGTCCCCGCCAGTTCAGCTGCCCAGGGCCCCATCCAACCTGGCCCTGTGTGCCTTCAGGGATAGGGCACCACAGCCTCTCTGGGAAGCTGTGCCAGCACTTCATCATTCTCATACTGAAGATCTCTTCCTAGAATCTAATCTAAATCTACATTTTTTTGTTGAAAGCCATAACACCTTGTACTATCACTACACTCCCTGATTAGTGGTCTTTCTCCAGATATCTTGTAGGTCTGCTTTAAGTACTGGGTATAATATACACTAATATACAGCTACAATCTACTATACAAGACTGGTCCTAAATCCCTTTTCAAATTTGAATATGTAAGTCCATAGCTCTTTGTGATTCTAGCTTTATGATAGAAAGAAATAATTTTGTATCACAGCAGAAGTGTCAGAGCAGTGCCTAGATATATTACTTGAATTATTTTATACTAACTCAGTAATGCAGGGAATCACCATTTTTTCATTTTTTAAAGAGTCCAGCGGAGGGCCACAAAGATGGTGAAGGGCCTGTAGCATCTCTCCTATGAGGAAAGGCTGAGTGAACTGGGTCTGTTCAGCCTCGAGAAGAGAAGACTGAGAGGAGACCTGATCCAGGTCTATAAGTATCTAAGGTGTGGGGGCAGAATGGCGAGGCCAGACTCTTTTCAGTGGTGAAGGGTGACAGGACAAGGGGAAAAAGTCGGAAACTGCAGCATAGGAAGTTCTGCACAAATGTGCACAAGAACTTCTTTACAGTGAGGTGACGGAGCACTGGAACAGGCTGCCCAGGGAGGTGGTGGAGTCTCCTTCTCTGGAGATGTTCAAGACCTGCCTGGATGCCTACCTGTGCGACCTGCTGTAGGGAACCTGCTTTGGCAGGGGTGTTGGATCGATGATCTCTGGAGGTCCCTTCCAACCCCTACAATTCTGTGATTCTGTGATTCTGTGATTCTGTAACCCTACCACATTTATTCAACCTAGTTCACAAAGGCAAACCTCAGTACACTGGATTATTATATTACTTTAACAAACATATTGCCACAATATATGCCCTATGTCGCTCACTGTGTGGTTAATAGTTTTGCCATATCTGTAAAATCTCACCTGTCATTGATATTTTATACTCTAAGACCTCCTGTAAACCATTATATACATGTATACACAGACATACGTTCAGGTGAGTCAGATGAGATCATGAGGTGAATGAAGTAACTACAATGTGGTCTTGGGGTCACATCTTTACTTCTCAGAGTTGTATCCTTTCACCCTTGTCACTTCATCAAATGGTAGAATGGAGTTGCCACTTCTACATCAAATCATGGATAAAAACATTGCTAAGATAAGTGGTAAAGACGTGAACACAGCAGCTTGGTTGCAGCTGTAAAAAAAGGCAGTCTGTTTGTTACAGCAGATTGTCACAGCTTTTCTTTGGCTTTGAGATCTGTGGATCAGGATATAGGAAGAAAAACTTCCTTGTGGGCTATGAACATCCCACCTGTACTGTATTTTTGATGCAGGAAAAGCAGGAAGATGTGGTGTGCCTGGAAAACTGTATATTTCCATCCAGTAGGATAGACTGAGCGGAAAGTCTAAGGGAGGCAAAGTCATGAGGCTTGTTACTAGACCTTTATTTTGAGTAGGGAAATGTCCATGTACTCCAGGGAAGCAATCCACTGTATTACAGTGTATTTTTCATGGCCTCTCAGGCTGTGCAGCAGACATGCAACAGACCTCAGTCATTTTGCACTGAAGACACTGCTGAGCTTTAATATGTGTGATCAGAAGCTGTTCTATCATTGCTTTGAGGAATGGACTTGAGTCCTCCCTTTATGGTTTGCTCTATGCTAAAGGGGTTGTAAAATATTACTGGATGGAAGAGGGAGAAAAAAATAGCTGTTTGTGAATATTTACATTTCCTGTGCCTGACATTAATTGTCTTAACAGTGGAGAACAAAGGCCAATAAGCCAGTTCTTGTTTAAGATAAGATACATAATACACACAGCATTTTTGCTGTGGTTCAATAGTATAGCTATGGTGAAAATAGAGTTAGGGATAGAAAAAGTACACTATATGAGTGTGCAGCAGAACTGAGTAACTGGTGATTGAAAGGAAACTGTTAACAGGAAAAAAATTTATCTGATCACTGCTTCCATCTTGGAGTGAGAGATGTGATAAGGGGACCAGAAAAATATCTTGGGAAATTCGCCTGCTCTTCTACTGTTTCTGATAAGCATTGCCTATTCTACTTTTTATATTAATGTCACACCTGCTATACTGAAGGACCATAAATTCCTTCATACACGTTGTTCCAACACTGAAATATAAGCACCCTGAGAACGCTTTGTCCAGGTTGTCCAGGTGTCAAAACTTGAGAAGGAGATAAAACCTAGCCTGCAGATCAAAACTAGTTTATTCAAAGACAGATGGAAGTAATTCATACCAAAAAAAAAAAGAAAAAAAAAAAAAAAAAAGCAGAGTTCAAGAAGTGTTCAGTTTGAAGATTATAGCAGCCCTAAAAAAGGAGAAAGCATACTAGGTTAGACAGAAATAAAATGATTATTCTTCGACATTCTTTTAGCAGACAGAAGGTGGCAATTTCTTAAATATTTTTTGTGTTAGTGCGCTGAGATTTTCCAAAAGCTTTCCTAATAGCTTTTGGTAATATCTTCATTTAGGAACATAAGGACTTACCATATTGGATCAGATTTGTGATCCATCTGGTCTAGTAGCTTGTCTAAATAGTAGCTGGTACCAGGCATGTCACAAGAAGGTGCAAAAACCACACAGTTGACAGAGGTCATTTCATGTCTTCCCTAATAGTCAGAGCATGGTAAATGGATTTTTAAACTTTCACAATACTTTATATGTATTAACTATTATAATTCCGGATATCTTTATTATCTCCGTAAACAGTCAGTCACTTCACATCTTCCTAAATCCCTGATCAGCATGCTCCATTGTATGTCTCATAGCCTAGTGATATATTATCCAGAAAAAAAAAAAAAAAAAAAAAAAAATCTTAGTTTTACATTTGCAACCTTCTGTTTTCATTAGCTGATGCTTATTTCAGTCATCATCTTACTGTATCTTTTAAAGTCTTGGAACAGGCTCTTTAGCTTCATTTTCTGTATCAGGAATTGCTTTATGCTCATTTCTTGTCCTCATTGCTTCCTTTGTAGAAGAGCCCTTTCATTTCCTTTTCATATGAAAGTTTCCCACATCTCCAATGATTATCATGCTCCCTTGAATTTAATATAACAGATTGCAGCAGGAGATCTGTTTGGCACAAAATGCAGCATGGGGAAAAGACAAAAACAGAAGAGTGACTTGTGAGCTTCAGGTTTTTCTTTACACTTGGAGGCTAAGGAAGAGCAAGACATGATCTCAAGCCTGTCTAGCAGAAAATGGAGGGAAGAAATCATAGGTGAGCTGGAGAAGAGTCTCCAAGAGGGGCCACACAAGGTATCCTAAGCTCTGCTACCTTGGGATCTGCCTTGCTAGAAACATTGTGATACCAATCACAATGACTTCAGGAATGAAGAACTTTTCCAGCAGTATTGACAGTGACTGAAATTGAAACATCAATATTATCTCAATACCTTGACAGTCTAAAAACCAAGACCTTGGATTTTAGGCCATTTCATGAGAAAGTTCTGAATCTTATTCTTCTCTATACTTATTGCCTAGTCTTTTCTTGGGCTGCTTTCTGACCATAAAGGATTGATTCTTGGATTTGGAACACTTAAATCAATCCCACTGTCTCCAAATTCTAATAAATTTCATTATATTTTTTCCAGGAGGGTCAGCTCCTAAAAGAATCACTTCCACACTGGTATGATTACCAATACTCAGTTCCTTGGTACTGAAAGTAATTCTGAAGAGTGTCAGAGGGCTGTGCACAAATGATGTGCCATTGTGAAATATGTTCTTGTCACAGAGTTGACTAGATCTATCTATGCCCATGACAGGTGGGCAGTAGGCCCCTGTTCCCCCCCCCCCCCCCCAGCCCCACAAAATGGGAAGGAAAGAAGGAAAAAAAACAGCGGCAACAATCTATGTAGGAAAACTTATTTTACTAACTATGATATTGGCATGCAAGATAACACAATATAATACAATCTAATCAAAACTGAGACTAATAAATGAAATAAGATAGGAGAGAGAGAGTTCCTGAGACCGAGTCAAACCTGAAAAGCTTGGTACAGCTAGGAAAGCACCCTCCAGCACCCACTGCAAGGCAGTAAGAGAGCGTCCCACCTGGAAGGGCCAGATCCCGTGACTTCTGTAATGTACAGGGATAGGTACCTGGAATTGGAGCATTAACACTTTAACTCCCAGTGCACTACATGATGTTATGATGAGGAATACTGAAAACCAAAAAACACAAAACCATGACAGTTCTGAAGGCCAATACTTACTTTTCTATTTATTTATTCTTATATTGCAA
This sequence comes from Lagopus muta, assembly GCF_023343835.1. Taxonomy (NCBI): domain Eukaryota; kingdom Metazoa; phylum Chordata; class Aves; order Galliformes; family Phasianidae; genus Lagopus; species Lagopus muta. Next base: position 98,791,811 of record NC_064433.1, read on the forward strand.
TGAGACTAATTTTTTTCTAAGACAACAATTCCTACGCGACTGACCTGGGGGTTTAGTGGAAGCAGTGGGAAATGTTTACCACATTTGTTTTCATAAAGATTTATCACAGGTGTAACCAAAGGGTTGTGGTAGCATCAGCTGAGCAAACCACAAAGCACAAAGAGAAAGAATTCCATTCCTATGTACATTTTCTTTTTCACGAGTAAAAGGACACACCCAAGTAAATCAGAACCCACAAAGCATCCACTTACTTAAAAGAAGAACTGTACAATGAATAAAGCATGCTGAGAGGCAGAAAGACTGAGAAGTGTTTTCTTTTTAATTCCTTCTTTAGACAGTAGAATTCTACATTATTTTTAACTATTGGAGTTAAGATGTGGTAGCTAATCCTAATACAAAATAGGAAAAGATACAGAAGATCTACTTCAATTAGTGTATATTAACATTACATTTGGAGTGTCAACCTTCAGATTTTAGTATTAAACTGTAATTAATAAATGCAATTTAAATCCATCCTGGTTACTGGAAATCTACTGAGAAGTAGGGTTCATCGGGGTACAAGAAGTTCATTAACACAGATATGGATTAAATCCCTCACTATAACTTGTAATAGGGTTACATATTTGTGTTGTAAAATGCATCAAAACACTGGATTTCAAGACTTTTTGATGTAGACTTATGTATTTCTGAAAAATAAAATTGTACTAGAATTTAGTTTTCTTGTTATGTTGCAAGATATTTCAATTAATGTTGAAAATCTGGTCTTCACTGATTATTTTCTTTTCTATTTACTTCTATACTACTAATAGCAATAGAACAAGAGGTTCTGGCGTTCAGCTGCACCAAGGATATTAGGAAAAACTTATTCCCAGAAAGAGTGGTGAGGCACTGAAACAGGGTACCCAGGGAGGTGGTGGAGTCCCCTTCCCTGGAGGTGTTCAAGAACTGAGTGGATGTGGCACTGTGGGACATAGTCAGTGGGGACAGTGTGATGGATTGGCAGTTGGACTAAATGACCTTAGTGGTCTTTTCCAACCTTAATAGATCTGTGTGATTTTAGATGCAAGTGAATTTTATAAAATGTTATAATTATTTGGGTTTGTGGTTGATCATTTACTGATGTAAAAACTTGAATGGAACTCACTTTCGTTATTGCTTTAGTAACTAACTTAGAATACTTGTTTTGTCATTGATCACTGATAGTCTGGTCAGTCATCTGTAACTTAGTTTAATGTAAAGCTCCTTAAAATGCAATTGTGGAGAAAAAAATAGTAAAATATTAAAATATATTTTAATATATGCTGGAGGATGGTGTATCATCAGTACTAGATATCTACATCTCAAATAACAGAAAGAAAACAAGTACAAGCTTGTGTGTATTAGAGAGAATGATGTCTGCATGTACACGATACATATTTACACTTAAGAGATGTAATTTGAAAAATTATAAGATTTCAAAGACAGATTAGGAAATGTTAGAATCAACTACCATTTCAATTGTAATTTGGCAATCCAGTACCAGAAACATTGCATTATATTCATTTATGCAATCATTGCTTCTTTTTTTTTGTTTGAGAATTGAACCTTTTCAGTTCCCAGACTAACAGGTACTGACCAAATTCATTGCTATTTGAGATTATTCTTCTTCTTGTATGTGTATGATATGAGACTTTGATTACTAACTCTTTTCAAACTCTTTCCTAAAACAAAAACCAATATTAACTGATTACTTTTTTTTTTTTCCCATGCACTAGTCCTTGCATCTGTTAATACTCATGATAATTTTAAATCTATTTTTATAGCACCTCTCTGAGTTGACAGGCAGAGGGGTCTCATGTCCATGAATTGAGTCATCAAGAGATTCACCAATTTTGGTTCCCAGTGAAACTTTATTTTGTGGCATATTTAACATTATGCAACATATGTACACACAGTCCTTTCACTGACTTTGTACTGCTCTGCGTTTCTTGCTTCTGCTGGTTAGATTTCACAGAGTTAAGCAGATAGCCAAGAAACATAGAGAAAATAGAGTGTGAAAAAGCAAATGCTAGGCAAAAATGATATATTTTTTTTTCTTCAAATAGTTTCCTACTCTCCTTTTCACTTTATGAAAATATTCCAACTTAAATGCCCAGGAACAAATTCAAGTAATAGGATATGTTGGACAACTTCATCAGTATGGACAGTTTCCTGTTCTTGCTGTGGCATATATTCATTAATATCACCGTTCATGAAAAGTACTACAGACAGAGGATGTTGTTGCAGTGTCAGGGATTTTGTTAGGTGGAAGATACTGAATACAAAAGGTTAATTTTACTAATTAGTAGATGATAGATTAGGACCATGAATAGCTGCAGAGAACATCAATATGAACATTGAAGAATGTCCCTGGGGATATTTAATCTAATTCAAGAGTCAGAGTAATAGCTGAAGTAAACGAAAGCCTGGCACCAAAATGAAGCAAAAGTCAATGAACTAGAGACAGTGGAGCTTAGGTCTGATGGGTTGTTTTGGTCCAAAGATTTAGAGTGACTGAACCTGAGAAAGCAATAGATAATGGACTAAGGGATTTTAAAATATTAAACCAAAATATACTGCAGGACAAATCTATGAGGAAATGCCATTAGATTGTGATGAAAAGCTCTTGCATAATCAGATTATGTAGTATTTTATTGTATAGATTATCTATAGAGCACCATCCTGTCTGCCTTCAGTCTTTCTTTTGTTCTACACTGATGAACTCTGGTTAGATTCTGTTTCCATCAATCCAATTGGTATTGTCCCTTAATTTTGGCCTTCCTGCCATTGATCTTATTGTCTTTGCAACATGAGAAACATCTTTTTTCATACTGAAGCCCAAGGGCATAACACTGAATGTGCCACTGCATTGACTTCTATGATTGGTAGAACCTCAGATTTGTCACTTAAGACAAAGGATAAATTATACCTTAAGCTGAGTTACTGTTTTGGAATGTTGAATCTACTTAAATTGGTTAACATTAATGAATATTAAAGTATTTAAAATAATTTAAAATAATCCATCTGAAGGAATGAAAGAGTGAAATACAGCTTTTTACTTCTTCAAATTATTTCATTGTCTTTTATGTAAATAACATTTTTGTTCAGGAAAACATTTTCTTTCTGTTTTAACAAATCAATATTTTTCTATATAGACCATTTTTATATGTTCTAGGTATAAGGCTATTGATGTTGATAAACTTTTTTTTTCTGTCACCTTACACCTCTCTTGTTTAATGGTCTTTCAAGTCCTGATTATAAATTTTACAAAAAAAAAAAAAAAATTCCTCTCTAAAATTAAATGAATGTTCTAATTTATTATATTTGCTTTCACAATCGCAGCCCTACTTCTCTACATCAGGTTTCGCGCTCCTTTTTTCCTTCTGAATTTTTTTTTTGTCCTACTAGCATTTCAACCAATCCTGATAGAGCCAATTAGAACCAACCCATCCTGACAGAAAAATGTACTGGTGAAGGGTAGAGTTTGTGCAACTGCCAGTTGCAAAGAAAACCCCAGATTTTTCTATTACAATACAATATAGAGAGAGATGCAATTACTGAGTTTGGGTTTCCTTTCAGTTATCCCTGACAAGTTCTGCCTTCGCTATAAAGACATTATTAGAATGACTGGTTTGTGACATTATATCAGAAATCTTCTCTCTTTTCCTGAAGCTAACGTGTATTAAACGCTACAATGATTAATACAAAACTAAAAATAAGCTGGTGCTGGGATGTACTTTGTAATAATTACTTCTACTTCTAAGGCTTCTAATTTTGACTTTGGTTTGCAGAAACCCCTTCTCCATTTTCAGAGGGCTGTATTATCTGGTAGCTGCTTTCCGTCAAACAACGGAAATCACACATAAGTTGATGAATTATGGGATATCACTTCAGAAAGCCTTGTCCTGATGTCAACTATTGTTCTGGGTGTCAGGGCAGTTCTGTCTTTAGTAAGAAGGGAGCTGTTGGAAATTATGAAGGGTGGGGGAACTCTCCCAAAAATGAAACTAGGCTTTCAATGTTGCACAAAGTCTTGGCTTTTAACTTCAATATTATTCATGTAAAGCCAGCACTCAACTTTAGGATTATCTTTTTTTCCCATATATTAAGAAAACTACAAGAAAAGAAACAGTCTCCAAAAGATTCTGATGAGTCCAGTTTGGTAGATGTTTTGCCTTGTAGGATGAGTAGAACACTAATAATGTGCAGTGCTGAGGACCCACCAGCAGCCTTGCTGCTCATGCTCTGACCCACTGGACCCAAAATGTTTTGCCAGGCCTCGCCAGCATTCATTGGTGCACTCCTTTGCTGAGCAGCAACAAAGTGCACAAACAAATGCGGACCTGTGTATGAAAGTGCAGAAGTCACCCGCATAAGGAGGTGACTCCTAGCCAAAAGATTTTGTCTACTGCTGCTCAGCCCACTTTGCAGCCCTTCTACCACCTCTCCGCTTCCTCTTGAGTGAGAAACCCAAGTGGCTGCTGACACACCTGCAGATCAGGTTTTACAGAGGCAAATATTGGCAAAGAGGTTGCAGCTGCCCTGGGTTTGAGGGGGAGCAGGCTGGCTGCATGCTACCGAAGCAGCAGGTGTCCAACCAAGGACAGCTCCCCAGATTTCTTATCTCCATAAAGCTGCCTCAATGTAATTAGAGGTGCTTCTGACTTCAGTGGAAAATTTCAACTTGAAATATGGAATGTTTAAGCTACACTGTTGTTTCAGACAAGTGCAAACTCCCCATGTAGGCACAATGACATAAAACTGCATGTTGATAATTACTGACAAACAATTTTCTGATACACCTTTGGTGTAATTCTATCCTTAGAGCTTTGGCTTCCTTATCTAAGCAAATTAGGGTTTAACAACCAGGCTGTGTGCACGTGTGTATATACATGTCTGTCTTCTCCACCCAAGCTGGACTAAATCAGGTAGTAGGTCAAAGATATAGAAGTTAATCATTTCAAGCATGGTTTGTGAAAACAGTTGTCTTGAGAGAAGCTGTACTGGTCTACAGCTTAGGAAAATGCAGCAACTGCCAACTCTATTACACTCTTACATACAGCAGAGAACCTACACCTTGCAACACTGGTTTTGCCACTCCCATTTATTTTTTTTTTTTCCCTCTACTTTGCTTTTCTGGGAGAACTTGAAGTCTACAGCAGAAGAATCCTGTCAGCAGCAAGAGCATTGCATTTCTTCTGGCTACCTCCAGCCCGGAAGTCAGTATGTCACTTTGACACAATCTGACTTAGCAAGGAAGGAGAGAGGTTATCTCAGAAGCAAAAGAGAAAGTAAACAAGGGGAAAATACTTTCAGTCTTGTTAGTTGTCAAATACTGCTATCTGTTAGCTTGGAAAAGTGACAGAATTCAGAAAGCTGGTCACTGGACAGGGCCACAGTTTTGTCTGAGATAGATTATCTATTAAAAATGCTTAGCTTTTTTTCTATGGTTACAAATTAAATCTGGATTTGCTCTGATTATACATTTCTATGTGTAGGCAATCTGTTTGGATGCATGAATCTCCCTTCACCAGTTCTTAGTGATAAAACCTTTAGAAAATTAAAAGTAAAAAAATATATTAGATTTGGGGGGAGAGGGGGTGGAGGGGAAGATATTCTCAAAACACCAAATTGTTTTTCACTACTTGGTGTGTGTAGGCATGATGGAGTGTAGTACAAGCAGCCAGGTACAATATGGGTACCTTTCTCAAAAGTGTTTAACTGACTTAAATTTCTTTTTCAGACTCACCCTTGATCTTTCAGCACCAAGGTTTAAATCAAGGTCAGCAACATTTTCCTGCCACATCTTTTGAAATTTCAGGGCCCTGTGCCATTGGATTCCAGACTTTTTCAGAGAGAGGAGTAAGTTCCTCTCTCTGCAGAGCAGAGGGAAGGCCCCATTCTCCAGGTCCCAGGGAAGTGGCAGATCTATCACACAGGGGACTCACCAAGCTCTCTGAGGTGCTTTGGCCATCGTGGACTAACTCTGAGTGACTTTCTGTTGTCACGTTATTAGCGGGATTTGCAAGGTACAGATTCCTGGCAGCCTTCAGATTTAGGTCTGCTGTTGTAGAAAATCCATACCTAGTGAGGAGCAACTGCCAATGAACTACAGATCCCAGATTATGCTGGCTTCAATCTGATGTTGCCATCTCATTGCTGTCTGGTACTGCAGAGTGGCTTGTGGTTTCTTGTCAGTTTTCAGACAGAAATAAGGCTTGCGCAGCCACACTGCCACTACCTTTTTAGACACTCTAAGCAGTAACACAGAAATGTTACAGATAGAGTTGCATCTAAAAACTTGGATCCCACACGTTTATTGAGATCTGGTGAACAGATATTGCTCTATCCCAGTGAAATTCTGCTGTTATTCTTTTTGATATACCTATCAACGGCAAGCCAACAGATGACTGAGTATTGTGCCTAGGCTCTGGCTCAATCACAGTATGTAATGCGCCTTGTACAGGCATCATGTAAAACAATTGGAGATGAAATGACATGGGGATATTACAAGAGAACTAAAGAAGACATGAGTTTTGAAATGCATGTAGCAGGAGGCCTTAGGCAACACACAGGAGGGAACTAAGAGCTGCAGTTGTTTTAGGAAAGCATAGGAGAAACTGGAGTACAGAGATGTTTGGAAGGTAAAAAAGAACAAGGACTGTTGCAGCGTTCGCTGTGTGGGGCAAGAGGAAATCACTGTGCTGCTATAAAAGATTTGGAAAACTAAAAAAACTGGAAGAGGGCAAGCTTGCCATCATAGAGTCTTTAAGGTTGCCTGACCATCATTCAGTGGCCTGACCACTGAACATAGGCGCAGGGGAGCAGAAGAGAAGAACACAGATCCTCACAGGGACTCTTGCAGTAGTCTTTCCTAACTGTACCTTTTTAAAAGGGCTGAATCATAAATTCCAGAATGGCATCTGGTGGGGAAAAAGGGCTAACTAGTCCATGCTTCTTCTAAGACCTGAACTAATGCAACATTTACATGACAACTGCCCTGTGTCAAATAAACGTACCAGCCTGCATAGGATTAAAATAGGGCTCTATGATGTATTGCCATATTTCACTGTGTGAACTTGTTCTAAAAAGGTATAGTAATTGTCCTTTAGTCTAATAAATTGTACAGCAGAATGTCTACCTCCTCTGGAGAAGAGAATGCTCCAAAATTATTCAAAAATGGGCTTTTCATTGGACACACCAATGCAGTCTATGGCTCTTTGTTAAAGCTAGCTTAAGGCCTAACGGCATAACAGGCAGAGGCTGGGGTTGGGGTGCTCCCACCAGGGGCTGGAGCAGATGTGCAGGGCTGGGAGAGTGGGGTGCTCCAGCAATGTGGTTCCTGCTGCTGGCAGAGGGAGAAGAGGTATAGAGGATAGTAGCTGCTGCTGCAGAAAGGGCCCTTCACCTCTGCTGCCATCACCCTCTCACAGTGGCAGAGTAAATAGGCTAAGATAGTGCAGCAATTGGGTCATACCTTATTTACTGCTCCTATCCATCTATTCCTTAACAGCTCTCTGCTTTCTTTCTGCCAAGAGTCAACTCTGTTTCTCATAGATAAAATGATTTTTTTTTATTATTATTTTTTTTTAGAAAGATTGGATTTCACAAGGTTTCTGGCTTAAGGGGAGATTACAGGAAAAGAGAAGAAAACCTAAGAGAAAGTAGGTAAAATTGTCAAGAGACACTGCCTGTCAATATTTAATGTCTGCATCTCTGTTCAGTCTCAGTTTTCTGCTCTGCCACATGAAGTCAGTATCAGCTCCTCCAGCTGTTCCCTTACTCCCATGTGGGATTAGAAGGGCCACAGGGTTTGCAACACAGTCTGTGCCATGGAACAGCAGCATCACATTGGGAAAAATCATAGAGTCATAGAATGGTTTGGGTTTCAAGGGACCTTTAAGATCATCTAGTTCCAACTGCCCTGCTATAGGGAGGGATGCATCCTACTTGGCCAGGTTGCTCAAAGCCCCATCCAGCTTGCTTCTGAATGCCTCCAGAGAGGAGGCATCCACATCATCTCTGGGCAACCTGTTCCAGCATCTCACTACCCTCACAGTAAAGAATTTCATTCTAATATCTAGTTTAAATCTTCCACTTTCCTTTTTGCCATTTCCCTTCATAGTGTCACTACAAACCCTTATAAAAAATCCTTCCCCAGCTTTCCTGTAGGGTCCCTTGTAATTCTTCATTTAAGACTGTCTTTGAAATCAGCGGAAGTTCTGGGGCTTTTTATCTCTCCCAGATTAGCCCTATAGATTTCTGTCTTTCAATCCAGCTATTGCCTTTCATGATGTGGAAAGGCAAAGTAATACATTCAGTGTCAAGACAAACACACCATAAACTGTTACTGAGGACAGTTATCAGGCGCATGCCAGTCCAGCACATCAATACCCATCTTCACACGCTGGTCATCCCTGTACCACTCACACAGTACAGCTTGGCTTGTTCTGCTGGTCACGTGCCACTAAAGTCGATGTACCAAAACAGCCGGCCCTATGTGAGTAGCAGAGCAGTAAGTTGGCAGCCAAGGGTTGCATATTCCATTGCAGCACTTCACAGTCCCAGCAGAGGTCTTGTTTTTAGGACCCACAATGTTAGTAGTAGTAGTACAGGCACAAGTACCTCCTGTAACTTCTTTGCCTATCTTGAACATGGTTGCGGATAAAATGTCACACCTGAGGAAGTTTGTGATAAGGGAAAAGAGTACTGTGTTTACATTGTTTTGTACTTTCATAGAGTGCTCTGAAATCCTCAGAGTATTGCGCTCCCCAACTTGAATCCCCATAGGCCAAGAAATTGTATTTCTTACATTTTTCCATCTAATGAATAAGACATAATATGTGGCAACGTATTTTACTATTAACATCAAGACTGAAGGCAAAAATATTTCTTTTGCTCTCGGGCTTGTAATAATTTGTGTGTTTTTTTTTTTTTTTTTTTTTTTTTTTTTTCCAAAAGCTGCTTTGGAAAAGGCAAGCCAAAAGTATTTAAACAAGCCTGGGTCCATCTGAGGACATGCCACAGCTATTGCTCTGTTGTACAGCAGAATATCTTAGGATTTTAAGACTAACACTAACACTGGAAGAAAATCAAGAATCCCGGCTGCACTGAAATGGCTGATGTAATTGTAGAAAGTATGAAATAGTAGCTTGTAATTGAGAAAGCCACCAGAGGAGGTCAGTGTCTCACAAAGACAGACCGGCACTCTCGACTTCACCGCAAAGCCTGAACCTACTCCGGACATCAGCTTCTCTGAGAGATGTGTGCAGCTCGCATCTGCGTGTTTCTCACCATTATTTTGTAAACTCAAGTGTCCTAAAAGCTTTGATAGCACAGAAACCTCTCCCAGCTGAAGCTCTGTCCCAGTATACTATTTATTTTCTCGTGACATTGTCTCTATGATGCCCATAGATAGGGTAACACAAAGCAGAGACCAGAAATCCATGCCAGGACAATCAGGGTTACAGGATCAAGATCGTGGCTGCACTTTCTACCTGACTTAACCAGTGGCATATTATTTTCTGCACTATGCCAACCACAAAAGTGGAACAACATAAGTTCAAACACACACACACACATACACAGGCTCTATCCTGAAAGAATAATAAGGCATAGCTACAGATCAAAGCCATCCACCGAAGGGGTGGGTTTGACCCATTTCTCAGGAGATGAGACTGAGTCTGACTGAACTGGACTTCTTAGTCTTTCTGGGCTTAAGCAAGGCATCCAAGATTTCATTTCTGATGTCTGTGGACAACCTATACCATTAGACGTTCATACTGCATAGTCTGCAGTTCATAGACAGAATAGCTCAAAGTCGAAGGTACAGCTGTCATCCATATCTTGTTCTAAAAAAGTTTGGAAAATTTACAGTTCTAACCACTAGAAAACTCTAGGCTTTAAAAGAAAGTGCTGGCTATGACTGCATTTTGTAAATAATATTGATATATTGCGCATACCTGAGCCATGTTTTGTGGGATCCACACCTTTCAGCCCCAGCTTGATGAATGCCTAGTATGTAATTAATCTTCACAAATGAAGAGCAATTTGATATTGCAATCAAAAGATTAGATGCTTTTGTGCAAGCACTGAGCTGGAGGTGTCTATTTCCCACCAGATGGGCTGCATCCTTTGAAGATGCTTTGCATACAGACTCCTTGGAGCACCTAGAAGGAAAAGCTTTTTAAGTGATAAAATATGGACCTTAATATTGAATGAGTCACCTAACTTTTTATCATCTGTAGAAAGAAATGTGTTCCTCCAGGAGATGGTTTACTTCACTGAGAGCCCTAGAAATCCCCATATTACTCAGCTAGCTGTGAAGAGTATGTGGGGTGAATTCTTAATGAGATGCAGACGTTCCACAGGTAACAGATAACAGGACAGGGGGAAATGGCCTTAAGTTGTGCCAGGGTAAGTTTAGGTTGGATACCAGGAAACACTTGTTTACTGAAAGGGTTGTTAAGCACTGGAATAGGCTCCCCGGGGAGGTGGTTGAGTCACCATCCCTGGATGTGTTTAAAAACCATTTGGATGTTGTACTCAGGGACATGATTTAGCAAAGGGTTGTTAGAGATAGGATAGGATGGTTAGGTTGTGATTGAACTTGATGATCTTTAAGGTCTTTTCCAACCCAAGCAATTCCAAGTTTAGGTGGAAGAAGTCTCACCCACAGTTTAAGTAATGTAGAACTTGTCACATCCACAGTGCTCTAGGTCTGACAAAAAACACCAGAACTTTCCAGCACATGAAGGTCTTTCAGGATCAGACACAGGTTTCAGGCATCTCTGGAGCCAGACGACATGAATGTGGATGTTTTGGGTTAACTATATGCCCCTCATCCTATCTGAGGATAAGAGGAATAAAGATAGATTCCACTAGAATACAAAGACCTCCTTGTGTTTTACGGCAAAGACTGTATGCTGTAAGAGTCTCTCAGACCAGTTTAAGAAAACATATAAGCAAGGCACTGTCATCACACTGAAAACAGAACTAAAACTCAAATCTTTGCTTAGAAGCAAAAATCAGATACGGTTAAAACGTAAATCATGTTCTATCTGGTTGCCAAGTGCCTGCCAGTACTTGTTTTTTTTTCTCCTGCGCATGTGTGGCTGGTGTATTCAAAGTGCAAATGCCACTCCCCAGCAATTGGACTTTCTGTTTCATGTGGACTTTGAGCGAAAGGGAGAAAAGTTTACAAGAGAAAACTCTGCTTCTGTAGGCACTAGAAGTGGAGAAAAGTTTACGAGAGAAAACAGTCTGTAGAAGCACAGACTGTCCACTCAAAGACACACAGCAACACACTAATATCTGTGAAGGGACATGTAATTGTTTAGGGCCCTTAGCATGTTTTCCCTGCCATCCCCCTGCAGTCTGGAAGTCCAGGATCAGTGCCAGCTTTGCTGCCCTGAACTTCTCAGCTCAGTGCAACTGCCCTGACCTTCTCAGCTCAGGCCCAGGACCTGCAGCAGTGTCTGGGGATGGCAAGGCTGTGGCTGAACACTGTCACTGTCCCTGGCAGGTCCCAGATGTCCTCCCTGGGGGTGTGGGAGATGGCTTGTCATGGAAGGAGGCACCACAAGGCTCTGGTGACTCCATGGCCTTGGTCCTCACCAGGTGAGAGTGATGACATGGAAACAAATTAGCCACATGTAAACTCTAAAAAGCGCTCTGCCTGAGGAGAAAGAAGCGTATGAAACAGGGCCAACAAAAGGAAGGTTGAAATAATCAGGTTGTTTATTCTGGAGAAGAGATGTGTAAGGAAAGACAGTGTCACAAAAAAGGAAATGCTTCTTCCATTCTCTGTGGACTTACAAGCAGACACGCAGCCCAGAAAGCCAACCAAAAGCCTGAGCTGTTTCAGTAGAAGCATGACCATCAGGACAAGTGTGGTGATTCTCCCTCTCTGCACTGCTCCCATGAGACCCCAACTGCAGTATTGTGTTCATCTCTGGGACCCCCTATATAAGAAAGACATGAACATGTTGGAGCAGGTCCAGAGGAAGGCTGCAAGGATAATCGGAGGACTGGAGTACCCCTCATATGAAGACAAGCTGAGAAAGCTGGGCTTGCTTAACCTAGACAAGAGAAGACTCTGCAGACAAGTTGTAGCAGCCTGCCAGTACATAAAGAGGGCCCTTAGGAAAGATGGGGATGGACTCTTTGCCAGGGATTGTATCAACAGGGCAAGAGGTAATGGTTTAAAAACAAAAGACGCTATATTTAGATTAGTTGTTAGGTAGAATTTATTTACTTAGAGGTGGTGGGGCAGTCACATGTTGCCCAGAGAAGGTTCAGGTGCCCTATCCCTATAAGTGTTCAAGGCCAGGTTGGATGGAGCTTTGGGAAACCTAGTCTAGTGGAAAGTATCCACGACCGTGGCAGGGAGGTTGGAATTAAGTGATCTTTAAGGTCCTTTCAAATTCAAACCATTCCATGATTCTCTAAATATGAATCTATGATTCTCTGTAGATGAGGGACAGGTGTGTATGTTGTCTACCTGGATTATAGTAGTGTTTGACACTTTCCCCTATTATTATCCTGAATAAACTGTCTGCTCATGGCTTGAACAGGTGTACAGTTTGCTGGAAGAAAAACTAACTGGATGGCTGGTCTCAAAAGTCATAGTGAATGGAGTTCAACACTTATTTCTGCACACCTATTTCTAATGGTTGTCTTTACCACAGTGTTTACTAAGAACAAAATCACAACCTTGCTTTCAATCCTCACCATATGCACATAGACTCCAAAGGAGAAAGAGAGATTGGGAAATAATATCATGAAATAATGCCTGCGTCATTCCTTTTCCTTCTATAAAGGTTGCACACTTTTCTGTTTAATGCTATATGTAAAGTGTATAAATGCTATGTGGGACAATGCGAGAGCACAGACTTAGTATATACAACTGAAATGACAGCCAGCACTGTTGTGCCATATGAATACTGGGGTCATGGCTGCTCATTTTCTGACCATTTTTCTGGTCTTGTTATGTACGTAAGTTGTTTAGGCAGGGATTAGGTAGAATTAATCCTTCTTATCCATATGCTTTCAAATCTCAGTTACTACAGACACAATATCCTTGTACTGATGTAATGAAAAGAGATTTTTCCCACTCTCCCTTCGTATACTAGCATTTGGTTGCAATTAAGAGATAAGGCAACTCCTTCTAGATTTTATCATCTATTCCAATGCAAAATTCCTAGACTTATTCTACTGTTCTAGAACTATGAGATTCACATTGTTCTCTGTATCCTACTGACAGATAGGAGACAACCATTAACACTGGGGAAAGTAACAACCATAATCACTGGGAAGTGAGATTGGGTGCTAAGTTGAAAGCTACCAGGCAGTGCAAACTACAGCTCACCCCTATATAGAATCACACACAAGGTTGGAAACGACCTACAAGATCATCTAGTCCAACCGTCTCCTCATCACCATTGCCACCACTAGCACTAACCCATATCACGCACACTGACACAGCAAAAATAAGAAGCCACACAAGGACGGGGAATAGATTAGGAGAACACTAGGTGGAAATGAGAAAAAGGCTAGTGTTGTATTTGACTGTCCTGGAAATGGTGGTATTAAAATTCCTTCCTCCCTCTAAAAGAATGTTTAATAGGTCATTTTTCTATTAATTGCATTAGTTGACCTGGTCTCCTTGCAAAGTGCTGTGAGCTCCATCACTGCCAAATCCAGGATAAAAATTAGTTATCATACATTTTGTTATTAGAGAAAAGATGGTTATTAACTTACTATCACACAAGACAAAAAGACAGACAGTAGGTTTTCTAATTTGTGGGTGGGCATTTGATTAGAGGTTACTAAGCAACTCTAGTCTGCTCTTAGCTCTACATTTCTCCTTGGAAAGATATGTCTGTTAATGCTCGTCAAAACTGAGTTTATGTATACATTCAGCTGACATCAAAAGCCTGCATGGATGCAAAAAAATAATAAAAAATCTTCAGTTTCCTAACTCACAACACTTTATACAACAATTAATGTTGTTGCCAATATTTTGTTTGTGCTCATATTTGTGGCCACTGGTCACAAGTACAGAAAGAAGTCACCAAAAAAGGCAGGCAATTTCACAATTTTCAGGAAGAGGTAAACACAATTACATAGTTTAATGAAGATTGGTTGGTGCAGCTTTCACCATACCCAATAAAGGCATGCATTTCTTTGGTTTTGATTCAGGAAAAAGCAAAAGTGCATTTTCCTCCATTTGTTGTTCTTCACTACCTGCATCCAATTCCCCATTTTAAGAACAGCCTTTGCTGTTCTATTACATGTGCCGGCCTCAGCTGTTCATTTCTCAGGCTTATCGGTATGCAGCTTTGGGCCTTCTGGTGGCAGGGCTTCCTAAAAACTGTCCTCATAGAAATAATAACACAAGAATTACTTGGGTGAATTATACTGAAATAATGTGATACTTACTTGGGTGTTCTCTCTAAACACTTTCTTCTACAAGCAGTATTCTCTATTACCTGCATGATGGTGATTTCAGCCACAGTTAGCTAACCTACATCAGAGGGCCCAGGCAAAAAAACAAACAAAGAAAAAAAGCAAAAAACAAAAAACAAGCTTAGTAAGCCTTATAACTTACCCCCTCAGGATCTGGAAGAGCACTAAGCAACTTCAGTGCAGACAGACTCCTAGAATCTTTCAGAAGGAAACATTTTCCCACAGTTCATTGAGATCATGGAGTAATTCATCGTAATGGAGTAAAAGAGCCATGGGATATATCCCCAGAAATCTCAGCAAGTGCTGACACGGTAACTCAGGTAGTGCTTTGTGCAGTGGCTGCCCTTACCAATTACTTAAATTAAGTCAGCAAAGACTGCTCACATATAGAAAAAAATCCTCCCTGACCTGATCTGTAAGGCCCCAGCTCTGTCATTTAAATAATTCCTTAAGAGCCACCTTTGCTAAGATACCTCTATTAAACAAATTGCTGGGACTAGAAGAAGAAAATGTGCTTATTTATCTGTTAGAGCTATCGTACAAATGCCTATATTCATTATGACAGAAGTGGGTGGTAGTGAGCACTCTTTAATACACCAGACATGGGCTTAGTGGCATATAAAATAATTTCCAATAAATTTATAACCACTGTATAAAATTCTGTTGCCATCAGTATAGCAGCTCTTTGCAGTTTAACAAAGAGAAAGCCCATAGGCTAGAAAAGTGCCCTCTCACTGCTATTAAACTTGGATTAAATGCACACAATTTAATTAACCTACTTAATTTCATAAAGTTCCATTCTGCTTTCGCTTCCACAGTTTGGATGCCAGAAAAAAACACTGGCAGAGTACCAAACAATAAATGAATACAGAATACTCCAAGTTTGGATTCATGCCATCAACAAAGCTGCAACAGTCAAATCTGCAATAGAAATGTCTGCAAAGTGCTGGGGAAGAAAAACAGTGCCAGGGCAAACTCCTTTAAACAAACCCCCAGTCTCACAGGTCCCACTGCAGAGCAATGCAGCCCAACTCTCTGAGTCAAGATGTGGGGTATAGAAGGAGCATTCTGTGGTCTGGACAAAGCAACAATAGGACTTTACAACAAATCTGTTCTGTTCTCACAAGGAAAGTAAAGTTTATTTTCCTCTAATAGCATTGTCAGAACAGCTGGGCTATATTTGTCAAAATCATTTTGTTCATTTGTATGTAAATCAACTTGAATAATACATCCAGCATGGAAAAACTGAAATTGGAAAAATTGGAGCTTGGATAACTTACATCAGGTAAAGTTAGAAACAACCAAAGCCATTAATGTAGAGGGCATTTTTGAATAACCTTAACTGAAGTTACCATGCCTGCTTCTACTTGTAATGGCATTTTTTCTCCAGTAGTTTTGTTTTAAGCAAGCATGGTTTTCATTTGTGAGTTTTAGATACAGAAATAATTCCTGAGGAACAATTTTTATAGTGAATGTATCTACACTTCCAGGTAGAAGGACACAAGGTAGTCTTTAATCTTTTATCCAAAAATAGCTATACTGGTATGAAACTCTTTTACACTAATTGGGAATTCAGATTGGAAACGTGATGGTAACTGTTGGCTGCAACCAACACAAGGCAGCGTCTTACATTAAAAGCTATGCCAAGTCATATCACTTCAGATTTGCCATGGACTAAAAGCATTCATGTGGATTGTTATCATGGCTCACTTGATCCACAGTAACTTGTTAAACCATGATAATTCAGTTACGAATTTGAACTTACAGGGAAATGTTTCAGAGTGCTGCAATAATGGTGCTCTAGCTGTGATAGTGTAAGGATATGATCTACATTAGCACAAGACCTTACAAAATAGCACTGCATCTGGACTAGGCCTGCAAGCATTAAGACAGTTAGATAAACAAGGACCCTAAAGAAAATCAGTACTGGCTAGATTACAACTGATTCACAGCCTGAAATATGCATGTTAATCTCCTGCTTTGATCCAGAGATAGGTTATTTTTGGTTGAAGACCTTGCCCTCACTCAGAACATACTTGAACTTCACTGAAAGAACTAAGATTTGATATTTAAAGAGAGTTTATAAACCTGAGGGAGATCGACTTTTTACTAACTTTTTATCTAAAGGTAGATAACGATGGGACAAGGGGGAACAGTCTTAAACAAAAAGGGAGACTTCGATTAGATGTCAGGGGGAAGTTTTTTTACTGAGAGAGCAGTGAGGTGCTGGAACAGGTTTCCTAGAGAGGTTGTGGATGCCCCATCTTTGGAGGTGCTTAAGGCCAAGCTGGATGGGGCACTGGGCAATCTGATCTAGCACTTGATCTTGCTGGCAATCCTGCCTGCAGCGGGGGCATTGTAACTTCACAATCTTTCAGATCCCTTCCAACCCAAGCCATTCTATGACTATATGATTCTTTTATTCTGTGATTCAAGTACGAGCTTTAACTTAAGCATGTTTAACATGCTTACATGTTCTTCTGTGTGGGGAAAATGATTTTGAGACTGAAAACCATGTCCATTATAACCTCTTTCAAAAACTCTTTCGAGAAAGAAGACAGTTAAAAGAAGACAATATGATGAAAACTTCAAAAACTAAGAAGGCATTTAGGTCCTTTTGTTTCAAGCTGAAAGTGACAGCACAAAGACCTATTCAATGACAGTGAAGTTACATGAGTTAAACCCAGTGTTTTTTAAAAACAGTTTGTTCACTGTGGTGTTTAATGTGCTTTAGCAGAGCTGGACGCTAATGAACTGTTCAATTTGGGGTTGGAGGAACTCCTGGAAGTGGACATCTCCTAGTGCTCTAAGAAACTAACTGTTGAAACTGCAATTTAAATTATATTGACTACACTTGACTGTGTAAGCATATAGATATGGGAAATGCAAAACTGGATTAAAAAGTCTGCTTAGTCTTCCTGCCAGAGCTGTAACATACTTGGATGTGTCCAAATGTAGGATGAACTCTCATAGTCAATTACACTGAATTTATCAGTTTAGGTATGCAGAGAAACAGGATAATGGTACAGTCATATGGCAGTGGAGGTCTACCATCTGTTATCTGCCTTTAGCAGTGGTCTAGTTCTCACTGTGGACAGTGAAAGGGTGTAGTGAAAAAAATGGGACATATGCTTTTACATTCCTGGCTGGGAACGCAATTCAGGATTCTCAAATTCCAGTTACATCATTTTGTAAGCAAACTGAATTATTTTCCAATATTTTACAGATGAAGGATTTGCTGGCAGGGTCTTACTAATTGCATTTAATAATCTTCCGCAAGAAGCCTATTCAGAACACGTCAAAAGCTATTAAAGCCACAGTTTAAGGGTATAGATCCAGATAATGCAATTGACAGCAGTAGAACAGTGCGGAGTTCATTTTGCCTTTGTATCTATTCATGTGTCAATACTGAGATTTTTGTATTTAAAAAATATATATATATATCTGTGCATAAATATTAGCTCCCTGAAACAGATCTGAGGAAAAGACATGAGTATCGGAAGTCTCAAGTATCAAAAATTAGACACCTAAGTTTGATACTGGGGTACTGAAACCCTCTATTCAGGAATCTCATATACCTATCAGTTGACCAGGGAGACTGCTGCCATCCTGGGTGAGGTGTGGTTCCTCAGAATCCGAAGTCATAGTTCTCTACAACCACAGGCACTTCATCCTTTAAAGAATTTAAATGTGAGGTTAAGCAGGGAAAATAAAGTTTCCTAGAGCACCAGCAGCCACTAGCCATCACAAAACCTTATCTCCTAGAAACAAGTAGAGAAACATGACCACAGACTTCTTCAGTGGCCATCTGCCATTATGCTTTGCAGCCACATGATGCAACCGATGTCCTAAGACTTTCCACAGAATTCAGTAAGAGCAGCAACTTTCCTGAAAAACTTGTATCACCCTTCTTTAAAGTGAATTTTAGCCTGCAGGTTGATCAGCTACTTTAGGTATGGCCTCTCCTTGCTCTTTTTGCTGAACTGTTACAAAGGAACTGGAGTTATTCAAAATAGAAAGGGAAGGGAAATGACTACTCCAACACAGTTATTATAGTATGCTTCTGGAAGGCTGGAGATGGGTTTGGATCCCTGTCTCCTTCAACAGTGGGATCAAAATCTGTGGTGCTTTCTCCTCAGCCAAATTTACTGAGAGTCAGGCTGCTGAGTTGCACACCTGTGTCTTGAACTCCCCGTCCTACCTGGTGGCACAGTTTGGGCATGAGGGAGGAGAGGGCTGGCTTACTGGTAGTCAGAGCCAACCACATACAGGGGAGATGGCTGGGAATCCAGGTATGAAGGGGAAGGTACATAAACTCCCCAGCATCATGTGCTGCATCTTTTATAAATTGCTTTCCAAGAGAAAATAAGGTGTTTTGAGAAAATTTTTTGTTATTTTTAAACCTTTGCAAGAGAAATTTTGCTTCTCAAACCTTATAGCTTTCTGCCTCCGAGCTTCAACCAGCAGACTTTGAACTGTTTACAGAAACAATCACCTCTGAATAGTCTTACAAGGGCCTGTGAGACCTGTGACATAACAAAATAAATACAGCACTGAAGCTGTACTGACTTACTCTACATTTGACCTTTTCTTCTAAAAGCAAGAGAACAAACGGATTTCTAGGAATTTTACAAAAGGAATTTTGTGTTGAGACTGCAGATACCATTTTATTTTCTACTGTCATTATTCCAACAGTTTAACTCCACAGATTATAGACAGAGCTTTCAGAAATAAATAATTTCCTTAAAATGTCATTTAAACATACAGGCTCCAACAGATACCTTGTAAAACTGCTGTATTAGCTCATACATTACAGTATAGTTGAGTTTATCTGGGAAAGCTGATACGATGATAGACACCTTCCAATAGCAGGCAAAGCACCTGAGTCAGTCATCCGTATGGCAAATATTCAGGAAATCAAATTTCCCTAGTGATGGTACTTGTTGAAGGACATTTAGGTGTATGTACATTCTGTCCACTTTGTTCTCAGCAACTCTCTAGAAATGAGTGTCTATCAAACGGGATTAAATACTGCTTTGTCCCCCTGCTATTTGCTAGTTATGGTCATGACCACATGTCTAGAGCATAACTCAGTTACAGCGCTTCCCTTCTATATTATTCCATCAGCAAACTTACTGTAAGGGCACTAGAGTTATTTAGCAGACAATACCTGGAGTTTCTGTCCTTGAACTGATTGAGGACTGAGAATGACAGAAGGTATTATCCTGTGTGTGTTTGTAGGCTGTTGAATCAATATGCTGCTGGAGGGGAATCTTCCACATCATTTACAAATAATGGTGAGAGATTTGCTCTCAGAAGCAATGGAGTACAAGCAAAGTGCTTCCATTGACTTGTGCAGTGTTATAAATTTTGCTGCTTGATTAATTTAACCCTCTCTCTCTCATGAGCTATCTATACTGAGAATTACTGCCCTAGACAGAGACTTAGCTGTTGCAAAGGGATGAAGGGATAGAGAGCACCCTCAGCAAGTTTGCAGATGATACAAAGCTGGGAAAGGTGGCTGACACACCAGAAGGCTGTGCTGTCATTCAGCAAGACCAGAACAGGCTGGAGAGCCAGGCAGAGAAGAACATTATGAGGTTCAGCAGTGGCAAAGGCAGAGTCCTACACCTGGGAAGCAACAACCGCATGCGTCACTAAGAGTTAGGGGCTGACCTGCTGGAAAAGAGCTCTGCAGAGAAGGACCTGGTTGTCCCAGTGGACAAGAGGCTGACTATGAGCCAGAAGTGTACCCTCGTGGCCAAGAAGGCCAGTGGTATTCTGAGGTGCATTGAAAAGAGCATGGCCAGCAGGTCGAGGGAGGTGATCCTCTCTCTCTGCTCTGCCCTGATGAGGCCACATTTGGAGTCCTGTGTCCAGTATGGAGCTATTCAGTACAAGAAAGACAGGGAACTATTGGAGAGAGTTCAGTAGAAGGCTACAAAGATGATCAGAGGTCTGGAGTATATCCCCTACGAGGACAGGCTGAGAGACCTGGAACTGTTCAGCTTGGAGAAGAGAGGATGGAGAGTGGATTTTATCAGTCCTTATAGATACATAAAGGGCAGGTGTCATGTTGATGAGGATAAGGTCAATCACTGATGGTGCCCAGTATTAATGTCAGGTAGCTTCTGCATCACAGACAACTAAAGCCAACTGTCTAGGAATCTATGTTTTCTGTTCATATAAAATGTTTCTAAGGTTGTTTTTTTTTTTGCACTCCTGATGTTTCTCGAGACATTAGATGTCACAGAATGTCAATTCTGTCAATGATCTTCCTCCCTAGCTTTGCATTTTGATGTTCAGCAATATGAAATTTCAAGTCCTTGTACTCAACACACATCTAACTTTCTGACCCTGAGCTTTATTATTATAGTAAATGATAGTCTACAGCTGAACTCTCCTAAAAAGCCATCAACTACACGATGCAAGAAATGAAACATGTTAAAAGCTTGGGGTGTGGACATGTATACCAGAATCTTCCCCAGCAGTGAACACCTGCAGGAAACACAGCTTTTCATAGCAAAAGAAACAATTAATTAACTATTAACTATTAATCCATTTGGGACAAAAAATGTTAACTGCCAAATCACCAAATATGTCAAATCCAAAAAAGTCTGAAATAATAACATTTATATAATATGAGTTACTGCAGATATTATTCCTATGCAGCTGTTTTTCACAAATAAGACATTTTCTAAGTGTACCCATTTTTCCCCAGTTCCATCAGTATTAACTGCTACTGTCTAGATTTGCTGATTCTACTTCTAAAATATTCCATCATCACCTGAATTACTTAACTTTTTGTCTAGCAAAACTTTCTGATTAGCTGGAAACTGATTGGGAAAAATAAATAAATAAATAAATAAATAAATAAATAAATAGATAGATAGATAGATAAATATTAAGAGCTCCAGCAAAGCATCTTAATAAATCTTTCTGTGTCACTAAGTATATTGGATAAACTAAACTGAAAGCTGAACAGCTTCAAGTTATGCTGTCAGCTTAGTGAGGCACATTCCTTTGCTCTCTATTTGAAGTTCAATTGTAAATTATTCCCACAAAGGAATTTTTCTGAAATGGTACAGAAGCTTCACTGGACATGTCTAAATGTCAGTTAATAATATGTACATTTTCCTAAATTAAGTGAATGGTTAGCTTTTTGATGAGATCCTGAAATGCCAAAACTTAGGCTTCTGAATGAAGATCGTGTGCCAGCTGGACATTTCAGCGATCTCTGCCCGAACACTTGTGTTTATTTCCTTAGAGATTTTGTAACTGAAGACCTTTTGTGACTGAAGTCATTTTGACTGAGCAGAGAGCAAGCTTCTTTGTTGTTCTAGTAATCAAATAAGCCACAACAAATGAAAATAGCTGTGAAATACCTCCAACAGCAACTCTTCTCTGGCATTGTCTTCCGGTGTTAGAAGACTTCTCCACAGTACTAAGAAAACAGATCTGCAAGATTATTTGTCATCACTTAATCTCTTTATAGCACTGCTCCAGTGTCCAGAAATATTACACTGAAAGGTTTCCATGTGTTAAACACGTATGTATGTCTGCTCACGCAGAATCCAAACTTGATTGGGCTGCTCTGCCAAGACAATGATTGGAGATTTCAGGAGCCCATGGCTACAGCAGGAGATGAATTCTTGAATGTGTACATGCACAACATACAGGAGTTGAGCTTAGGAGCCCACAAGTAAGAGACATCACACAGGAGGCAAGGCAGTCAGCAACTGCATACAGGCAGATTCTGCTCTGGGAGTAATGACATTCAGTGCAGTCAGAAGTACCTACAGCCCAGAGAAGATGTATGTGGAAATCCAAAGAGATCCTGTGTGCAGGATGTAGAATAGAAAGGCAGTGCCACGAATGCTCCACCTTTTTACCCTTGTTTCCACCGTGTTCCTTGAAATACTATGCCTTGAACAGTCACTGGCTTTTGTCTCCCACCAGCAACTGGGCATAACTTCTCCCTTTCCCCAACATCAGTTCTCATTCTTACCCAGTAGATATTACATGCCTCCCATTTTCCCCTAATCCAACAACTGGTTTTCCAGTATTTACAAATATACTCTACAAAGAGGTTAACTACTCTTTACTTAATGAATTCAGTTTATGCAGAACATTCAAGAACACTTTCTCTTAATAAAGAACTCCAGGGATGTTGACATTATACAACAAAGGTCCATATTCCTCTCGACCTGCTTTACGTTTTCTAATTTCTTTTTCTTTGGCTGGCAGGAGAAGCATGAATAACTCAGCAGAAACTACTCGGCTGTGTTTCATCCCTGGCTGCTGACTCATAAAGATTGTCTGGGAAAGTTTGTAAACACAAAAAATTGCCATTAAATATAATATCATATTACCAGCCTTGCAAATCAAAGAAGTTCTTACTGGGTTAGGATGAATAACAAAGGGTACAGAGACATATTTAGAAAGCAAATGCTTATGTATGATGAGCAACATGCATTTCACAAGCAGCAGGGAGGAGAGGTTTGTGAAAGAACCAGTTCTCACACAACTCCACCCATGCAGATCCAACAAAGACAGCAAATAAGCAGCAAGGTTGACTGAACCATTTAAAATGAAAGGAAGGTAACACACCCAGGCCTGGCTTCCTTTCAGCATTTATAGGTTAACATAGAACCAAAATTCTTAAATGGTTTTACAGCAATGTGAAATATGAATCTATTAACAAGAGCATTTTAGATTTTGAGATGAGTATTTTCTAATGCAGTAGTCTACCAAACACTGTGTGTGTATGTAGGGAATATATGCATAGTGAAATACTGCATGTAACAGGAATGACATGATTTATTTACTTATTTCCTTCAGGCATCTCATCCTCAATCTTTTTTTCTCTTTGTTCATCATTCTCTCTAATTTTTCCACTTTTTACTTCTTTCTGCTCTGTCTGGGGAAAGGAGAAAAAAAAAAAAAAAAAAAAAAAAAGTCCTGCTCCTGTTATCTGGTGTTAATGATGTTGTAAAGAGCAAATGCTACGAGTTCCTGTTGCAAACAGCTCTGCTGCTGCTGCCAGACAGCTACATGAAAGAGGCTGATAGGAGCAGCTCCTCTTCTAATGCTTATTATAGCTGAACAGCAAGAACGTATACCTGAGTGGTAAAGCCAATAAAGATGCTTCCAATGACAGTAAGAGGCCAAAAATGCACCAATGCAGACAAACCTTTAATGACAGCCTGTAAACACAGTTATCATAGTTAATATATGGTAAATAATGCATGGCAGGTAATCACATGCTGCCCTTGACAGCAGACACGGGCTGCATTTGTTAACCCTCACATCACATCACTGAGCTCTCTTTTCAGAGGTATCTGAGGGAAGGACAGACGGCAAGATATAGAATCACAGAATCACGGAATCGTTTGAGTCAGAAGTCACCCTTCAAGGTCTTCTGGTCCAACTCCCCTGCAACGAGCAGGGACATACAGGGTCATGAGATGTTGGTGACCACTCATGTTGTCCTGCTCCACCTTACTTTGACACATATAGACATAGCCACCCAATGTGCTGTTTTTACCCATTATTTTTACTATTAGCCCACAGAGCTGAAAGCACGGGAAGCAGAGACAAACATTTCCTTTCAGTTCTTTAATTAACTGCTGAGGTAGGAGCACCGCAGCTCTCTCTCCCTGCCTGGAAATTGCCAGAAAGCGCCGTCTTTCAGTGCTAGCACGGTGGGAAACCGGCACCCTGCCGTTCCGCGGGTCGCATCCCCCCGAGCCCGAGCTGCAGCCCGGGGCTGCGCCTGGGCGGGCAGGGGGTGGGACGGGAAGAACTGCCTGAAACTCTCTGGTTTCAGGCTGTGCCAATATTTTCCTAGAAGATGATAGAGTTTCGGCAGGCTGCTGTGGGTTTTGTCCGGTCAGCTTTTATCTCTGTAGCTAGAGCTCTGTGCAGCTCCTGCCTGTTCAGCTCTTACTCTTTGAGGAGCCGATTTTGTTTACAGGAAAAAAAGCCTGAGGAAAAACAAAATTTAAAAAAAAACGAAAAACTGAGAAACTGCTTAATGACTTCACGTGGCCGTCACGCTGTTCCCGTATTATCTTCTGAATATTTTATTTTCCTTCTGTTCTTCTCCAACAGGCTGTTTTTTTGCAGCCTTTTCGGTCTGGTGTTGTTTGTTTGTTTGTTTTTTGGGTTTTTTTTTTCCGTTTGATTTGCAGAAGGAGATGTGATTCAGAGTTCATCTTGCAAATCGGGCCGCCTTTGCCCCAAAAGGGCTCTGAGGAGGCTACATCCAGCTTGCAGGGGTCGGGTTTCAGCGTGAAAGTGCATTCCTGACTGCCCCCCTCTCCCTTTGTGTTGGCTTTTCCCCGGCAAAATAAATGGAATTCTTAGAAAGATTAATCCCATTCAGAGAGGGAGAAACAAAAAAGATCAGTATACGTGTATGTACATATACATACATATATATACATATGTGTATATGCGTGCTTATATATGTGTGTGTGTGTGTGTATATCAAAAGGTGGGGTGTTGTGTTGTTTTTTTTTTTTACACTTTTCACCCCATTGCAATGTTTTTCACTCTTTGCTTCCCTGCTTTCATTCTTTCCTGACTTACATTTACTTCAGGTTTCATTCTGCTTCTTGGCTTCTTTTTTTAGCAGAAAAAAAAGCACTGCTTTAGATTGCTGGTAATATTTTTAGGTCTTAAAAAAAGTGACTTAGGAAGGCAGCCACAGCTTTCACCTTTTGCTCCTTGTTGCTGTTCATGGCTGAACTAACTTGTACTGGCCACACTGCTTTGTCATTTCAGAATCCTAAAAGCATTTCTGTGTACAATTATTTCTGTTCCTTTTACAGTGGCTACATGGAAAAATTCAGTCTAAAGCCTGAATTTTTAGATGAATCTAATATTTTGAATGTTCTTTTCTCCTTCCCTTGTATTGTCTTGTCTGGAAGGTTTTTTTTTTTTGTTTTTTTTTTTTAATGTGGGAAATTGAGGAGGGGGAGGGAAAGCATTTGCATCACTATGGCTTTTTATGTGAATTCAGTTATCCTGGCACAAAACAGTCTAATTAAACGAGAATGCCACTATAAAGAGATAAAAATGTTCACTTATTCTTAGGAACAAGCAGATTTTAAAATAGCATTTGCTGTGAACTCCTAACATAAACTGGAGAATGTGAATGGCCTTTTTAGTAAACAGTGAATTCCTAACAGAGAGATAAAGATACATTTAAGAAAAAAATCTTTTTTGTCCATGTTAATGATGATAGTAACAACAACAAAAGAATCATTAGTGCATCCCTCTGTTTTGAAAATTACATTTACAAGTTGAGTGTCACTATCACGTGATTCATCTATCAGAGAACTGCTTTGTGTTCCATTAAATATCTGTGTGAGCTACTTTGTTTACTTGGGAAGTTGATCTTTTACATTTTTAAAACCTTTTTTTTGTTGTTGTTTTTTGTTTACTATGTTTTTGAACTTCACCTTTTTCTCTGCTTGTCTTATCTTTTTCCTTAAATAGCTTTTCCCACTTCAGAGCCAGAATTAAGAAACTGGAGACCATCATGAAAATGAGCTCTCTATATGAATTATTCTGAGGATTATCTGTTTTGTTTTTTCTTGGTTTTTTTTTTTTTTTTCTTTTTTTTTTCTTTTTTGAGGTTTGTGTTTCTAAGCATCCCTCCTGGTCTTTAAAAACCAAAGCTGGCATCTGTGTTGGCTTGAATTTAAATGGTCCCTGCAGGCTCTTTAACTCAAAGAGTTATTTTATTCATTTGGCTGTTTCTTGTTTCTTCCCGTAGGGTAACTACAAACCTAGCTCTTATATTTGTTTACTTGCTTCACTATGTTCAAATACTATCTTTTCACCAGTGCTTATGAATTTATTAGTGCTTGAATGCATTTATATTGTTGAACTCGGTCCAGTTTGTCTTTATCACCCTATTTTACCTCCATGTATCCCTAACAATAAGTTATCTGCACATGGCAAAGTACTGTGTAACAGAGCAGAGGATGTAGGGAAGTGTCAAACATACTCTAGCTATTGTTGCCCTATTAATACATTCCTCAATTGCACTGCCTGCAGTCAACGTTTTTTATTTAAAAAAAAAAGATTATAATTGGGTCCCTTACCTCAACATCTATTAAATAATGTCACAGACACTTCTTTCAGTGTGGTCAAATCCATCTCCCAGACTGCATATTCTCCCGTCCTTTCTACTTTCTCCTTGCTTGGACCAGCTCTAGCACTACTGATGACATTTGCTACCTGGCTCCCCAAACAGCTCCTCACCCTCCTGCCCCTTCCCTTTTCCTGATGGATTCCCATGGCTGAGTGCTACAACTCACTGGCCTTGCAGTAGTGCAGAGATTAAAGAAAAAGGAAACACGGTGCAGATTAAGACCTGAGGGACTGAGGGTGTTTGTTCAGCGTTACTGAACTGCACCTTTCCCCATCAAACGTCAGCAGCTCAACCTCCAGATCGTGAAGTCTGTCTCCTTTAAAATATACCTTTGAATAATATGGCTGCATGTTCAATAGCCACTTCTAAAATGTTCTGAAAAATAGTCACATATCTATAGAGAGGCAACAGATTTTATTAAAACAAAGCATAAAGCATCTGGAAGCAATCTAAAAAAGCAGAGGAAACACAAAGCCTTATTTTGGTCCTGAGTGTACCAGGGGAGTCTTTGTACCCCAGGCCACACTTGAGGTTCAGTATGTTCTGAAATTATATTCACATTATAAATAATCTTTGTGCAACTTCTTAGAAGCTTTTCTTAAATTAAAAGAGCTCATTTCTTGCATTACAGCAAAGCCATGCAAATAACACTGCTGCCATCGCTCCTTCACAGGTTTAGCAGACACAACCTTATTTTCTAAATTCCTGTAGAAACACATTGTTCGTCCAGGTTCATCAGTTTGACCATACCATCTCTGCTTATGGGTCTCTCAATTATTTCCTTCTTTCCATCATGTCACAAATATCCCTATGCTGGTTTAGATCTACTCAATCTATTTTTTTCCTACATCTTGTCAATCTTTTCATCTTCTTGACCTGTTTTGTCAGATGGCACCATCTTCTACTGCACATTACACCTTTCTGCTTTCTTGTTTGATTCTCAGTAGCATCAAAATACACTCTCCCCCTAAAAATAAGTAAGGCCACTAAGTTGGTTTATTCCACATGCTTCCTTAAAACCTCTCTCTCCATGTAAACATAATTAATTTGCTAGTTAGTAGGCACTTGGGTGTTAATACCTGAACCAGAACCAAAACTATTTTCTTTGTCTACCTCATACTTACTGTAGAGGCACTTAGTACTTTTCCTGACCACATTTCTTTTAACTTTTTTTGCATACGTTGACTAAATGACAAGTCTGCATTATAATTTTCATGTCTTTGTTGTTATTGTGTTTTTTTGTTGGTTTTTTTTTTTTTTTTTTTTAATGGTCAGCTAATTTATAGTATTAAACACATCTGGAGAGAGAAGTATACTGTCCATAGTTTTGGTCAGAACTAATTGTTTTAGTTTCTGTTTTTCTACACTGCTGAAAGATAGAATGTATTAAATTCTTAGCTTCATCTTGACAAAAGCAAATTACAAACAGTAACTTATAAAAAAGGGAAGTATCCCCCCTGTTCTCTCCACTAAGACACCTTCTGGCCTCTCCACCAGAAGTTATTACCAAGCACAAAAACAGGAACAAAAAAAGAGATTTGCCTTGTTTCTCTCTTCCGTTCACTTCAGTCCATTCAGAAGCTGGTGACCTGAAAGCTCTTAGATGTGACTGATTTCCAAAAAGTAAACTGGAGAAACTGAGGTGTAAGTACAGCTGCTATTTTGATGTTCCTGCTATTAGAGTAGTAATCACTGAGAGAAGGATAAGAAAAATGTTTGCAGGGAAAAAAAAAGTGCTTCTCAGGGCTACAGCCTTGAGAAGAAGGGCTTGTTATGAAATAGTCACAATGAAAACCAGTCATGTTTGCTCTGGTATGAGGTTACAATGCCAGGTCAATTATCATCCAAGTAATAGTTCTCTGTGGGAAAATTAAAACACCTTATCTTCCCTGAGAATGCATGTTGGAATAGCTGGGTTCATGATGACTGTTTAATTGCACACCTTCAAAAGAGCTAGAAGAAAAAACAAAAAACAACAAAAAAAAACCACTAGCTTCAGAAAAGAATGTAGACACATTGCTTAGGACACTGATCAACATTTTTTTATACATTTTTAGAGTACTTAGTGAAATAGAGCTATGCTTTGTGACAGGAGCCTTTAGACACTGCACAAAGAGACAAGAGTAGCTACAGTTCTGACAGTTGTTTAATAGTAGATTTAGCTGAAATGACAACTGCATTAGCTGATACAATAATCCCAGCCCCGTGGTCATCCTTACCTTTTTGCAAAACTACTGGCCTGCAATGCCACTCTGTCCTGCATTAGTTTATGTACTCTGCTCCCCATGTGTGTTATGGTGACCACGGTGACCAGCAGTGATTTGAGATGGGATTCAGCAGCCACCTGTGGAGATGCTGTCTTGGCAGCTGCTGCTCATGGGAAGCACACCTGGTGACAAGAAAATCTGGCCTTGCTGGACATGGTGCTGGAGGCTCATTCCCATCATGCCAGAATTTCTCTTGCAGCCTTTACTATGGGGAAGTATCAATATCTTTCACCAACTTAGCAGCATGCCCTGGCAGCCCAAAGGGCCCACTGTACCCTGGTGTGCATCAGGCCCAGCACTGCCAGCTGGGTATGGGAATGGGTTTTCTTGCTCTGCTCTGTGTTGTGCAGCCTCACCTGCATGCAGGTTTCAGTGCCACAATTTGAGAAGGACATGAAACTATTAGAGAGCATCCAAAGGAGGGCTGTGAAGATGGGGAAGAGCCTGGAGGGCAAGATGCATGACAGGCCGAGGTCCTTTGGCTGGTTCAATGCAGAGCAGAGGAGCTGAGGGGAGACCTGCTGGTGGCTGCAGCTCCTCACAGGGAGAGGAGGGGCAGCGCTGAGTTCTGCTCTGTGTGACAGCTACAGGGCCTGAGGGAGCGACATGGAGCTGCGTCAGGGGAGGGGAGATGGGGGTTAGGGACAGATGCTTCACAAGTAGGTGGCTGGACTTGATGTTTCTTTCCCCCTTGAATTCTGGGATTTGCCTAATCCCTCTTCCCCAGTGGCCACAAGCCAGTGAACAGAAGCACAAAGACAAAGTAGCAAAGGAGCAGTGATGAGCACAAGGGGAACAGAAGGACCAGGACTGCCTGTCTGATGTCACTACAGGTTATTTGTAAGACTCAGCCTCTGACACTCTGTAAAGTAAACATAACTTCTTGTTCAATAAACTTCTCATAATAAAATACATTAAAATGCTCCATGAAACAGGCATTATTGCACCTCTAACACCTCTTACCCTTAGAGTATTTCCAGCATGAAGGGGAAGGATGTTTTGCCAATTCTAAGTTATTGATTTTTTTTCATATTTTCCCTTTTAGTCAAGCAAATACTTTATCATATAGCTATACAGATCAGACAACTAAGGAACAGACAAATGAAGCAAACTGCTCAGAGATTTCAACAAACAGCAAAACTAAGAATCTGGCTGTCCTGCCTCCCACTCTCCTCTCCATGTCACGCAATTCACTTTTGAACTCCCGAATGCATTTTACTCATCCTCCTGGAGCATTTCACTAATTGATGAAAGATTAAAATATAATTCAGGATGACATTCAGCACTGAAATCTGCCTTAACAAGAGGTAATAAGCTGAAACTACGGCAAAAAGGGAAAAATAATTACAGAAAAGCAAATTACAGAATATGAAAAGTAGCTTCATTTCTTTGTAACATTCTCTATGAACAAAGTTGCATTTCTTTGTTCATTCTGTGCTTGCATCATGTCCAAAAATACGCCACAATTCTGTAATAAGCATCACTTTCAATAAACGCCAACATCGTTGTAATTTCCCATTAGATTAACAGTGCTTGACTTCCAGTTAGAGAATACTTCTACTAAGCAAATATTTTCCGCTGGCTCTCTGAGAGGCCATTTAAAACAGGTTTCGTTGTAAATAGTTACACAAGCCATTACAAAGGCTGTTATCAGTGAAAATATGTATTCCTTAACACTGTCAGCAATTTTCTACCAAGCTAATCTAATTACAAAGCACTATTGAAACTAACCCAACCCGTAAGGGTAGGGAAGGTAAATTACATAACCATACTTTTTTAAAAATTATTATTTAAAAAACTTTTATAAAGTTGATCTTTTACAGTGATTTTACTGTAGTGTGATGTTAAAAGATCAAGCAAGACAGAAATGCATCCAACTCAACTCAACCTAAAATACAAACTGGAGCTCTCTCTCATGACAGGAAGCTGTTTAGGTGCAAAGGCATACAGAAAGAATCACAACTAAAGACAGGTGCACATCGGAGTGGATTCCTTTTCGGATCAGCGAGCAATATTCAAGCAGCCATGTCATACACTCCCTTTCAGAAACTGGTGAAGCCTAGTATTAAAAGTTGCTAGACTTTTATTTTTGCCTCCATGGGAGAAGGCTCTTTTAGAATTTCCAACTTGGAGAATTAAAAAGTTTCCTTTAGGAGGAAAAAAAAAAAAAGTAGAGTGCTGGTCCAAAGTTCCTGTTATACCCAGCAGGTGTGGCTACAGAAAGGCAAAGGCAGGTTTCTGGAGTACTCCAGGACTAAATGTCAGCTTCAGCAACAAGGGGCTGGCTCAGCACCAGGTCTATTCCTGTCTGGCCATGGTTATGTACAGTGTGCCTGAGCTCACTTAAGGGCAGACTGTTGCCGGGAGCGCTGGAACACTTTCTCCAAAACCAACCCTGATAAACTACCAGTTTCTGTTGACAGATCTGTTGATGAAGTGGTTTCATATGATTCGGGAGGACAAGAAGCAATGGATTTTATTTTCCTTTGTAGGATTAACTTGCCAGTGTGTCAGTGCCTGGACTTAGTTGACGGATACATGACCATTACACAAAATGGGAAAATGGAGGGCAACATACTGGATGTGGAACTATGACTAATAGTAAGACTGTAAGACTACTGTTTTAGTAGCAGTTAGATACTGAGGCAGGCAGTCAGTTGGCTATTTAGTCCTTTCTGTTTTCTGAGAACCTCTCTGATAGCCAGCATAATTTGAAGGAAGTGTATTTTAAGATCATTTTTATTTGCATTTTTATTTTGTGATTTCTGTAGGTCTTCTTCCCAGTCTATCAGTTGCAAAGATCTAATATTTGTTTATTTTTAATGAAAGTTCTGATTTTCACAAGTGTAAAAGCTAGTCCTTCAAGCAAACTGGAGAAAATTGCCAGTGATATTACCATCACAATCTTTGTAACTGTTGGCCCCAACATACAGATCCTCAAACTTATTTAACAATTTAGCTGGCAAAAATGGCAGTTAACACTTTGAGGAGCTTAGCTTTAAGTACTGTTCCAGTCACCCCATGGCAAGCAAATTTTACAGTTCTAAGTTAAGCATTCAGGCTTCCCAGGAGAAGGGGGATACTAGACACCTACACAAGAAATATTTCAACAAGTAGCCAGCTGAGCACAGTGTCTCACACTTGTGAAGAATGAAAGGAAAAGCGTGGAGCAACAAGTAAGGTTGAACAGGTATCTAAGCTACTGACAGTTGGACTTGAAATGGCACCTACCTACTTACCTATTATTAGGATCTTAATCTATGAAGTGGTGACACACTGGAACAGGTTGCCCAAGGAGGTTGTGGATGCCCCATCCCTGGAGGCATTCAAGGCCAGGCTGGATGTGGCTCTGGGCAGCCTGGTCTGGTGGTTAGTGACCCTGCCCACAGCAGGGAGGTTGAAACTAGCCAATCTGAGGTCCTTTTCAACCCAGGCCATTCTATGATTCTATGAACATCTTCTTTATGCCAGCAGCAAAGA
This sequence comes from Lagopus muta, assembly GCF_023343835.1. Classification (NCBI taxonomy): domain Eukaryota; kingdom Metazoa; phylum Chordata; class Aves; order Galliformes; family Phasianidae; genus Lagopus; species Lagopus muta. Next base: position 98,824,211 of record NC_064433.1, read on the forward strand.
CTGGTTTGGCAATACCAGATGAAACAGGTTGTTTTTCCATCCTGTTGTCACACTGCCCATCTCTTATTTTGCCCTATCATTTTATTCCTTCCACTGTCTTCTGTGCTGACACGCTGTTCTTCCACCCTTGTTGGCTTGTACCCAGACCTTTGAGGACGTGAGCTGGCAGAACACAAACACGAGCAATGATCTGGGCATGCCTGTGGGATCTGGTCTCACTGACAGAATAAGCAAATGAATGTCAAATGAAGTGAGTGTGACATGCAGTTGGCTCCTGGCATGTTCTTGCTTCTTGCACTGGCTAACAGTTGTATCGCAACACAGTTAAGAGTAGAAATACTGTATAGCAGACTTGTGCACTCCAGGCCACAGGCTCTCCCTCACGCCAATTAGGCCAAAGTAGTCTTCAAGCTTAGCATGAAAGGGTAATTTCCCCTGATTGTGGAGGATCTTGACTCAGGTTCAGGGATATCATTTCAGGAAATGGCTTAGAGCAGATGCTAATGAATGGGAAAGGTCAGCAGTGACAACAGGAGAAACTTGCTGCTTAGCAGGATAATGCCAGCTGAGTAGCAGTTCAAAAACTGTACCAGGTATCTGTAGATATAGACATTAAAGTGGATAGTAAGTGCTAAGGCACTACTCATAAATGCCCTGCCCAAATAAAATAATTTGAAAAGTCACGACAGATTCCAAGAAGTCATCAGCTACTCGTTCTAGGCATCAAAGCTGTCCTAACTTTGGGATTAGATATAAAACACCATTGCTTCTGACTTATCTGTGATCATCTTTATGTTCAGCTGAGCTCCCTGAAGGGTTGGAAAAACCCCTTCCCACTACCATTAGCTCATGAATGCTCTCAGATTTCAGGTATTGTTTCTTTTCTCCTTTCAAGCACTGTCTTCTGTTCAGTCCTTACAAGATGACTGATTCCTTTTGTTCTGCGCACTGGATAAATGTACTACAAACACCCTCCTGTCTATAGATAACAATTCATACAGTGCACCTTCCTGCTTCTTCATGGGCGTTTTTCATTTTCCCTTTTGCTCTCTAATTATCACTTCCAGCCTGGCCATGCAAGAATCCACCCCAGTGCTGGTGAGATCCAGTTGGAGATTAAAACCCAAACCAGGCATAACTCATAAAAACTGTGTACTGAAGAACCTAACTCCTCTGTCTGGCTGTAATATTTAAGATCTGTGTGTGGAGCACAACCGGCTGTGCATGCTAGTGTGCAAGCTGAATTCCCTGCACAAGGAGTCAATTGTAGAAGTAGAAATTCAGCACTTATTCAACACAACCATTCCACGATGCAGCTAATTCTACTCTAAAGTGAAATTAAACCAAAGCTGAGAGGCCAAATTTCATAAGGCATCTGAGACAATCTATTACTACAATGAACAAGTATGGGCCTATTCATCCCATCCTTTGTCACAACTTCACCTCCACCTACCTTGTGTTTGCAGGGCTTTTATGGCACCAGCAGTGATCAGCTATCAATTCATCAGGTAAACTAAACTGATAAAAAAAAGTGAGGAGGATAATTATTTGCTAGTCAGGTGAACTAAATTAGCTCACTAGGTTGTCAGATGGCTATCAAAGTTGGCACAAGAGAAAATCTGGCAACTGCAAAAGTGGGGAGAGGTAATTGGGATTGTGCTTTTTGTGAAATGCTGTCACTGGTCATACAGGCATCAGCTAACTTCACAGCTGAAAGACAATGCAAAGAGAGAAAAGGGGAAAGAAGAACGCGAATGCAACCTTTGGAGACTGCTTATTTCTATATCAGCTGCTACAGAAGTACTTCCTCACATTTTTTTCTTTTGCACTTTACTACCATGCACATTTACAATGAAAGTCTGAATACAAATAGATCCCACTATACAATTAATAGAAGGCATTAATGTTTTTACAAAGACAAATCATACAATGTACTCATGTTACAGACTTTATACAAACCAAATCTATTTTGTATTACACAGATTCAGCTTCCCTTTTATAGAGAAAATGCGTAAATTTAAGCTTGGGCCAAACTCTTAACTGCTAGGAAACTGTAGGGAACTGGTGTTCCTCCTTAGCCCTTTATTGTCAACACCCTATATGATGCATATGTTTAAGTAACCTATGAAAAAATAATTATTTGAGGCGGTTTTTATTATTAACCTTTAACATACAGGGACACAAAGGTGTAAATTGCTGCCCTATTAGAACATTTTTGCCAGAAACAGTCTCCCCAGAAGGAGCACAGCAAGGTGTGAATTGTACCCTGATAGCAACTGTAGCTTGATTGAGGTGTTAAATTTCAAAGCTGTTATTTTAACTCTGAACAAGGCCACCTGTGAAAAACATTAACCCAAATCAGGGATAATTAAACCCCTGCTATTGTTGGCTATTTTTCTCTTTATTCCTTTTTATTTTCCCAAGTAATGGATTGCATTTAGTGATCATTATAAAAAGGTAGTGATCTCATGAAAGCTTAATAGGAAACCACCCAAGGCCATTAAAGAAAAAGGTGGAACTCATTCTGATCTCCCCATTGGTAATCCATCCATCCATCCATCCATCCATCCATCCTAGTGTGGAAATTAAGGTGAGGAAGAGGTGGTGATACCTAGCTGGAGCAATCCCAGTTAGGAAGCTGGAATGCTGGGCATGTGCTAGCCTCAGAAATTTGACTTTGTTCCAGGTTCTGCCAGTTGGGACGTAACACAAATGTGTGCTCAAATCAGTACTATGAAATATGTAGTGCTCAGTAAATTTGCCTTCTAAAATCCTTTGCTGTAATCTCTTCATGTTGATGAGACCTTAATGTAGTCTATATCCTTGCTCTGGCAGGTATTTTCAGCATATCAAACTGATTTGCCCTGGGCTTGTTTAACTGATGTTGATAAGGACAGCTAGAGACAAAAAGCTTCATTGCAGAAGTGCCTGTGCCTCCCTCCCAGCAGGGCATGTACTCCAGCTAATGCAGTGCTGAAATTTCTTGGAAAAAAAATTGTCTGCACATGGTAGACTCTTCCCTTCTTACAGTTCAAGATGTGGTTCAACAGCAGATTAAATTGATCTCAGCTGGGCCACCGAGTCCTTCCCTTCCCTGGCTGCCACCCAACCTCATTTTTAAGGTCAACTGAAACTCAGGCAAATAAGCAGGAAAACAGTGTGCAGAGCTGAGCATGTTGAAAACAAACGGTATTTGCTGGGCAGGCTTCCTGAGCTAACATCAGCTAGTGTTGCAAGGTCCAGACCCAGCAAAATAGCACATGTGGCAATTCTGGTGTTCAGGGCTGACCTCCAATTTACAGTACATTCAACAGCAGCAGCCTGCAGCTTCAGAACATAAACTGTCCCATTCCCCTCTCCTGGTTAAGACTGTTCTCTTCATTTGTGTGTTTTCTGTCTGAATTCTAATGTAAACTGATGCAGTACGTTGATCAAGAAGAAAACTCGTTCCAGAAACAAATGCAACAAATCCCTTTTACAGGTAGAAATCCAAACCCGAGGTCCCATGGGTACTATCTGCTCCTTCTTTATCTTTCCTTCTCATTTTTTCTCTTGGCCTTCTTGAGACACATTGTTAACCATGTTACAAACTATATAGGTCCATGGGCAATCTTCCCTCAAGACTTGTGCTGGCTGACCCCAGCAGCTTCTCCATTTGCCAGCATGGAAACCAAAACAGAGAACAGCTCTTGTAGGTCAGATAGTAAAGGAAGTGCACCAGAAGAAGGGAACAGAAATTACTCATAAACTGAGATTTAAATTGTTAGATTGTTTATTTCCAAGAAAAGTAGTGGCAAGTTGCAAGAATATGCAAGCATATTCATTCAGTCTTTCAAGTTATGAAGAAGTAGTTTTGGATATACATGCCTGTCTCACCTCAGCATTTTGTAAATGCATTTTAAAATTACTTCTGAATTTGTGATTTATGTAAAAACAGTATTTAAAAACTTTAGCAAGATTTTACTGGTATTATTTCAAGGTACCTATACATACAGGCTGGCACCAATCTATGAGTTCTCCTACATAGTTTTTTCTTTGCTTTAAACACATGATGTGAATTGTTTATCTTTGACTCAAATCTTAAGATTCCTGAGCAAGAGATGTTGTTCTCCACTAATGAAATGCTACATTTGCAAAATGTAGGTCTAGATTGTAGATCTTCACTCCAATGGATCTCTCTTCCTTGTTGAGTGGATTTTGCAGTCAACTCTGATTCTTTTTTTGGGTTTGATCCAAAATGCTGGCATAAGTGGAAATCTGTTCAAGAAGTTTTGAACTTGACCTGTTTTATTGTGAGTGGAACAGCTTTGGTCATTTTCAAAGCTATTTTTTCCATTGTGGTGTTTAGAGTTCCAGGAATTATAGACCATTCAAAACCTACAGCATGTCACATCCTCTAATAAATCCAGTAGCTTTATGCCCTATTAGCCTGATCTGTCTTTGCAGCGGAGAAGAGTAGATTTTTTTTAATTATTTTCTTTTCTTTTTAATAGTAATTGTCATTTAAACATTTTATGTTGATGGACTCTTCATTTGCTAATGCATGACAGTTTTCAAGAGTGTAAACACAACTGCATCAGCGTCCCTTTTGATTTAAATGAGAGAAATATTCTATCTAGGCTAGACAAAGTGTGGATTTCATATTTCTTGAATGCAGTACAGTATTTCTTCTAATTATTAGCTGGGATCTATTTTGCAGGAGGTTGAACATCTCCATTTTAATGATGAATCATTTTCTTTTTCTGTGATGACCACAATTGCCTTGCTTGACCATGATTACCATGCTTTCCATGGTATATAATTTATATGTTGACACAAGTGGATATACAGCAAAAATCTCACTCATCCAGCCAGCCTAGGATTAAGACAGATTACCCTTTAAAGCACAAGTTTGCAGCACATATAAGAAGTACATGAAAACAAAATCTGAATATTCCCACTTTGAGTTCCTGGTCTCCTTAGCATAATATCACTTTGTTTCCTTTTATTCAGAGAAGGGAAAGACGATTCTATTTAGTCATTAACTAAAATGCTTGAAATCTCTTGATTTAAAATTCTGTGCTTTATGCGTAGTTTCTAGCATCTTATTCAGCAGATTTGTTACTGAAAGGAGATCTAACACACATTGTAGGTACTGCTGTGTCCATTATAGGAATTACTGTTTCCTGGCAAGATGTAAGCAGTACTTTAGCTGTGCTTTAATGGAAAACAGCAATGCATTTTCCTTATTTATCGAGAAAAATAAAGGTTCTAAGCTGGTAGGTAAAAGCTGCAGCTTTATTTACAGCACACAACCATTCTGAAAGATGTCAGTGTACACTCATACATACATTACTCCAGCAGAAATGGAGACACCACCCATTTCATCAGTGGAAATCCCTAATTGAATGAATGGAGTAACACCTTCTCTGTAGCCAAGTAGACATTTACATCAAGGGCAGAAAGGACTCGTTTCTTACATACTCATAGAATATAATTATATAAAAACATCAAAAAGAAATGACGAACAGTAATACAATTGCATTCAAAAGCCACGTTTGGGCTATACAGTCTGGACTACTTATGTTCTGTGTTTGTGTCAATAGTTTTATTACAGGGATGTTCGTTAATATAGGCAGAGCAGTGGGCATGAAAAAAGAAGTGCTCACCATGCAGCTCATCCCTTTACAGGAATGAACAGTGGTAACGGAAGGCCGTTTGGGTCACTTAACACTGTGCCATGGGCACTTTACCCTGGACAGCCTGATCTGGTGGGTGACAACACTGTCCGTGGCAGTGGGTTTGGAGCTTGATGGTCTTTGAGGTCCCTTCCAACCCAAGCCATCCTATAATCTTGAGAACAAACTCTACAGGGTCTGCTTTATCTAACAATAAATGTAATGGACAGTTTTGCTGCACATGGAACACAACACAAACCATGTCCTTCTGGAATCAGCTGTGACTGCCATTTTGGGGGTCCTGCACCATGATAAAAGAAAGCCGCCCTACACCCCACTTGTGCGAGCCATTTTATCTTCCTTTTGTCCTTTTCTAGTTTTCCTCGATTTCGAATCATTCACAGTCAGAATACGTACGCTCCGCACAGGGCGAGAGCCACACAGTACCGCGGCGTTGCCATGGGGACTGCCTCAGATCAGCCTTTCTCGGTGTCTTCCCCAACAGCCGAAGCCAGCAGCTATCGATAGGAAAAAGCAGCGGCGCCTTTCTTTGATAGCGGCGTTCACACGGCGCTCTCAGCATCTCACTTCTGCTCCCTCAAACGCACTTCCATCTCCGGCCCTTCTGTCGGAACGCTCTGGTTAACACAACCTCGTACATATCACGATCGCTAAACGCAATAACACTCGGCTTGGTCTTGTAGCACGCGGGCACAGCCGCCCTAGGGCGAGGATCGTTACTCTGCAGCCGCACCGGGCGACGCCGCTCTGCTGTGGGCACGTGCGGCCGCGCGGGAAGTTCGCAGCCACCCCGACGGGCGCAGAGCAGGCTGAAACCCCCCAGGGGCGGCCGGGCGAGCGGGCACGACGATACCCCGCGGGGCCGGGCCGGTGCCGGCCGGAAGTGACGGGCGCTTCACCTGCTGGGCGGTGCGCGCGGGGCGGGGCGGCCGCCGGGAGTCGCGGAGAAGCAGGCGGTGGTGCTGCTCGAGCCGCGCTATGGAACCGCCGCCGTTGGTGCTGCTGGTGGGGCTGGCGCTGCTCGCCGTCGCAGGTGGGCGGCGGGACGGGCCCGGGACAGGGGAGGCGCCGGGGTGCAGGTGGAAGGGAAGGAGGGAAGAGGAGCGGTCGGGGCCGCGTTGGGCTGAGAGAAAGGGCGGCGGCGGCGGCGGCGGTGGTGGTGGGGTTGGGGGCTTCTCCCGCCCCTCTGCCGGCCCCGAGGGTGCTGCCGAGCCCCCCCAGCCCGCGGTGTGGCCGCGTAGCAGGGTGCGTTGCGCTCGGCGCCCGGCGGGGCGGACCTGGGCTTTGTTCGCCGCCGCGTTTTGTCTCCTTTCTCTTCCTTGCCGCGTGCATCTGCCTGCTCGCCCCTTTCCCACCGCTCGGGCTTTGCGATTCCTTTCATTCCGCCTCTCTTTCTTTCACCGATTCAACTTCCAACGTGGTGGCGGTGAGGATTGCGAGAGGCGCTTCCACGCGGTTCCCGGCGAATGGAGCGTCCCGCCAGGTCCCCACGGCTGCGGGCAGCGGTACGGCCGTGCCCGGTACGCACGGCACGGTGTTTCCGCAGCGGTCCCTGCCCTGGTGCTTGCCGGCACCGCCCGGGAGTGAGTGGCTGCGGTGGGCGGCAAGGCTGCAGGCTGCCTGGGAGCGGGCATCGAGAGAGCCCGCCAGGGAAAACCGAACGTGGGGAGGAAATAGAGCCTGAGAATCTGCGTAGTTAATGCCTCTTCAGGGCTAGTCTCATTCTGGGAGGGTGGAAGAGACCTTGGTGTCTTATGGGGAGTGGCTGAGTGAAACGAGATTGTTCGATGTGGAGAAAAGGAAGCTCAAGGGAGCCTCTGCAATTCGCTGAAAGGAGGTTGTAGCGAGGTGGGGGTTGGCCCCTTCTCTCAGGTAACAGCGTGTAATGGCTTTATCTTGTTCCAGACGAGGTTCAGGTTGGATATTAGGAAAACATTTATTCTCAGAAGGAGTGATGATGCAGTGACACAGGCTGCCCAGGGTGGTAGTGCAGTCAGTGTCCCTGGAGGTGTTCAGAAACCACGTGGATGTGGCACTGAGGGACGTGGTTAATGGGCACGGTTTGGGTGGGTTTGTGGTTGGACTAAGTGATCTTAGAGGTCTTTTCCAACCTTAACGATTCTATGATTTGGTGACTTCCAGAGAGCTCTTGCAAGTTTGATTGTTCTGGATTAAATGAGGATGACTGAGATTTATGGTGGAAAAAGGGGGAAAATGAGGGATTGTGAGGGAGTAAAAGCATTTGAATTAAATACTGCATCAAAACAGAAAAAGCATGTTTGTTCAAATGAAAAGTTGGCAAACACCTGGATAAATTGAGATCAATAAATCAATTGAACCACATGCAATTACTTGTGCTTCCTCACTTCAAACGTATCATTTGAACCAGAATTGTTTCAGACCTAAGTGAAACTACATAAGATGCCAAAACACCTACAGAGGTTAATGTTTAGAGCAAAGCATGTCAGGCAGATAGGGTTTGTTTCCTGTTGGAATGCTGATGCCATTGTTGATGTCACCTCTGTTTTGGGAAATTACTCACGGGATCAAAATTCTGTTTCACAGAGTGATGAGCTCTAATCCCTTGCATAAAAGGGTATTGGTAGCTCAGCATTAACTCACTCTCTAAGCAGGAGTTGTGTAAGGACTGTGAATTACAAGTATATAGAAGGTAGGTTAAGTTTTATATTAAAGTGTTTCTTGTAACAAAAGTTGTGAAAAAATGCTTGAGCAGAATCGTATGCACTGCAGATGAGCAGGATCCTCTTATAAGAAATGCAGATAATGCTATAAAGCTGGAGATGATTAACACAAGGCGATGTGCAAAGCCGCAACCAACCTTTACACCTTCACTTCTCTGAGGTGTGTGTGTGTGTGTCTTCAGACGTCACTGTGAAACTGGATGATTTTGTGTACTTCCTTCAAGTATTTGGCTTTCTGAGTGTGTGCTTTGATTAGGAGTGGCTTTGCTTATTTGATGGCATGGTTAGTTGAATAACTAGTCTGAAAAATGCACAAATCTCATAGTCCTCTGAAGGAAACAACTTAAAAATCTGTGCATCGCAAGTTAATACACCAGAGGTTGCTGGTGTTTTTTCCTCCACCAGGCTGAGTTAATATTTATGTCAGTGCTCCTGGCAGATGTTACTTCCTTTGTTGAGGAAATAGATACTGCTTTATGGACCAGAGTTAGAGGAAGGGAACTCGTGTAGTTGTGTGAAAGCTGTTCGTGATAGAGGGCTGTCTCATTGTTGAAGTCCTTGACTTTGTGGTCGCGGAGTAATTTTATCATGGTACTTCAGGGCTTAGTCTGTGTTATGTACTCCTTTTTTCCCACTCTTCTCTGTAAGCCTACTGTTTCTTGTTTCCATGTTACTAACAGTTGAAGATTGGAAATAAGCCTCCTGATTTGTACAGAATCAGTTATCTTGACTGTGCAAAACATGCTCAGCTATGCCATTCTGTGTTGAAAAAGTGTTTGTATTTAAGCTGTCCCTGAACCCTGCTCAGGGCTGTAATATCTTTTCTAAGGTCAATTTCACAGTCATAAATAACTGAGAGCTTTCCCTTGCAGGAAGGAAAGAATTCATACAAGAACGTTTTGGGATATAAGGGGAGAACAGTCCTCTTTACCCCTATCATTGTAATTGGTCCTGTGTTGATTGTAGCCATTGCGTCTGTATTACTTGTTTGTGCAACTGATAGTTTCCTGTGGTGTTTTCTGAGTTGGTGCTTCTGGAGAATGCCCACACACAGAATGGATTGGTGTAGTGAAACTCAGTCTTCTGCTGTCTTGAGGACTTAGGATATGAATTTGACATTTGAATGGCTTTCTGCAACTGTACGAGCTTTTCTAAAGCTATTTTACTGATTCTTCTCCAACTGAAAATGCATGCCAAGCCTGTGACAAATGACAACTTGATATTATGTATTGTAGTTACAATAGTACAATAGGTCACATCAAGTAGGTGGGGATTTCCAAAATGTGCAGATTCTCCTTAATATTCTACAGCTGTCACCAACAAATCCTGGATTAGGATAATAGAACTGTTGAAAGTATACCTCTTCAGATGTTGAAATATTTTACTGATAGAATTGGTATTAAATTGTTTTCCAAAGGATGATGCAGAATTCTGGTGTAAGGGGTGGAAACTCAGTGGCAGGTCATTTTGTAGGTCTTGTGATGATGCAAATTGGTGCATTGAGCTTTTTTTTAAATTAATTCTAAGCTTTCTGGAGCTCTTGATCATCTCAAGAGTAATAAGGGAATCATAGTCTGAGGTTGTCAGTGGCATTGAGCATGTGTTTGCTTATTCTAAGAGGAAGTGTGTGGTAAATATTTGTAACCCTTCCCTTAGTGTACAGTATTGGAGAAGTCATCTCATTTGAAGCATGGTGAAAGTTTTTGCAGGGTTTCAGAATGCTTGAGAATATATATAGCTGCCAAACTTGCAGCTTTTAACAAAGAAGATACTAACATTTTTTCTTAATGTGTAATGGCAGAACACAAGCTTTCCATAGCTATGAGATGATTGCAAAGATAGATTCTAATCAGTGTTAACGCTTCTTAATATATATACATCTATGGTGATCCTTTTAGCCTTCAGGAAAGGTAGTAATGCACTGCACATAAATTCTTAGGAGTTATTTACTTTGAGAAGTGGATTCAGCTTGGTTCATGGTGGTAGGTTTTTATTTTTTATTATTATTATTATTTTTTTTTTTTTACAATACTAGCAGGTAACTTTGTACTCTACTAAATCCTGCACTGTTTGAAGTTTTTTTTTTTAATTGAAGATCAAGCTATTAGTTAAATAATGTTTGGATAGGGCAGTTATGCTAGATTTTCTCAAAAACTATCATTAAGTGGTATTCGTGGAACTTACAGAAGTATTTCTGACAATGCTCGTGGAGAGCAGAACACGGTAAGTCAGCATTTGGTGGCTAGTACACTTTGTCAAGTATGCATAAGAGGGAACTTAAGCCTCTTCGTGTTTTTATGCAGCAATAGGATCTCAGTGAAGCTTAACTAGGAGAAATTTGACTACCTCTGGGATTAAATGATCATTGCTGTCCTGGTCTCTCAAAATGCCGAGCTTGGTGCATTTGGTCTGCCGAGGAATAACTTCAGCAGTTTTCAGAGTTCAGGTACTTGTTAACTTTTAACATCACTGGACAGTGATCTGATGCTCAGAACTCTTCTCCTATATTTCCCAAATCTTTTTATTTTAAGTAGTATGAAAAAAGCAGTAACTGATGTTGTTTGATACATCTAGTTACTGCTGTGACATCAATCTTAAGTTATGAATGACAGTCATCTTGCTTCATTTGATCTTCTGTTTATCTGAAGGTATTTTATGCATTCTGCTGCAGAGATTATTGTAGCTTGTCACTTAGGTCTCCTGGCTGGCTCCCCTTGCTAGTTTCCTGTGTTGGATCAAGCCTCAGCTGCCTGTCTTCACTTTCAGTACTTGTCACAGCATTTTCCATAACTGACTCTGCTTTATATAGAAATGAAGGTAGCACACCTAAATGTTTTTTTTTTTTTTCAGCTTCTTTCACTTTTTTTTTTTTTTTAAGCAAAACAAAAAAACAAATACTTGTATGCTTTGCCTTTGATTCTATTTGTGAGTCAAGAAATTCCTTGTAACCATCTTCAAATCTATCTCAGCCTCAGAGTGTTATGAAATTCATTTGCCTCAGTGACCCAAGAGATGCACATACACCAAGGAGCTTGTTTTTGGGGCCAGTATTGTTTCATCATACTTCTTAATTAAATTAATCATTTGTTGTTTCTTGCATGTATTCATGAGCTTTTAATGGTAGGGACTCATTTTTTTTGCTCACATTGCAACTTCATTTCATGAAGCTTTTAGATGCTGTGTGAAACATTAAATATGTTTCAACAGTAGTATGGCTCAGCAGCTTGTAAGAAGAGCTCCCCTGCCAATTACATCAATTTAGTCATTGCTGGCTAAGTATACAGTCAGCTTATGTTGCCTCTTCTTTGAATTCCTCTTTTTACTAGTTTTTGTTGTACAGGGAGTAGTTACAAAAAGAGCCACTTCACCCTGTTGTCATTGGAGTGAGCAGGTGGCAGTGAAGCTGTAGTTTTGTGGGAATCTATTTCAGAAGCAGCTTGAACATACACAGATCCAGCATCCTTGCTGGTAATTTCCTTTACCATGCAACTGTGTTAGTTGTGTGAGTGCATGATGAATGTGTCTGAATGGAGACTACTTAAAAGCTTTCATTAGATTTATTTTACTTTAATCAGTTAAGTTTCATGATTTGGAACAAAAAAAGTTATTCCAGCAACCTTTCTTGGTACGGAGCGGGAACAATCATAGGGGAGATGACTCAAGAACGTTTTTATTTTACTTATTTTTTTATTTTTCCAAAGAGTTCTGCGCGATCAGTATTCTCCCATGTGAGAAAAATGTGTAACTGTGGCCTGAGGGAGCTTCATTAGGAAGTCTGACTAAATCAGACGGTTGAGTGGCTGGATTCAAGAATTATTCTTGCACCCTGTTTCAGGTGGTACCTGGCATTTGTCTGGCTCCATGTTGAGCCTCTTTAGGGAGTTTTCAAGTCAGAAAAATATTAAATTTGTGTAAGGTCAGTTTTCTACCGGTATCTTTTCTTGATGTGACTCAATGAGCTCACTAGTCAGAGCTGTAAGGAAATGGTCAGCGGTAACCTCAGACCCATGCGAGTGGGATAGGTAGCTTGATTTTTTTTGTCACTTCTTGGATTGTGTATTTAAAAACTGCATTGTAATACACAAGCAGGATCTTGAATTTTTGTGGCTGTGGGTTGGAGCTAGTCCTGAGCCATTCAGCAGCATTAAGGAGCTCCTGAAGTACTCGATGGTCAAATGTTTTGCAGTTCAGCTTACCGCTGCATTTAACTTTCTGGCTATTTAGGGTAGATACTCAATTTCTTTGAGCATATTCCTTTCCTTCTGTTTACCTACATGTGGAAAGAGAAGGGAAAGCAAAAAACCAAGCTGGCATTGTGTTGCTTACTTTAAAGCAGCACCACATTAAAGATAATTAACAGTTGAACAACAACAAAAAAACTAACGCTACTGAATAAAATAACTTTCCCTCTTAATGTGGAACTTGCATGTGCTAGAAAAAAATGTTTCTTGTTCACTAGCTCGGAAGAGCTCAAACTCCTTTACTCAAGTGAAAGTAATATGGCTGCTCAGTTAAGTGCTTGATTGGACTTGAACTCCCTAATGCATTGACTGACGGATGTGCCTCATGCTTTCATGCTGCAAAAGGGCTGCTTCATTCATTTTCCTTTTAAATGCTATCAAATTGACAGGAAAGAAAAACAGAATCAT